>NC_140165.1:100383399-100673399 GCF_963971535.1 Notolepis coatsorum
AGTTTGCGGACGACACGGTGGTGGTGGGGCTGATCTCTAACAATGACGAGAAGGCCTATCGGAGAGAGGTTGATGAACTGGCACGCTGGTGCCCAGACAACAGCCTACTCCTGAACATTGGTAAAACCAAAGAGCTGATCATGGATTTTAGGAGAATACAGCAGGGGACACACGCCGTTGTGGATAAACAGGGCTATCGTGGACAGGGTGAGCAGCTTCAAGTACCTGGGAGTCCACATCACAGAGGACCTGACATGGTCTACACACATAGATTCTGTGGTGAAAAAGGCGAAACAGCGCCCTCTATCACCTGAGACAGCTAAGGAAGTTCAGAGTATCTGGGAAGATACTCCACTCCTTCTACTCCGGGGCTGTAGAGAGCATTCTGACTGGAAACATCATTGCCTGGTTTGGAAACAGCACGGCACAGGACAGGAAGGCACTCCAGAGAGTGGTGCGCTCAGCTGAGCGTACTACGGGTATTGCACTACCACCCCTGCAGGACTTATATAACAGGAGGTGCAAATCCAGAGCCTGCAGAATTATGAAAGACCCTCACCACCCAACAACAGCCTGTTCAAGCTGCCGCGGTCAGGCAAGCGCCTACGGTCCCACGCTGCAAGAACAGAGAGACTCCGACTCAGCTTCTTCCCCAGGCCATCAGAACACTGAACACTGAACTCTCCACTCACAAATACACATGAGCACACACAGACAGACAGACAGACACACACACACACACACACACACACCACTCATGCGGCAACCGCTAAAAAAAATCACTTTAAACAAAATGTCACTTTAAAAAAAATATAATCTTTAGAAACACTTTAAAGAAGGAGGTACTGTATAGTTTAGATACAGTAAGAGTTAACATTGTAAATTGTATATTGCATAGTAGTGTATATAAGAACCAGTTTCTCAGGAACCTAGCATGTCTTTTTTTTACCATGCATATCTTGTGTCTTATCTATTTTATTTTTTCTATGCCTATTTTATTCTATTTTATTTGTATTTTGCACAATCAATGCGGGCAAGACCACCCGCATATCACTGTATGTGACAAATAAACCTTCTTGATTCTTGATTCTATACTATATACGAGGGGGAGGAAACTGTACATTAGGAGGGGGGTGGGTGGGTGGGAGGGGGGGTTTGTACATTTATGGGGCCAGTTTCGAATTGCAGCCTCCCATAGGTGCTCTTTTTTTTTTGATCCACTTTTTCTCCCATTTTCAATTTTTCTCCCATCCAATTTTCGTATCATCCAATTCAACCCTCCCCTGTCTTTGAACGCTGTTTCATGCCTCCCACAAGCCAGCTGCAATGTGGACTAAGTCATACATAGCACGAGTCCCCTCCGATACTCAAGGTAACAGCAGTTGCATCTTTCCACCTGCGCGGCTCGATCTTTCAGCGTCAGGGGTCTGGGCTTTGGAGGGGCCCCGCCCCCGTCGCTTCCTGATTCTACTGCGCAGGCGCACCAACCGACCTGTAGGAGTCGCTGTCCACAACGCCCGATCCCCACCCATCAGTTTCCCTCCCCCTAATACTGCCAATGTGTATTAGTGCGGACGACCAGCTAAACTGAAAGCAATGTGGAGCGCTGGGCTCGAACAGGGAGGCGTACCTGTTCAAGCCCAGTCTCCAGTATTCGTGGTGAGCGCCTTGCCCACTGCACCACGTAGCCGCCCCATAGGTGCTCTTGAAGGTGGGTAGTGATTCACATTTTTTACGGCTGTGGGTAGGGCGTGATGTGGCATAATTGCGAAACGTGTTTAGACCCTTTTTTTGTGCCGAATCTGGTTTGAACATGATTTGTGGAACTCCCTCTGGTGTTGTGGTCGTGGAATTCACTGACCTTTGGGAAGTATTTCGACAAGTACATGGGTACCTTAGTGGTGTAGTGTATCTTGTAGACCAGGCCCATTGCAAGTTGCTGTACTCTACTCTAAGCCATCCTAGGTTGTCAAAATGGGCAACCTATGCACCTTGGCCATGGAATAATATGCAAAAAGATCTCAAACTAGACACATTTATATCCTTGGACGAATTTTTTTTTTGATCCACTTTTTCTCCCATTTTCTATTTTTTCTCCCATCCCAATTTCGTATCATCCAATTCAACCCTCCCCTGTCACGGACGCTGTTTCTGCCTCCCACAAGCCGGCTGCAATGTGGACTAAGTCATACATAGCACAAGTCCCCTCCGGTACTTGAGGTAACAGCAGTCGCATCTTTTCACCTGCGCAGCTCGATCTCTCAGTGGCGAGGAGTAACGCGTGGGAGGCTCACGCTGCCCCCGACACTTCCTGATTCTACTGCGCAGGCGCACCAACCAACCTGTAGGAGACGCGGTCCACAACGCCCGATCCCCACCCATCAGTTTCCCACCCATAATACGGCCAATGTGTATTACTGCGGACGACCAGCTAAACTGAAAACAATGTGGAGAGCTGGATTCGAACACGCGAACCCAGCGTCTCCACATTGGTGGCGAGTGCCTTGCCCACTACACCACCTAGCCGCCCATCCTTGGACGAATTTAAGTGTGTCTGACTCTTAACACTTTGAGTGCCAACAACGAGATTTCTCGTCCTAACTCGCCATGCGTTGAGTGCCAATGACGTGTTTTCTCGTTATTTAATCGTTATTTCTTTTATTAGCGATATCCATTCATTTTTCATCCATCCAGCCTGACGTTATCATTGGGAATGGCTCTGAGCTCGAAAAGGGCAAATACCGCCGCCTATCGTCTCCCGGATGGTAATGTACATCATTGGATTGGATTGAGTGGCCATGTGCATCCGAAATAAAGTCCGGTCCAGGGGTTTTCCCATCTCTGGCAAGCAGTGTCGTGTGACCAGATTGACTGAGGACCCTCAGAGCAGCGTCGATTATGTGTTTCGGACTATAACGTTGGATCAATAAACGCAATCAATATTTGGAATGGCGATCAGGAATTGGATGAATCTTTTTGCAGAACATCTGATGTGAGGTAAGGACTCTATTTTACCAGCATTGGGTTAATCAGATGTTTTTTTCATAGCGATCACAACATGTCTGTGTGTGTGTGTGTGTTCGTGTATGACGTTAGCGCTGACCAGGTCATGGATAATAGATTTTTCAGCCCGCTTCTCTAGCATGCATTCGTACACATACTATCGATAATCTAGCGTTTATTTGAAAACTATTCATAAATCAGCGAAAAATCTCAATGTGTTTTGTGTATTCCACGGCTATTATCGCGGATTTCTCTGAAATTACTAGAACTCTCCGAAACTATACTCATATTCAAAACGGTATAAAACGGAAATGTACCAATGAAAAAACAATCCGTTTCATATCCACTTTTTCTCCCCATTCTTTTTTTCTATTTTTCTCCCATCCCAATTTCGTATTTCCAATTCTTCCCTCCCCTGTCTTGAACGTTGCTAGACTATGCCTCCCACTGGTCGGCTGTAGTCCGGTACACGAGGAAGCAGCCTGTCACATCTTTTCACCGCAGCAGCTCGAACTCTCAGTGGCGAGGAGTAACGCGTGGGAGGCTCACGCTGCCCCCGATACTTCCTGTTTCCGCCGCACCGGCGTCACCCAACCGACCTGTAGGAGTCGCTGTCCACAACGTCCAATCCCCACCCACCGGCTTTCCCACCCTCTAACACTGCCAATTGTGTTAGTATGACGGCCGGCCAAGCCGCTAGCAACGCCGAGAGCTGGGCTCGATACCAGCATCTCCTGCATTAGTGTGCGAGCGCCTTGCCCACTGTGCCACTCAGCCGCCCTCCGTTTCGTACATGTTGACTGCAAGCAAGTCATTGATAAGCGAGGGGTGTTTTAGACCCATAGCCATAATTTAAGATATCGTTTAAGCGTTCGCAAATATCCCCGACCTCCCATTGACTAAAGCGCTGGCACTCAAGGGGTTATCTGGGCAAAGGGGCGTGGCACCCAATGTGTTAACCACCAAAACCTGCATGGACTACAACGATTGATTTATATCGTACCAGTTAGGGTACCTTATATATACTGCACCTTGTGTATAATGTTTACATTTGCTCTTGCCTCTTACCCATAGTATATATATTCAGATTTTTTTTTTTTTTTTTTTTTTTATCTTTTTCCCCCTCCATTTTCCTCCGATTTTCTCCATCCCAATGTTAGTCGTATGCCAATTCCCAGTCCCTTCCTGTCGCTGCGCACTTACCCCCCCACAGTCAGATCATCTGGGAGAGTGGAGGCTACCACGTGCTTCCTCCGACACACGTCCAGCCAATCACCGCTTCTTTTCACCTGGCAGCGCGGATTCTCATCGAGAGGGCGTAGCGTGTGGGAGGACCACACTATCCCCCTCAAGTCCTATCCGCGCTTAGCAGGCGCCCCGACCGAACTGTAGGAGTCGCTGTTTACAACGACCCGGACCCACCCCGCCAGCTTCTCCCACCCTCTAATACAGCCAATTGTATTAGTGCAGACGGCCAGCCAAGCTGGTGACAACCCCGGAGCTGTGAGCTGGATTCGAACAGGCGAATCCAGCTCACAGCTCCGGGGTTGGTGACGAACGCAATCTCCGCTCGGCCACCTAACCGCATATATTCAGATTCTAATTATTTATCGCCCAATTTATTGTAACATATAATATAACCGACATACAGACCCTCATCTGCAACTTTGTTTACTGTTTATTTTTCTCAAATTCTCTATTCAGATCTAATTCTGTGGCTCCGGGGGTAGAGCAGTCGGTTCAAATCCCGCTCCTCCTGGGCAGCGTGTCGAAGTGTCCTTGAGCAAGACACTTAACCCCTAATTGCTCCTGATGAGCAGGTTGGCACCTTGCATGGTTGCCTCTGCCATCGGTGTGTGAATGTGTGAGTGAATGGGTAAAATGAGATCAATAAAGGAATATCTTATGCATTATAAAGGTGAACAAGGCATGTGGTTGTAATGGTAAATGGCTGCTTTTTTATAAAGCGCTTTACAATTTGTTACTCACATTTTACCCATTCACTCACACATTCACTCACACACAGACGGCGGAGGCAACCATGCAAGGTGCCAACCTGCTCATCGGGAGCAAATAGGGGTGTCTTGCTCAAGGACACATCGACACGCTGCCCGGGAGGAGCGGGAATCGAACCGGGAACCTCTGGATTGCCAGGCGACTGCTCTACCTCCCGAGCCACTGTCGTCCCGGCCACTGTGATTGAACTGCTGCTCTTCTGTATTATTGTGGAGGTTTGTATATCATGGTGTATTTAATTAGGTTGTGATGTTTGTGTATTATTGTTGTTACTGTATTATGTTGTGATTTTGTACAGCTTCTACCATGGCAGGTGTCTCTTATAAATGCAATCTTAATGGAACTTCCTGGTCAAATGAAGATAAAAAGTACAATCTACTACACAATATAAAGTATTATAGGGCGGCTGAGTGGCGCAGTGGGCAAGGCGCTCGCCACTAACGCAGGAGATGCTGGTATCGAGCCCAGCTCTCGGCGTTGCTACTGGCTTGGCCGGCCGTCATACTAACACAATTGGCAGTGTTAGAGGGTGGGAAAGCCGGTGGGTGGGGATTGGACGTTGTGGACAGCGACTCCTACAGGTCGGTTGGGTGATGGCGGAAACAGGAAGTATCGGGGGCAGCGTGAGCCTCCCACGCGTTACTCCTCGCCACTGAGAGCTGAGAGTTCGAGCTGCTGCGGTGAAAAGATGCGACAGGCTGCCTCCTCGTGTACCGGAGGGGACACGTGATGCAAGGCTTCTATCCTCACTACAGCCAACCAGTGGGAGGCATAGTCTAGCAACGTTCAAGACAGGGGAGGGAAGAATTGGAAATACGAAATTGGGATGGGAGAAAAATAGAAAATGGGGAGAAAAAGTGGATACAAAAAAAACAATATCAATTTCAATTTCTTTAATGACCACCCAGCCAGGCTGGTGGAATTTGATTTCAGTGCAGCATGTTACAGCATTTGTTCCAACATAAAACATAGAACATATAACATCACTTACAGCGTACATACTACATGCAGTTAGAAGAAAACACAATTACATAATTACAGTTCAGAGTTTATGTCCATGTCAGCAGAGGTAAGGGGAGTTGCGGGGGGGGGGGGGGGGGGGGTACTACAGGGAGTTCAGTGTCCGTATGGCAGTGGGGAAGAAGCTGTTTTTAAAGCGGGATGTTTTGATGGTCAGGGATCTAAAGTATAAAGGGATCAATATAAAGTATTATTACGTTGTGATGGAAATTGGTTGAGAAAAGACCATTTTCAAAATAAAGTATAGCACTATGACAACTGTATTACAAGACAGGGAGGTGAAACAGATGCCCTTGCCCTGACCAATAGGGAGGTGTAGTGGTTACGTCATTGTTGTTTCCGGCCGGTCCACCTCGCTTGAAATTGCAATGTATTTCCAATGGACACATTTCTAAATCGTCTCGTTTAAAACAAATAAAGCATGAACATTGGCATGGTGTACCTTTCTGTGCGTATTCATCCACAATCTATAGCTCAACATGAAACAATTAGCAATTAATCGTAAAATAATTACGTATAATTTTATTTCAACCAAAAATGCTTAAACAATAATGTTAGTGATAGAAGGGAACTCATTTTGTGCAAAAATGGAAAGCTTGCCAATGTTCATGAGGCAGAATTATTACAATAGCCGATAATACATTTTCCCAATGATAAATCCCTATACGGGTGGACCGCGCGGGAAACTAAAGTGACGTCAGACTACACTCCTCCTGAGTCTGTTCTACTGTCTAAATAGGCAGAAAATGCAAACTTTTTTTAAAACTTTGACCAGTCAGCTGGTTCTTTTTAGCGTTTATCGCTTTTTCTGGTCAGGCATGACCGACAGAAACAGGTTGAATGGGGTATAGATGGGGGGGAAAACACTCTGAGAAAATACGGCGAGTCCGGGAGTCGAACTCGTGTACCCCAGATCCGTGACACGCACGGTTGTCCCCGATGCCGCAATAGCGCCGAGATACGCGGTGAGCTACTGGAGCTCCCCTAGCAGCAGCACTAGTCTCTTATGAGGATATGTCTAACAACATGCCGTTACAACATGCTGACACTTGTAAAGGGAGAAAACGGTAGCCACATTGTCGGTAACGGAATGAATGACAGATGATACACACAAACACACACACACACACACACACACACACACCGCCACACACATCTAATTATTATTCGGCTCAGGTTGGGGCCAGTTCTCACCTCAACTAAAGGAATCAGACACGTCACAGGACTTATTTTTCTGGTAAATACGAGGTTGTTAGAGCAATAGGCAGCCATGATCAATCTGCATGTAATCTGTTAATAAAACTTTCATTCAATGAATCAATCTGCACGGTGATTGATTGAATGAAAATTGTATTAACAGATTGCAGAATGGGTACAATACAGTACGGCTCAATACACACAATTGTTAAGGGGATGCAGACCAGAGAAATACTTTCGTCTTCTTTACATCAGGGTCCCCCATTTTCAATTCATAATGAATTGTAAGTAAGGGTGCAACTTGCTCCGTGCAATACATTTTTTTTTTTTTTTTTTGATCTTTTTCCCCTTCCATTTTCCTCCGATTTTCTCCCATCCCAATGTTAGTCGTATGCCAATTCCCAATCCCCTTCCTGGTCGCTGCACACTTACCCCCCACAGTCAGATCATCTGGGAGAGTGGAGGCTACCACGACCACGTGCTTCCTCCGACACACGTCCAGCCAATCAATCGCTTCTTTTCACCTGGCAGCACGGATCCTCCCTGAGAGGGCGTAGCGTGTGGAAGGATCACACTATCCCACTCAGGTCCCATCCGCGCTTAGCAGGCGCCCCGACCGAACTGTAGGAGTCGCTGTTTACAACGACCCGGACCAACCCCGCCAGCTTCTCCCACCCTCTAATACAGCCAATTGTATTAGTGTGAACGGCCAGCCAAGCTGGTGACAACCTCGGAGCAGCTCCGGGGTTGGTGACGAACGCAATCTCCGCTACGCCACCTAACCGCCTCGTGCAATCCATTCTTTGTGGATCTAGCTGCAAACTTTCTGGAATCTTTCCATGGGAAGTTAAACTTGGGAATTTTATAAGATCTGCCAATTTCAATGAAAAGAATGTTGCTTATAATAGTGAACTTATTTATTTCATGTTTAGTAAAAATGATAATATATTACATCTCGAGGTGAAATATGAGTTTTAAAGATGTTTAAAATGAACAACGATCTCTGCCAATAGGCTGGGAATCGCATGGTGAGTGGTTGTTGTGGTAACTAAGGACTTCTCTTGTGTTTCTTAAAGGAACACGCCAACTTTCTGGGAAATTAGCTTATTTGCCATCTACCCTGGAGTTAGACAAGCAGATACATACCCTTTTCTTCTCTGTGCATGCATTAGACTTAGAGAACAGCCACACCGTTAGCCTAGCTTAGCTTATTCCGAGTATATATCTGCTTAGAAAATGAAAATGTCTAATAATAAAAAAAAATCTCCACGTGGTAAATACACAGGTCACAACATGTTTACAGGAAAGTTTTGGAGTTGTATTTGGAGTGTATTTCGTGACTGTTGGGAACTAGGCTACACTGGCACCCCTACTTCCAGTGAATGACGCTAAGCTAGGCTAATGGTGCGGCTGTTCCCTAAGCCTAATGCATGCACAGAGAAGAAAAGGGTATGTATCTGCTCGTCTAACTCCAGGGTAGATGGCAAATAAACGAATTTCCCAAAAAGTTGGCGTGTTCCTTTAAACATCTCTTTCTGTGAAAAAGTTACTGAGTTCAAGCTCTAAATAGTTTGTATAACATGTTTCTTATCTTGTACTAATGTCTAGAGAGAGAGGCTACATCTGTTGAAATGTCAAATTTGAAAGATCTGTGAAATATACTTGCCTGCCAACACATTACTGTATATTACTGTGTGTGTAATATGACCAAATTAGGATACGTTTGCCGTCTCTGGGCAAAATGAAAGATGTTTAGCCAAAAGATTAAGACTACGCTCATATTTCAAACCAATGATAGTGCCTTAAGGAATTTCCATGTCCATTTCTACTCATATAAACTGTATTAATATCAAATGCACTTTGAGAATATTGCCGTCTGTTCTGTGTTGTGGTGGGTGAATGTGAAGTGAGTAAGGATTTACTCAGACAAAGGTAGACGCAGGTGATAAGGTTTATTAAGGTTACTTACAACCCAGGAGAATTGGCTGGAGAGACCCGGCGAGTCCCAGGCCGGGGGGGAGAGACCCGGCGAGTCCCAGGCCGGGGGGAGAGACCCGGGGAGTCCCAGGCCGGGGGGGGAGAGACCCGGGGAGTCCCAGGCCGGGGGGGAGAGACCCGGGGAGTCCCAGGCCGGGGGGGGAGAGACCCGGGGAGTCCCAGGCCGGGGGGGAGAGACCCGGCGAGTCCCAGGCCGGGGGGAGAGACCCGGGGAGTCCCAGGCCGGGGGGGGAGAGACCCGGGGAGTCCCAGGCCGGGGGGGAGAGACCCGGGGAGTCCCAGGCCGGGGGGGAGAGACCCGGCGAGTCCCAGGCCGGGGGGAGAGACCCGGGGAGTCCCAGGCCGGGGGGGGAGAGACCCGGGGAGTCCCAGGCCGGGGGGGGAGAGACCCGGGGAGTCCCAGGCCGGGGGGGAGAGACCCGGCGAGTCCCAGGCCGGGGGGAGAGACCTGGTGAGTCCCAGGCCGGGGGGGTCTCGTAATAGAGACCCGGTGAGTCCCAGGCCGGGGGGGTCTCGTAATAGAGACCCGGTGAGTCCCAGGCCGGGGGGGTCTCGTAATAGAGACCCGGTGAGTCCCAGGCCGGGGGGGTCTCGTAATAGAGACCCGGTGAGTCCCAGGCCGGGGGGGGTCTCGTAATAGAGACCCGGTGAGTCCCAGGCCGGGGGGGTCTCGTAATAGAGACCCGGTGAGTCCCAGGCCGGGGGGGTCTCGTAATATAGACCCGGTGAGTCCCAGGCCGGGGGGGTCTCGTAATAGAGACCCGGTGAGTCCCAGGCCGGGGGGGTCTCGTAATAGAATAGAATAGAAATACTTTTATTATCCCGTGGGAAATTTGACACTGCAAATCGCTCAACATTTAAACATTTAGACAGGACAGGTCACGAATTAGAATAATAACTAGGGATGTCCGATATTATCGGCCGACCGATATTATCGGCCCATATCGGCAGTAAAATGTGATATCGGAAAATATCGGTATCGGTTTAAAAAAAGAAAAAAACAATAACAATATTTGTTATATATATATCCAGTGAAATTATTAGTTACCTGAAATTATTCAGTTTTTTGGGGGGGGAACCCTGCATATATCGGTATCGGTTGATATCGGTTGATATCGGTATCGGAAATTAAGAGTTGGACAATATCGGAATATCGGTATTGGTAAAAAAGCCAATATCGAGCATCCCTAATAATAACACAAATCAAATCAAGTTGCCTAGGATAAGAGTAGAGTAAAATAGAATAAAAATGGAATAAAATATACAGTAAATAAATACAGTAAAAATATACTGAGCATGGGGGAAGGGGGGGGGGTACAGGTAGTAAAAACAACACAAACAGTGTAACGGGCTCCCCGAGACAGGGGAAGCGATGGTCTATATAGGTCATAGAGATGGGTGTGTCCAGGTGAGGGTCCATTGGATTGGATGGGGGGGGGGGGGGGTGAGTTAGGAGGAGGGAGACATGGTTTGGGGGGCTGGTGGAGGGTTGAAGGTGAGAGACAAAAGGTGAATGGTAGTGGGATAGGGGGGGGGGGGTTGAAACATGGCTGGGGGATTGTTTGAGAGGGGGGAGGGACTATTCTGCCACAGTGTGAACATTATTAATTATTGTCCCTTTATCGAAAGAACCTTTACATTTCTGTACTCTTGACCTTTGAGGAAAACCCTTTCTTTACTCAAAGTAACAGGAGACATTGCACCACATGGCACAGCGATGTAACCATTGACTTAATATTCTGTGTTATAAGTGACTTAAAATATGCAAGAAAAACAATGTATATCAGATTATTGGATACAGATGACTCCCCGTTCAAACAGACAGGGGTCTGGTATTTCCCCATTATTCAAGTTTGTTTGTAACCTTTATTTTAACTCGAAGGACATTGAGGTTTCCCTCATTTACAATGACGACGAGTTAAGTAAGTTAAGTCCCTGTTGTCAAGATGGCAGCAGTGTGGCGGTCAGATGGTGTAGCGGAGATTGCGTTCGTCACCAACACCGGAGACGCTGGATTCGCCTGTTCGAATCCAGCTCACAGCTCCGGGGTTGTCACCAGCTTGGCTGGCCGTTCACACTAATACAATTGGCAGTATTAGAGGGTGGGAAAGCTGGCGGGGTGGGTCCGGGTCGTTGTAAACAGCGACTCCTACAGTTCGGTCGGGGCGCCTGCTCAGCGCGGATAGGATCTAAGGGGGGTAGTGTGATCCTTCCACACGCTACGCCCTCTCAGTGAGAGTCCGCGCTGCCAGGTGAAAAGAAGCGGTTGATTGGCTAGACGTGTGTCGGAGGAAGCACGTGATAGCCTCCACTCTCCCAGACCGACTGTGGGGGGTAAGTGCGCAGCGACCAGGAAGGGGATTGGGAATTGGCATAACGACTAACATTGGGATGGGAGAAAAATCGGAGGAAAAAGGAGGGGGAAAAAGATCAAAAGAAAATCTGTTAATAAAGTTTTCAATCAATCAATCAAACAATCCAAGCAACACTATATTATCACCGACATCCAAGTTGGGGGATCCCCTTTGAACAGCCCATCTGAGGTTTGTCTCCTCCACATCACCTGTGGTGCTTTTTTTCCTATTGCTAGGTTTTTAGTGAGTTGTTCCTCATCTTCGTTGGGGAATGTCTGGGACTGGGAGTGTCGCACATTTGGATTTGATGGTGTTTTTTGTTCTTGATTTATTGTGATGTTACTTCTTGACTTGTTCTAGAAGACTTGTACAGCCCATGGGGGTATTACCTTGTGATTTCGGGCTTTACAAATAAATTTGATTTGATTTGAGTGAACTCCCTCCCCATCAACCTGGACCCCCTGCAATTTGCATACCGCCCCAACAGGTCCATGGAGGACGCCATAGCCCATGTGCTGCACACAGCAGCATCACACCTGGACAAGAGGCAGGGGAACTATGTGAGAATGCTATTCATCGACTATAGCATTCAATACCATAGTCCCCTCCAAACTCATAGCCAAGCTCAGGGACCTGGGCTTGAACTATGACCTCTGCCAGTGGGTCTTGGACTTCCTGACGGGCAGACCCCAGGTGGTGAGAGTAGGCAACTGCACCTCCTCATCCATCACCCTCAACATAGGGGCCCCCCAGGGCTGTGTTCTGAGTCCCCTCCTCTACTCCCTGTACACACATGACTGTGTGGCTCAGCGGAATAACAACACAATCATCAAATTTGCTGACGACACAGTAGTGGTGGGCCTGATCTCTGCAAACGACGAGAGGGCCTACCTGGAAGAGGTCAAGGTCCTGGCGGGATGGTGCCAGGAGAACAGCCTCTCCCTGAACGTCAGCAAAACAAAGGAGATGATTGTGGACTTTAGGAGGTCGGGGGTCAGGGACTACAGCCCCCTCAGCATCGACGGGGCACCGGTTGAGAGAGTGAACAGTTTTAAGTACCTCGGAGCCCACATATCCGAGGACTTGACATGGACCACACACATTAACAGTGTTGTGAAGAAGGCACGACAACGCCTCTACTTCCTCAGGCGCCTAAGGAAGTTCCAAGTCAGTCAGAAGATCCTTAAGAACTTCTACTCATGTACAATAGAGAGCATCCTGACTGGCAATATCACCTCCTGGTTTGGGAATAGCACCGCACAAGACCGAAGCAGACTACAGAGAGTGACACGTTCAGCCGAACGCACAATTGGAGGGGGCTTCCCACCCTCCAGAACATTTACAACAAGCGGTGCAGGGGTAAGGCTAAGAGAATCATCAAGGACTCCAGCCACCCAAACAACTGCCTCTTTGAACTGCTGCGGTCAGGCAAGCAATACCGGAGTCTCATGGCAAGCACATAAAGACTCAGAAGAAGCTTCTATCCCCAGGCCATCAGGCTGCTCAACGAACAATAAACACTATGCAACAACCATCAAATGCACACAGCACACACATCCACACACACACACTCACTTTAAACAAACAACACACTGCAGCACCCACTCTCCACACTTTAGAACACCTAAACACACTTTATATTTATTGGTAAAGGATTTGCACTACAACCTGTACACCTTACTGTAAACTGTACCTAAATTGTACCTCATCCCATTTCTGCTTTGCACTATATAGTATTGTATATTAGTACATTGCATAGTATATTGTATGGTAACTCAGTTACTTCTATTCTGCATCGAACATTGTACATATGTATATACTGAACACTGTGACTTCTATTTTTTTACTTCTATTTTTACATGCTATACTATTTTATTTCATACTTATCTTGTCTAGCACAGTCTCTGGAGCGTAACAGTAAGAAGCATTTTGTATAAAAGTATTCTGTACTTCTGTATGACAACTATTAAAGAAACTTGAACTTGAAACTTGAATTTGCAGAATCCCATCTAATGTGAATTCAGCAGGATTTACAACCCTCTGCATGCACCAGCATCACTCTAGTACAATATAAAATTAAATACATACAATGTAAAGTATTAAAGTACTTTGTAAAGTAAAACAAATCATTTAATTAAATAACTATTTTTGGACAGTATTTTTCACATTTTCAAAACGTCTTATGACCACCTGCCACCAGAAGGTCTCATACTGTAGAATCATGGTGTCCTACTCTAACACAGAATCCTGGTGTCCTACTCTAACACAGAATCATGGTGTCCTACTCTAACACAGAATCATGGTGTCCTACTCTAACACAGAATCATGGTGTCCTACTCTAACACAGAATCATGGTGTCCTACTCTAATACAGAATCATGGTGTCCTACTCTAACACAGAATCATGGTGTCCTACTCTAACACAGAATCATGGTGTCCTACTCTAACACAGAATCATGGTGTCCTACTCTAATACAGAATCATGGTGTCCTACTCTAACACAGAATCATGGTGTCCTACTCTAACACAGAATCATGGTGTCCTACTATAACACAGAATCCTGGTGTCCTACTCTAACACAGAAGCATGGTGTCCTACTCTAACACGTCTGTTATTTCATCATTTATTTTCTTTGTTAACAAGACCCATGCTTTAGCTTTGCCTATTTTATAAATGCGTGCACTTAAAAAGTATATCTTAATTACATCAATATTGTCAGAACAGTATTGTGTTTGTAGTATTTACCTACCTTGCCCAAGAGAAAGTTGTACATAATGTATTGTAGTTGGAATCTTGTAATCCATGCTCAAAAACGATTATTCTTTTAGTTACAACAAGATGGTTTTCATGTTGATTCGTGGAGTTTGGAAGATTCATGGAAAATGTTGTTTATTGTGGCAACTCGCAGTCCCCTAGTGGTCCCAAAATCTTTATTGCAGCTTTAAAGTTCAACTGATTAGAAGGGTTTGCAGCATTGCAATTATATATGCATATGATATGGTAAACGGTCTGCTTCTGATCTGCACATGACATGGTCAATACAGCCTCTGCAAATAACCCCTATATTTCCATTTTATTCCTGTTAATTCCCATATATTCCTGTTAATTCCCAAGGAAAATGTTCATTCCATTCCAAGTTTCTTTTGAATATTTCTGAGATTTCGCAACCGTAGTCAAGATCCTCCGAGGGTTCTCCCCCAGCTTGGAGCCCTGGGTCATCAGTTCTACTGCCCCCCCCCCCCCCCCTTCCACTCCCCTGCCTGTGAACCTGCTGTTGTTCGAGAGGAAAGCTGCAAGTATGTGAACATCTTTGAAAAGAAAGAGGTAGAGAGAGAGAGAGAGAGAGAGAGAGAGAGAGAGAGAGAGAGAGAGAGAGAGAGAGAGAGAGAGAGAGAGAGAGAGAGAGAGAGAGAGAGAGAGAGAGAGAGAGAGAGAGAGAGAGAGAGAGTGGAGAGGGGGGGGGGGGGGGGGGGGGGGGGGGGGGGGGGAAGCGAGAGAGAGGGAGGGAGAGAGAGGGTAGGAGAGAGA
This sequence comes from Notolepis coatsorum, assembly GCF_963971535.1. Classification (NCBI taxonomy): domain Eukaryota; kingdom Metazoa; phylum Chordata; class Actinopteri; order Aulopiformes; family Paralepididae; genus Notolepis; species Notolepis coatsorum. The sequence goes on from NC_140165.1 coordinate 100,398,515, forward strand.
AAGCTAGAGAGAGAGGGGGGGATAGAGATATGGAGAGAGAGAGGGAGAGAGAAAGCTATAGAGAGGGATGGAGAGAGAGAAAGCTAGAGAGAGAGAGAGGGAGAGATAGAAAGAGAAAGAGAGAGGGAGGGGGGTTAGAGAGAGAGAGGGGGTAGAGAGATGGGGAGAGAGAGAGATGGAGAGAGAGAGGGAGGGAGAGAGAGAAAGCTAGAGAGAGAGAGAGAGAGAGAGAGAGAGAGAGAGAGAGAGAGAGAGAGAGAGAGAGAGATGGGGAGAGGGAGATGGAGAGAGAGGGAGGGAGAGAGAAAGCTAGAGAGAGGGGGGTAGAGAGATGGGGAGAGAGAGAGATGGAGGGAGAGAGAGAGAGAGAGAGATGGAGAGAGAGAGGCAGAGAGGGGGAGAGAGAGAGAAAGAGAATTCTATACCAAAGGGTCAGTAAACAAGCTCTCTCTCACTTTAACTTTGTTGAGAAAAGCTCGGGTCATTCCAGGTCTCGTGGGTGGCTCACTGAAGAGTCTTCTTGGACCGAACAGACTGACTCTTTTGTTGAGGCTCAGCGCTGTTCCCTCTGGGAGCCTCTCCTGTCCAATCTGGAGGAGATCTGATCTGCTCAGCGTAGCCACAGCAATATGCCGGTTCAATTCACTGAAGTATGATTCATGAGCCAACCTAAAACGTCGAACTTTTCATCTTGCTCGATTTGAGCTGATGTCAAAATGACGAGGGTGGGTTTATCTTATTATTTGCACGGTTGCCTGGTTCCCACGTCATCGCGTTTATCTTCATTGATTTCTAACGTAAGACGTTGTGTCATCGCTGTGCTCTCCTCATAAAAGGTCAAAGGATACGTTTTGTATTCCAGGTGAGTCGTCAACGATCACTCCCACTAATAGGGTAGTTATCAGAGTAATTCAGGCGGCGAGGTGGTTATTTCTGAGCTGCAGATGCAGTCCCACTCTAGCAGTCTGCCGTGACAGATGGCTGACAAGCACACGCGGCCTTGTTCCCCCACCGCCCGCCCACTCTCTCTCTCTCTCTCTCTCTCTCTCTCTCTCTCTCTCTCTCTCTCTCTCTCTCTCTCTCTCTTCCTGCCGTGGGAGAATGAGTTACGACTGCAGAACTCGCAGGGCAGCATTGTGCGATGTCGTCATAGCAACGTGCCGCTGTTGCAATGCGGATACACGTTCAGAGAAACCAAACATATGAAAAAAATATGTTACTTTGATATTTATTTATTTATTTTTATTTAACCTTTATTTACCCAGGCAAGCAAGTAAGAACAAATTATTATATACAAAAGCAGCCTGACCAAAAAGCAAAGGCCTTTTGAGGGAAGGGGGGGTTGGGAGGCTGCAACAAAAACAAGGTTACCGATGCCGTTATGTACATGCATACAAGTCAATAAAATACAAAATTACAGTAGCAATAGTATACAAGGACAATTACAATAAATAAGGGAAAGAGAAGGAAAGATAGAGGGAAAAAGAGAAAGGGAGAGAGAACCAGAGGGCGAGAGAGAGAAGAAAGGGGGAGAAGGAGGGAGGTAGGTGAGGGGGGAGGAGAGAAGAGTCTGAGGGCTATGTGCGATTGGGAGGCAGTCAGCAGGTGCAACAGTTGGTTATGATCTGTTGCAGATTTAGTTTAAAAGCAGTGAGCCACTTTGCTTTTATGTCGTGCTGAGGTTGGGTTCCCTTTCCACCCTGTTCCCACCAAAGGTCAAAGGTTAATTGGTCAATTAATTGAACAGAATAACCCCCAACCCCCCCCCCCCCCCCCCAACAAAATAGCCAAGTTAAAATGTATTGATATGCAATATCACAAGCTTTCAAATTGTGCAACCACTTAACAATAACATTGTTGTCAGTAACAATAACCAAAAAACTGAGGAATATAATTATGGAATTGTGCAATCCCTTTGCTAGAACAATAACATACATAACAATACAGTTCAATAGACACTCAGACTGTGTGCTTTTAAAAATAATTGAGAAATATTGCAAAGAGCGAGATAAGCTTTTGGTTTTTGGTTTATTGACGTTACCGTCACACGTTTCCGAAGCATTCATTTACCAGAAAAAAACGGAAAATAATTTGATTACATTTACAATTGAACATTTTAAAATTATTGAAATTTTTTCAAGTGCGGTTGTTGTGAAGGGCCAGATTAAACCGAATATATATATTTATTTGTATATATATATTTAATTGTATTTGTATATTCTCTAATATTCCCTGATATCCCTTGTATATTCCTTGTACAATATGCATTGAATATCCATTCTAGCCTACTGAACATCCCATAATAGTCTCCATTCTACTATTGGTCGAGACCTTGGTGCCAGGCTGCCATACCCCCCAGACCCAGTTCAAACGTACCGCTCAACATGTACGAACAAGTCCTAGTTCCGCGTAGGAATCTGGCTACCGCACCACTAACGGTACTATTTGTTCATAGTGCGTATATATACTGCGCTACTAAAGTAGGACTTCTTTTTTAGTCCAGTTTCTTACCCTCCAATAGAGTGACAGACGTAAAGCCTCCCCGCGACGCCACGTGTGGGAGTAAGGCCAAGTTCGGCCTACCATCGGTATTGAGACCTCGTGTATATTAATATTTGAATAGTCATATTTGGCACTATATCGTCGAGTTGGACGTAGTCTATTAAGCTAATAATAGTCTATTCATATGTAGTGCTTCGTGCGGTGAGAATACTATCGTAGTCAGTACCCCATCGTTTCGGGCAGAGAACTGGCTGCTTATCCAGGGTGGCCGACCCCATGTGAGGCTGCACCCGAGGAGCCCCAGAGCCGACGAGCGAGTGGACCTGCATACCGGATTATTCTACCGACGACAGCCCGCCTTCCCAGGCACGGATTATGCTTTGTATACAGTGATTATTCTATGGATAAAGACCAACACTGCCGTGTGTTGGAAAACCCCCCCCCGGAGAGGACGACGGGTGAGGAGACGCTCTACACGACGAGGTCGCTTCACGTCTCTCCATCGTGGACCGAAGGAAGCCGGCCCACAGAGAGTCCAACTGCTTTCATCTGTGGATCGAGGATCGCTGAGGCACCGAGCCGCACAACCGTGGGTTCTCCCAGGATACCCTCGGCCAGACGGATACAGCCAGACTCTACCCCCCCCCCCCCCTTCTCCAGTTGTCTTACAAGCGACCGGAATTCCCCCCTAGTGTATCCAGTTCTATAATCATTAAAGTATCATTGCTATTATTCCTTGACTATTCCAGGTCGTATATGTACCACCTGCGCCTTCAGAGATTGGACATTCTCTATTGATATACCGACGAATACTCTTGCCATAAAAGTGCATACTAATTCCCATTCATAAATGTGATTGATTTGATTAAGTGCTTGCTCTACACACCATCGCTGTGTAGAAATAAAGACCTATTTCTAATTCGTACATTTGTGTTGGATCCGTTTCATCTACGTGACAGTGTTCATCATAATATATTTATGCCGAGTACTGGGTGGCCGAATATTAAGTACAAAGGTAGTGGTAGTAAGTATCATATCTAGTAATACAGTCAGGGAATTGTACCCCTCAGTTACAGCGGTACTACTATCATCAGGTCACACACACACACACACACACACACACACGTGTGGGCAACTTGCAATGGGCAACTTGCAATGGGCCTGGTCTACAAGATACACTACACAACCAAGGTACCCATGTACATGTCAAAATACTTCCCAAGGGCGGTCAGGTGGCGTAGCGGAGATTGCGTTCGTCACCAACGCCGGAGATGCTGGATTCGCGTGTTCGAATCCAGCTCCCGGCGTTGTCACCAGCTTGGCTGGCCGTTCACACTAATACAATTGGCAGTATTAGAGGGTGGGAAAGCTGGCGGGTGGGTCCTGGGCGTTGTGGACAGCGACCCCTACAGTTCGGTCGGGGCGCCTGCTCAGCAAGGGTAGGATCTGGAGAGAGGTAGTGCGGCCTCCCACACGTTACACTCTCCCAGTGAGAATCTGCGCGGCCAGGCTGGCTGCCGGCTGGCTGCACATGTGTCGGAGGAAAGCATGTGACAGTCTCCGGCCTCTCGGACCAACAGTAGGGGAAAGTGCGCAGCAACCAGGAAGGGTGGGATGGGAGAAAAATCGGAAAAAAAGGAGGGGGAAAAAGATAATCAAAAGATAAATTAAAAATACTTCCCAAATGTCAGTGAATACCACGATCACAACACCAGAGGAAGCTCCACAAATCATGTTAAACCCAGATTCGGCTCAAACAAGGGACTAAACACGTTTAGCAATTATGCCACATCAATGTGGAACGCCCTACCCAAAGTTGTAAAGGAATGTGAATCACTACCCACTTTCAAAACCACTCTCAAAGAACACCTACGGGAGACTGCTATTCGAAACTGGCCCCTGCAAATGTCCTAACCCAACCCCCTCCAATGTACAGTAAATGACAAAGTATGGCTTTGTCAATATTCCAATGTACAGTGTACAGTGTCCCCCACCCACCCCCTCAATCAATCAATCAATCAATCAATCAATTCAATCAATCAAACACACACACACACACACACACAAACAACACTCACTCACACACACAAGAGAGAGGGAGAATAGCTTATAGCAGACTTAATCATTTTAGAATATTTCTGCTAATGAAGTGAAATAATAACTATCCAGTTTTTATAGTGTAACGTTTGGCTACTTCATTCCTCACTGCTGGTTAGTTTTAGTGTAACGCTCACTGTCGAGTCCTGACTTTAGGCAGAATCACGAACAGTGTGAGAAGTTATTTAGAATGTGACAGGTATATTACACCATCGATTGAGATCGTCTATGATTGACCTAATGGTTATATTGTAGTTTACAGACAAAAAAATTTCAATTGAATGAAATATATCAATACCAAGATATTTAAATTGGGTTACAACCGGGATCTCATGGTCAAGCACAGAGTTAGGAGTGGTTCTTAGGTACATTAGTGCTGATTTGGTCCAGTTTATTTTATAACTTGAAATTGAACTGAATTTTTCAAAAATGTGCAGGAGGCTTGAGAGGGACTGAGATACATTCTCCATATATAACAAGATGTCATCCGCATAGAGCGAAATATGATGATCAGTAGAATTCACAGAGATTGGCTTAATGTTTTCTGATTGCCGTATAGCTTGGGCTAAAGGTTCAAGGGATAAAATAAACAAGCTTGCAGAAATCGGATCCCCTTGCCTACTTCCATGAGTGATTTTGAAATAATATTTCCGGTTATAACACTGGCTGATGGATTAAAAAATATTATTTTTTACCATATTTATAAAAAAATTTCCTAGTCCCATATGTTTCAGTACAGCCCAAAGATAGGTCCACTCCAGACGGTCAAAGGCCTTTTCTGCGTCAACAGAGAGAACAGCTGACGACACTTTAGCTTGAGAGGCGGAGTTGACAATGTGAAGGAGACGTCGCAAATGATCAGACAAAAGTATTTTTTTAACAAAACCACTTTGATCTGGGTGAATCAGTTTAGGTAAAAACTTTTCAAGACGGCAAGATAATACTTTAGAAAATAGTTTGGCATCTGTATTAATTAAAGAAATAGGGCGCCAATTAGAACACTGGTTTGGATCTTTACCTTTTTTTTAATAAAAGAGAGATTAGGGACATATTCACGTCTCTCCCTAAGGAGCCTTTAGATATGGATATATTAATCATTTCAAGTAGTAGTGGGCCTAAAACTTCCCAGAACAGCAAATAAAATTCAGGGGGAATGCCATCCCACCCTGGAGACTTGCCTTTATTCATAGTTTCCAGAGATGTTTTGAGTTCTTGTTTTCTTTTTTTTTTTTGGTCTTTTTCCCCCTCCATTTTCCTCCGATTTTCTCCCATCCCAATGTTAGTCGTATGCCAATTCCCAGTCCCTTCCTGGTCGCTGCGCACTTACCCCCCACAGTCAGATCATCTGGGAGAGTGGAGGCTACCACGTGCTTCCTCCGACACACGTCCAGCCAATCACCGCTTCTTTTCACCTGGCAGCGCGGATTCTCATCGAGAGGGCGTAGCGTGTGGGAGGACCACACTATCCCCCTCGAGTCCTATCCGCGCTTAGCAGGCGCCTCGACCGAACTGTAGGAGTCGCTGTTTACAACGACCCGGACCCACCCCGCCAGCTTCTCCCACCCTCTAATACAGCCAATTGTATTAGTGCAGACGGCCAGCCAAGCTGGTGACAACCCCGGAGCTGTGAGCTGGATTCGAACAGGCGAATCCAGCTCACAGCTCCGGGGCTGGTGACGAACGCAATCTCCGCTCGGCCACCTAACCGCCTTTGTTTTGAGTTCTTGTAATGATATAGGAGCACCCATTAAACTTGATTCAACTGGTGACAAAACAGAGAGGTTAAGGCCACTTAAAAAAGATTCAGTCTCTTCAGAGGAGCGCTCGCCTTCTGTAGTATATAAATCATTATACAATTTAGCAAATCTTTTTTAGCCAAATTTTTAAGTTTTTTTTTATATTTTTTTATTTTGTTCAATAAATGCATGTTTCCAAAGTCAATGAGTAGTCATGTTAAATAATCGTGAACTCGATATTGACCAAAAGAATGATGATTATGATTTTTACCATAATGGAGTAGCCCTAGTCATTATTACTGTACAAGGGTCATTTATCAAATGACTGATGACTGAATCAGTCCATTAGGTTTGGTTCTGGTTCCATCTTTTTGCGTTCTCTGTAATTGCTCTAATGAGAAATGTGTGAGAGGGAGACGGAGATAATGATCATTATACATGGGTATCAGATGTCAGGTTGATACCAAGGTCCTTAAAGGAATATGCCGACATTATGTGACATGCCCTTACCGTCTTCTCCAGTCAGACAAGAAGATATAGATACCAATTTCCTCTCTGTGCCTTCAGTAAAAAGCTATCGGGGCTCTAGGCTAGCCTAGCTTAGCACAGATGGATGGAAGCAGATACGGATAAGCTAGCCTAGCTTAGCACAAATTAATGGAAGTGGATACGGACCAGCTAGACTAGATGTAGGCTTAAAACCTCTACCATAATATTGACCGTCTGCGATCTCAGACACATTCAGTACAGCATGCACAAGGTGCCTCGATGGATTATGAATGGCAATAGCGAATAAAAGGAAAACCGAGACAAAAACGTAGATCTACGTTTCCGGCACTCAACCGCTGGGCCACAGAAACGTAAATCTACGTGAACAGCAACCAAAGGGTTAAGAGAAAAACAATGGTTGAGAAGTTGACAACGTTTTGGCTGTGGGAACATAGGCACGCTCCCGTTTATATTGTATCCATCTTGATATATCCTCTTTCCACTGAAGTATCATGGGTCATCACATACATACAGGGGATATGGAGCCTATTTAGCAGTAATGAGGAAGGGGTGATGGACCATTTGTTTTGGGGGATAATGCAAATCTTTATGTGCAATAAAGTTTGTGTTTTTTGGATATTGTTGATTCATTACAGTATTAGCAAATGCATAAAAAACTGAATGAAAAAGTACTGGTTGAAATAATCACTCACTCAAATAGTCATGGCCATGGCTTTGGGTCCACGGCTCACTGTTTTATTTTAACAGATAGATAAGATAAGATATTCCTTTGTTGATCCTCTGGGAAATTCGGGTATCATAGCAGCCTGGGGGAGGGGGGAGGGGAGGTACAGGTATGGGCAGGGTAATAGTAGAAAGACATAAAGTAGGCAATAAAATGAGAACAATGCAAGTATCAAGTAAAAATACGAGAAAAAATAAACAGTGTAAACAATATAATTAACTCTGAATATAAAAATATGAGAAAAATAAACAGTGAGGTTCAAATGAGGGTCTGTATGCCCCATCTTATACGTTACAATAAATATATAGCCAATATATTTGTACACAAATATAGCTTTCATAAATATTTTGCTCGCATCCTATTATTATATTTCTTCATATTTTTGGACCTGGCTGGAAGGTGTGTTTCTGTGCTTTAACCAGCGTGCTCTGGTGTTACACCCACCTCCCCCAGGCGGCTCCGGCCCCCGGGGCAGAGGGGGGCGAGAGGGGCCCCCCCGTCCACAGATGCTGCCTGGCAGGGTGTCTCGCCTCCCCGTGATATTTACAGTTCCCCTGCGCCTCAACGCCCCGCCATTTTACAAGACAAGTAAACACAACATCAGCACATGCGGTGGGGACACCGGCATCTACAGATGTGCAACAATAGCGCCATTGTGCAGCGCGCAATATTCAGGACAGTGGGCGGTGCGGGCGGGGAGAGCAATTTAATATTCTGAATTATCGCGCGGCTGTCACATCCGAAAGCCAGCTTTGCTTCGGTGCCAAGAAGAGAGAACATAATAGTCCTCCTCTCAAAGAGAATGTGCCTATGCATAAAATCCACTATCTTCCACCCTACATCACTTCACTCCTGGACTGGAACTCTGCACCTCATCACACTCGCTCTGGTGACTGATTTATACGTTTAAGGTCCCAGAGTTTGCACTGAATTAGGAAAATCTGCTTTTAGCTTCTGTGCCCCTGACACATGGAATGTTTTGCAAAGCACCTTAAAACTTTAATATAAAATACTTTAATATCCATTGGTCATGTAGCACCCTGAATATTCAACTATTATTCAGAAGTGCTGACTTGCCTTTTATCTCCCCTTTGTGCACAAAGACATATTAACTAGTTTCCATTGATATTCTCTCGAACAATGACGCAAGTTTCTCCTTCTCTCACCGGCTGGAATATGGATTATAAACAGTAAACTGAATCATATTCAATTCACCCAGTTCTTCCTGTGGGGCTAGTTGGCGGTACCAGCAGGGGGCGGCGGTGGCAGGCGGAGCGCACGAGAGAGGCATGGAGGAGAAGCAAGTCAACTGAAACGGAAGTGGAGAGAACCAGCCTCTTCGACGTTGGACTTGGACCTGAATGGTTGTGTCGTTGGAAGAGCCCCATAGTGGATCACGCGGGTGAACGTATTGAACTTGAATATATTACGGGTTATACTAGAAATATAAGCGTAGTAGCGTGTTGCATGTCCCCACTGAATAACCCTAGTGATACAACGAGTTATCCTAGAAGAAAGCGGTATAGCCAAGTGTTGGCTTATGTTAACGTTATCCCCTCCAGCGAGGTGCCCGGCCAGCGTGGCCTGAAGAGAACTGGTGGTTAGAGGCACCGTGCGTTGCTGTATGTTTCGGCTAGCAGGAGGGCTGTCTAGGACCCACAGAGTAGCTTCAGTTAAGGTAGCCTCCAGATTATTATTGCGCGTCAACCCAGCATCGGCAGCCAGCAGCCTGTCAGCGCCGGCGGTCTACATCTTCTCTGCACCGGCGGTCGTCAGCCTAGCACGGGAGTTTGTCCCGTCCAGCAGAGGTCGCCATCACCCAGCACGCGCCTCCAGCCCGCTACTGCCCCCTCTGCCTAACACAGCTTGCTAGCTCCTGGGACGAGAGCGTTCGACGCCATCTTACCACCCGGACAGTGGTGGTGCGGCGAGGCCGCCATCTTGGTTGAGTACACTGGCGCTTCGGTGCTCAGGATCCTATTGCACAGTACACAGTGTGGCGCGGCCTACGGGCGAAGCTAATGTTGCTAACTACAGTTCATCGGGGTACCCCATAAACATTACATGCCGGCATTAGTATAGGACTTTTGTTTGGTAAAGTGGGCCCACCTTTTTCATTTTCTTTGAGTGTAATAACGTGTTTGTTCTTTAATAATATTTTCCCATCTACTTAACCCTTTCCCTGTGGGGAGGTTACCGACCTGTTGTTATATAAGTAAAGCCTTAGAGAGGTATTATCACTACTATATAAGTAAAGCCTGAGAGAGGTATTATCCCTGGTACTAACCCAGACGTGGGTGATGAGTCAAGCACATTGAAGTATATTATATTTGGGTCGGCAATACCTGGTTCTATACAGTGTGGGTGTATTTTACAAGTGTTACAAGAGATGAAATTACAACTGAAGTAGACATAGAACCACCCTTTACTATTGACTATTTGTAACTGCACAGTACAAATAAGGATAAAGAACGTAGATGGGAGTCCTATCCAACTTTCCCTTTTCCACTATAAGGTTTCTAATGTCACCGAGGGAGGGTACTGCTTGCGGGAGGAACTAAGTTATTTATTTACAATTCAGTCACTAGGTGTGGGAGGGTTAAAGGAGGTATTGGGGGAAGTGAGAGCGAGTTGGGGAGTACTGCTGACCGCCCCGGAAAGGCGAGGAAGACCAGAGTACCAGACCAGGTTGGTAAATCCCGGGCTCCATCCACTCCCACTGCCGGCCTCCAGCTGACGCTCCAGGCCCAAAGACGAAGGTGCAGTCAGACGGAGCTCTACTGTGTCTCGCTACCCAGTGGCTGTGCACACCCGTTCCCACGAAGCAGGGATAATCCACCCTGCTACAGTCAGTTTAATGCTATAATAGCCAACCATTTCAACTCAGCCTGTAGTTGTTTTAATTCATTTAAATTGTTTAATTGATTGACTTTTCTGTTTCTATATTGTGTTTGTATTATGTAGGCCACTGTACCTTTCGGTGTCATTGTAAATGAGAGCTTGCGTGATTAAATAAAGATTTCATGTATAAAAGAAAATACTCCATTATGGAAAAACATTTTAAATGTCTCAAATATATTTTAATAAACCATTTGTTAATCCTTTCAGAGAGACAGCTAATTGTTTTGCTATATCTCTCAACACTTCTCAAGTGGTCACACACAAAATAACCCAATACTCAATTCTGACGAGGACTGAAAATGTCTCATTAAATTTAAGCCATATTTATTGATCCTGGCAGAGAGATCGTGGATAACCGTGTGCTTCTCTCGACACCTCAACACACCTGGTGGCCTGCCCTGCTGCTGAGTCCTGGCACGGTGTTGAACGACACGCTATGCATTCCTCTCCAAGGACAGCCTTGACCTCGTGATCATGAATGTAGAAAATCCCCTTCCTAAAACAAGACAAATTTCTCGTCCAAAATAGAAAGTGTGGTTTCTTGAAGGCGCACACACGCAACAAGTCAAACTGTGAGGGGGAAATGGGTAATGGTGGCTGGCTGCCAATCGATCCGCAGTCCTGACCTGGCTGCAATATCTGTTCGCATCAATCACGAGCAGGCATGCGTTCTTCATGGGACGGGGTTGCACTCCGTGCCACCCCATGATAAGTACTCGCTATTTGCATATCAATAGCGCCGGTCGTCAGGTGTGTTAAATACGTTCTCAGATACATTCACACCTAACTTGTTGTGAAGACATGTGTTACATTCCATTCGTAGAGGCAATTAGGCACTGTCTGTAGTCTGTGCTCAAACGAGGGGACATTAAATGCGCATTCGCGGGAGCGCGCGCACGCGCCGGGAGCGCGCGTGCACGTGGTGCGTGTCACCCCAGATGATTTCAATAACGCACCACTGATCACGAGGGGGGGAGAGAGAGGGTTTTTGATTGATTGATTGAACATTTTATTAACAGATTGCAGAATGGGTACAATACAGTACGGCTCAATACACACAATTGTTAAGGGGATGCAGACCAGAGAAAGACTTTCGTCTTGTTTACATCAGGGACCCCCATTTTCAATTCATCATAATATATGACATACATGACATACAGATAGACAGTACTGCTACATCTAGAATTTTTTGACATACCAGATTTACAAATACAGTACTGTTTGTGATACAAGAAGAGTCTAAAAAAGAGAGTATATTTGACGAAGAAACTGTACATACTAAGCATACTAGGACCGCTACTGTTCCTAATTTATGCAAATGAAATGTCGTCAGCCTGTGACTGCAACTTGTTCCTGTTTGCGGACGACTCAGCCCTGCTGGTCTCTGACAAGAACAAATTGCAGGTTGAAAAAACCCTCAGCACGGAACTAGGCAAAATCTGCATATGGCTCGCTGATAACAAACTATCATTACACCTGGGTAAACAGAGTCCATTCTCTTCGGTTCAAATAATAAACTCAGCAAGACCGACGGCTTCTCAGTTACAGTGGGTGACAATATTGTCACAAGGAAAGACGAAATTACCTACCTGGGTTCCATCCTAGAGGCAAATCTTTCCTGTGACAAAATGGCATCCAATGTAATAAAAAAAGTCAACCAACGAACTAGATTCTTGTACCGGATCTCCTCTCTGGTAAACAAGAATACCCTGAAGACTCTGGCAGGAGCACTCATTCAAGGGTACTATGACTATGTGTGCACCTCATGGTACCAAAGCACCTCAAAGGCGCTTAAAACAAAATTACAAACATCACAAAACAAACTGGTCAGACTACTACTTGACCTGAACCCCAGAACCCACCTCACCCCTGCCCACTTTGACAACCTAGGATGGCTTAGAGTAGACGACAGAGTACAGCAACTTGCAATGGGCCTGGTCTTCAAGATACACTATACGACCGGGGTGCCCATGTACATGTCAAAATACTTCCCAAAGGTCAGTGAATACCACAACCACTATTGATTGATTGATTGATTGAAAAGTTTATTAACAGATTGCAGAATGGGTACAGTACAGTACAGCTCAATACATACAATTGTTAAGAGGATGCAGACCTGAGAAAGACTTTCATCTTGTTTCCATCAGGGTCCCCCATTTTCAATTCATCATATGACACACATGACATACAGATAGACAGTACTGCTACATCTATACATTTATGACATACCAGATTTTCAAATACAGTACTGTTTGTGATACTAAAAAAATCCAGAAGAAGAGTATATACATTTGACATAGAAACTGTGCATTGGGGGAGGTTGGGTAGGTGGGGTGGGGCTGTACATTGGAGGTGGGGGGGGGGGGGGGGGGGGGGGGGGTGGGTAGGGGGGGGGGACACTGTACATTGGAATACTGACATGCATTTGACATGGAAACTGTACATTGGAGGAGGTTGGGTAGGTGGGTGGGGTTGGGTGGGGCTGTACATTGGAATAGCCATGCTTGGTCTTTATTGTACAACTGGGTTAGGACATTTGTAGGGGCCAGTTTTGAATTGCAGTCTCCCGTAGGTGTTCTTTGAGAGTGTTTTTGAAGGTGGGTAGTGATTTACATTCCTTTACAGCTTTGGGTAGGGCGTTCCACATTGTTGTGGCATAATTGCGAAACGTGTTTAGTCCTTGTTTGAGCCGAATCTGGGTTTTACATGATTTGTGGAGCTCCCTCTGGTGTTGTGATCGTGGTATTCACTGACCTTTGGGAAGTATTTTGACATGTACATGGGTACCTTGGTCGTGTAGTGTATCTTGTAGACCAGCCCATTGCAAGTTGCTGTACTCTGTCGTCTACTCTAAGCCATCCTAGGTTGGCAAAGTGTGCAGGGGTGAGGTGGGTTCTAGGAGTCAGGTCAGCAGTAGTCTGACTAGTTTGTTTTGAGATGTTTGTAATTTGGTTTTTAGTGCCTTTGAGGTGCTTTGGTACCATGAGGTGCAAGCATAGTCGTAGTACCCTTGAATGAGTGCTCCTGCCAGAGTCTTCAGGGTATTCCAAGAATCGAGTTCGTTGATTGACTTTTTTTATTACATTGGATGCCATTTTGTCACAGGAAAGATTAGCCTCTAGGATGGAACCCAGGTAGGTAATTTCATCTTTCCTTGTGACAATATTGTCACCCACTGTAACTGAGAAGCCGTCTGTTTTGCGGAGTTTGTTATTTGAACCGAAGAGAATGGACTCTGTTTTGCCCATGTGTAATGATAGTTTGTTGTCGGCGAGCCATATGCAGATTTTGCCTAGTTCCGAGCTGAGGGTTTTTTCAACCTGTAACTTGTTCTTGTCAGAGACCAGCAGGGCTGAGTCGTCCGCAAACAGGAACAAGTTGCAGTCACAAGCTGACGACATGTCATTTGCATAAATTAGGAACAGTAGTGGTCCTAGTATGCTTCCTTGTGGAACACCACAGTTCACTGTGAGGGGGGGGGATAGGGTACCGTTTACCTCCACCATCTGTTCTCTCCCCTCCAGGTAGGATTGTATCCAACTACACCAGAGGAAGCTCAACAAATCATGTTAAACCCAGATTCGGCTCAAACAAGGGACTAAACACGTTTCGCAATTATGCCACAACAATGTGGAACGCCCTACCCAAAGCTGTAAAGAAATGTGAATCCCTGCCCACATTCAAAACCGCTCTTAAAGAGCACCTACGGGAGGCTGCAATTCGAAACTGGCCACCGTAAATGCCCAAAACCCCCACCACCTCCTAATAGACAGTCTCCTCCCCACCGCATGTATATATTCCCTCCCCGCCGTATGTATATTTCCCTCCCACCCACCCACCCCCTCCTAATGTACAGTCCCCTCCCCATCATATGTATATACTCTGTCAGGATCTAGGGGTAACAGTACTGTATATTTGAATACCGCTTATGTCACAAATGTATCAGTACTAAATACCTATATGTCCCTATGCCATAAATGTCATGTATGTTGTGTATGTCATAAATGTCTATATGAAATGAAAATGGGGGACCCTGATGGAAACAAGACAAACGTCTTTCTCAGGTCTGCATCCCCTTAACAATTGTATGTATTGAGCCATACTGTATTGTACCCATTCTGCAATCTGTTAAATAAAGTTTTCATTCATTCATTCATACATTGGAGGAGGTTGGTATAGGAGGTTGGTAGGTGGGGTGGAGGGGGGGTTGGGTAGGTGGGGTAGGTGGGGTGGGGGGGGAAACTGTATATTGTAGGTGGTGGGGTGGGGGGGGGGGGGGGGTTGGGTAGTCGTGGGGGGGGGGTAAGTGTACATTGGATTATCGACAAGGGCACCCATAATGTTTTTGGCCAGGCTACAATTCCGCAAGTGGCAATTCGTTATAATTGTAACCTTAAATGTTGTTTGTAAACCCATCCCTATCCCTAACCTCCCACGACCCGAACATTTACAAATAAATGTAAACATTTTCTTCCGGGCCATGGGATACAGCATCTACTGTACCGCTCCTCCAAACCCCGCGGCTCCTGATCTCTGTGATAACATGGGTCACGCGGCGCCTGAGATTCCTATTCCACCTGACACCGAATGTGTATCAACAACATGCATGAAGTGGAGGATAGGATTATGGATAGCATAATAATAATAATAATAATAATAATAATAATAATAATAATAATAATAATAATAATAATAATAATAATAATTAATAATAATAATGCGTCAATAATAATAATGCGTCCATTTTGACGCTTCATTTAGTAAACTGTGCAGCGTCCGTTACACTGCTATATACTTTTGGACATTTTGTAATTGCATGTTCCGCAAACTATACAACTACACCAACAACGCTACTGACTGTACACATTCCCCCAAGTGATAATAACGCCCACACAGCTCCAAGGGTGGATGAAATACATAACATGTATTATTACATTGTAAAAAATTAAAAACACATAAATAAAAAGTTGAAACGCCTTGCTTACCCAAACTATTCGTGGAGCCGTCCATGGTCCAATGTGTAGAGGTTGTGTACAGTGTTGGTGTTTGTGTTTCTAGAAGTTTGGTTTGTGTTCCATGCAGAGCAGTGTTGAGTGGCGCGCATGGCCGCGTGCACAGTGTTGCTGCCAGTGGACTCCTCTCAGAAATGCGCCCAAAAATACTGTACTCAAGTCCAGGGAATCAATTTGGTCCACTTGGCACCGCGACGAGTGACGTGACGACAGCGCATCAAGAGCATGCGTTCTCGTAGGCTTTGAATGTTTCCCCTTTACTGGTTTCTCGCGAGGATGTGTAAAATATACTGTAAAAGATGTTCTATTGCAAAGTGCAAACTGAAACTTGAAACAGAACTTTTTCGAGGCGGTTACACCCCCTGTCAAATAAGAAGTCCGTTCAGCTGAGATTTGTGTTCATGTGTTTTGACAGGGGTTTGTCGCCACCCTGTGGCGGGGATGTGTCGCACACCCGCCGTGTGTATTCCCCCAAATGACGACGGAACGAAGGTTTGTGCCAATGTTTCTGTTATTTGGAGGAAAGTGAATGCTGTTGAACCAGGACGTTCAGCCGGCTCTTGAAGATGGAGGTGCCCGTGGAGAGAGATTTCTGAAGGAGACTTGACAGATCAACATACAGTAAAGTCCCATTCTCCCAAATCACTGTGAGTATTGGGCAACCGATATATAGTGTGCCATGCATATACATCGGTCAAAATGTACAACATTGCCAGCTATCCGTGCTAGCTAAGTTAGCTATCATTGATGTTAGATTTCCTTCTGACACCACTATCATTATAATGTTGTGTGTTATGCACCCCTTTTAATAAAATCTTCTGGATGACACAGAGAGGGATAGATATTGTATTTCCTAAAGCTCTTTTATACAACATGATATCAGCATAAAAGCGTTATACTTTAATTATACTGTAAACTTGTCTATGCACCATTTTGGGCTTTGAATCCCATGTGATTGCACAGCTGTCGAGGAAAAGATATGATCTCATTTCTGTTATTTCCCCCCTCTATAGGATCAGTATGACGGGTCTGCCATGAACTGTGCTCGCTGCCTGTTGAGGCTCCAGAGTCTAGGGCTACTGGCCCCCTCTGCCAGAGCTGTCCTCCAGCATGCCGCCCCACTTCAGCCCACCCCAGTGTCCGCACTGGCCCTGACCAAGGCTCTGACACTACATAACATCCATGGCCAGGCAAGCTTCACACATAGGTTTTCAAAGAAGATGTGTATTTTGAAATAGTGTTTAAACACTAAAAGGGGTTTTGAATATAATCGGACAAAGACGCCACACTTTAGGTTGACTGACTTGACAATGTATCTGATCTCTTTATTTCAGAAGAATTGTTTATGACGAAGAACATTTAGCCTTTATCTTATTTTCATACCAGCGCTCGTTTCCCTATGCTTTTTCTTTTGTTGTTGTTCTTAGCTCTATTTTATGTACCTTAGTTGCTATTGCATGTACATGCGTTTTTATTACATGTATATATACATACATGCCAACTATTTGCCAGTTTTATTCTCCACCCATCTATCATCCATAGCAATTGATTGATTGATTGAAAACTTTATTAACAGATTGCAGAATGGGTACAGTACAGTACAGCTCAATACATACAATTGTTAAGGGGATGCAGACCAGAGAAAGACGTTCGTCTTGTTTACATCAGGGTCCTCCATTTTCAATTAATCATAACATATGACATATATGACATACAGATAGACACAGTACTGCTACATCTATACATTTATGACATACCAGATTTGCAAATACAGTACTGTTTGTGATACGAAAAGAGTCCAGAAAAGACAGTATATACATTTGACGTAGAAACTGTACATTGGAGGTGGGGGGGGGGGTTGGGTAGGAGGGGGACACTGTACAACTGTACAAGCAAAACTGTACATTGGAATATTGACAAGACCATACTTGGTAATTTACTGTACATTGGAGGGGGTTGGGTTAGGACATTTACAGGGGCCAGTTTCGAATTTCAGTCTCCCGTAGGTGTTTTTTGAGTGTTTTTGAAAGTGGGTAGTGATTATAGTGAACACTATATTATCACCGACATCCAAGTTGGGGGGGGGGGGGATCCCCTTTCAACGGCCCATCTGAGGTGTCTCTCCTCCACATCGTCTGTGGTGCTTTTTTTAGTGAGTTAGTGAGTTGTTCCTCATCTTCGTTGGGGAATGTCTGGGTATGCGAGTGTCGCATAATGGATTTTATGGTGTTTTTTTGTTATTGGTTTATTGTGATGTTTCTTCTTGACTTGTTCAAAGAAGACTTGTACAGCCCATGGGGGCATTACCTTGTGATTTCGGGCTTTACAAATAAATTTGATTTGATTTTCAAATAAATTAGATTTATAGCCATGTCATGTAAACGTGTTGACATTTGACCCGCAGACGTCTAGGCACTTCCACAGCACCCCGGCGTGCACCAAGAGCAATCCCGTGGCGACCCACCTGGGAGACGAGGACAACGGGGAGAAGAAAAGGGACAAGGCGCTGGTCGTCCACGACGACCTGTTTGAGCGTGTGGCCAGAGAGGCCAAGACCAAGGCCACCTTCAACCGGGTGGTGGACGTGTTCCTCAAGAGGGACATCCGGCGCCGGGGCCACGTGGAGTTCATCTACGCCGCCCTGAAGAAGATGGTGGAGTTCGGTGTGGAGAGGGACCTGATGGTCTACAACACGCTACTGGACGTCTTCCCCAAGGAGGTGTTCGTCCCCCGGAACTTTATCCAGCGCATGTTCAACCACTACCCGCGACAGCAGGAGTGCGGCGTGCAGCTGCTGGAGCAGATGGAGAACTACGGTGGGTGTCGAGGGAGACGACCGTTCTCTGTCTATTCTATCTTACTCTTTTTATGATTGTCTATTTTTAGAACTGAATCAAACCATAAACAAGGTGGCCTGTTGGGATGTTAAATCCTAATGTGAAAAACTGATTTTATATGTCTTCACTTTATGTGCTCATTTAGTATTTTTTCTGTTGTGAAGCACTTTGAGCTGCGATTTTTGTATTAAAGGTGCTATACAAATGTGGTTACCATGGTTACAGGCAGTTATGTTGGAAGAAAGAACGATAGGTTATGAATATAACCGTAGTTCTATGAGTATTAGTGACGCTCAGCGTCAACTGCACATATCTCACTCCAGTGACGTGCACTGAATAAAAATTCACAATGTACCTTTTACATACCAACATCCGTCTGGCCACACCCCCATCTGCTACCTACATAAGCAGGGGTGTGGCCACACACTCATCTCCTTCTCAATCATTTCACCACAAGGTAAGATCAAGGGCCGCAGTGGCGTCCAGACGCTGAGCGTCACTAATACTCATAGAACTACGGTTATATTCATAACCTATCGTTCTATATCGTATTAGCTTCCGCTCAGCGTCAACTGCACAACGGGAGCTGAGCGGGAGCTGAAGCTCGACAAATGTACCCCGCTGAGGCCCCCCACAACCATCAGAACCGGGGAGGACAGAGCCCCCCGACCCTCCCTAATGGAGGGATACCCTCCCTATTGGAGGACGGGAGGGAGACGGATCCGACCGTGCGAAGAGGAACTCGAGCAACTCAACACACAGGGTGAGCAGACCGTGGCTTGACCCCACGACTACGCACACGCACAACCCGCATGCCACCAGGGAACGAACGGAAGGAACAAACCTCGTTACCTACCGCCCCCAAAATCACGGGGTCAAGAGCAAACTCAACCCCGTGGCAAGGCCGTAGCAGCGGAGCGCGAAGGAAGACCCAGAAGGAGAGGCCAATGACGCCACAGCATCAAGACCTCACCAGGCGGTCACTAGTGACACCGCCCCCCACATCGCCAGCGTATTCGGACAGGGCCCATCCAAGAGCAGGCCCTTCCCCCCACTAGCACGCCGCCTGGCACACTGACCCTGGCATACTCAGGCAGTCAGCATGGCTGTAACTCGAAGCACTCAAGAGGCTACACTACAGCGGGAGCAGGCAGCGCACCGGGGAGACGACCTCCAGAAGAGGCCGATCCTTCAATCCAGGCAGCGGGCACTTGACCCGAACCTGGAGCACTGCGGACGAGACAGGCGCCAAAGGGGTCAACTGAAAACAGCACCCCGGCGGAAGGGGCGTATGCTGGCATTGTTTGAGCACCATGTCAAAGCCTCCACCAAAAAATCCCTGACGCTCTAGAGGGGCCGAGGCAGAGAAGGCTGACACGATTGGCAGACGTCATGAACGTGCAGGGGCACACTCAACCGGGTAACCCGGGAGTTGACTCCGCTCCAACACACCAGGGAATCAACCACCCTCTTGGTTCAACATGCGGTGGTTGTTCCTATAACCCCTCAGGAAAAAACTCCAAAACACACCTGCGGGTATACACTGGCTATACTGCAGTACAAGTGTTTCAGTTTTCAAAAAGGGGTTATCCCAGGCCTACGGGTCGATATATCGTTTATCGTTTCTCAAGCAGAAGCACAACCCCAGCAGGGTTACATCGTATCCCCACAAACACAGTGACACAATATATTGTAAACAAACATGTCTGAGAGGAGGGGGGGAAGCCCCAGGGAAAAACCGGGGGGGTCACCCCTCCTACCTTACCCTTGATAATATGTGAACACGCTGTTCATTGTCATCACAGGCTGAGAAAAGGATTTATTCCTCAATCACATGTCACTAAGCATAGCTTCACAGGTTAATTAACCCACTTAGTTGTGAGTTCATCCACGTTACAAACGTTACATGAACACACATGTTCTCATCACAACTAAACCAGTTCATTTTTACACACGTAAAAAACAACGCCGATTTCCTAGGTAGAGAGAAGCTATACCAGGCGACAAGACAATTCACACACAACACGCGTCGTATCCTCAATGTATTGCAGCAACACACGTTTTGGAAAACATTGTTATTACAAAACATCTAGAAGGGAAGGAAGAAGAAGTGTTTAAAGTCTGGTCAGGACTCCTACCTCCACCCTGAGCGCAGGCCGAGAGGACTGCAACACTGGTTAACGGGACAACCGAAGTCGAACCCGGCGTCTCCTGCGTTGGTGACGAGGGTAATGTCCGCTGCGCCACCCAGCCGGCGTTCTCCATGTTGACGAAGTCCTCGCTGGCATGGCACCCGGTGTAAGGTCGACTAACATCCTCTGTCAAAGATGACGTCGTAGTCAGAGTGTTTAAGGCTTGTTATACTCACAGTAACGTTCAACAGTGTAGCATTAAGCTAACAGCCGCTCCCGACTGATAGCAACAAGCTAACGTTTCCTAGCCTAGTGAACACAACAAGCTAGCGCCGCAGCTAACAGCTGACTGGCTAACAGTAGGCCACAACTAGCACGCAAGCTAAGCAGCTATCACCTGAACTGTACACAACGACATAACAAGCCACACTTCAGACAGGCCGCCGCCTGAAACCCTCCTCATCCTAAGAGAGAAGAGAAAAAGAAATGTCGGAACACAGTTTTCAACAGTGATTTACCAGACATACACCGGAGTCGGCACAATTCCCATACGGGCTGCAGCCGACTTGAGCATGGAACTACCGATAAAGAAGATCCAGACCCACATTTCCTCGTGTTTAGGGTGTACTCACATTCATGTGAAAGATGGGGCCTTCACGGGACAGAGAAGCATCCGCTTGTCCAGAGAATCCCGGGTTCAAACCAGATCTCGGTTGCGGCCCACTAGTTTCACCATTATGGGCGTCAGACCAGGACCCTCCGTCCGCCGCCTAAGAGGCAGAGTAGAAGACCCCAATCTGGGGCCGGCCTTCGTAAAATTGTCAGCTAACCCCCATAGCATTAACAGACAACTGGCGCCCGCATAGCAACACATTACTTACCCAGCCCAGAGGCAACCAATGTCTCAACAAACAGCCGGTGCCTCCTACAGTCCAGCTGTATAACCGGAGGTTCAATACCTATCCAGCCGCAGCAAGGAGGACTGCAGGTGGGGAGTAGATCAGCGACGCGAGCCCCTAATACGAAAAAGCCGGTGGAGGTCAGAATGATCATCATCTTCCAGACACCCCAGTGACGAAGACATTATCGCTGTATTTTCTCGAAAATAGTGAGAGAGAAAATAAAGATATAACGTCAACGTATCTCCTTGTTCTTCTGTTTTCCTTTCTTCAGCTAAATACTTTCTTTTCCCACGTCAAGTGATTGGTATACAGGCACACTCTTGGGGTGAAATTTGAGAAGGAGATGAGTGTGTGGCCACACCCCTGCTTATGTAGGTAGCAGATGGGGGTGTGGCCAGATGGATGTTGGTATGTAAAGGTACATTGTGAAGTTTTTATTCAGTGCACGTCACTGGAGTGAGATATGTGCAGTTGACGCTGAGCGGAAGCTAATACGATATAGAACTACACTGACATCCTGTGTAAGGCCTCTATTTTCCATTCACCACAATTATCTAAACGATTCCATAGATTTTATTCTTCATTGCTATTCACCTTTATATTACAACACTTGTGATATATATATATATATATATATATATATATATATATATATATATATATATATATATATATATATATATATATATCTCGCCATCAATGAAGATGGGGCTGACATTCTTTTGTTTTTTGGAATTTGTGAATCGACTTTTAATCTTTGAAATAGAATTGCAATACATTTTCAATCCATAACCCCCGCACCTAGTGTGTGTGTGTGGTTGTGTGTATATTGGAGTTGGGCGATAACATACAAGACCTGGGGCCTCTTGGACCAGATCGACATTGTAAATAAGAAACCTGTTCTTAACACATTCATGGCCAACCACGTGATTCGGTGCCATGCTTAACACATTGGGCGCCATGGGTTATATCCATGAATATAGCCAGTCTGCCACCGTTGAAAGCCTATGGAGATGTTTACCTTCTTTGCAGGGCTATAACCTTTTTTTTTTTTTTTTTTTTTTTAGCATTTATTGCTTTAATGGTCAGACATGACCAACAGATGAGGAGAGGATGAACGGGAGAAGAGGCGGGGAACACATGCGACAAATGGGAGTCACCGGGAGTGGGAAGCGAACCCGGGACGGCCGCTTCGCGACGCAGCGCGATACATGGTGTGCTACTAGAGCGCCCAGGGCTATAACTTTTTAAATTGTATTGCTATATTGACATTACTATGGCCCATTCAACATCGATTATCTATCGTTCAGGATGTGGGAACGTTATATTTTTTCATTCATACATTGTTGTGTTACTAGCGTCGAGAATATAAGTATGTTTTTAATCTTTTCTGCTGCAATTCCAAAAACAGTAGTTATAGGCCCTGAAGCATATATAGATTATCGATTGGCGTTTCTTTCCTATACACGCTATATAAAAAAATGCAAATTTATATGATCGGTATACATTATGCTTCATCATGCGTGAAGGAAAGGGCGGGGGGGGTCGTTTATAATTCCTTGATCGTCAGTAACTGCTTTATTTACGATAGTTTGCAGTGAAATGAATAAACAATCGGGCTGAAAATAACGTTACTGTCCTTATCGTTCGCCGATGAGACTGGAAGAAAAATATCCCAACTATTTGACGCCGATCTCCTACATCCATTTCCAGTTTGTATGGCGCAATAAACGCTGAAATCATATAGATTATTGCATTATGGCAGCGATCCATATTAGGGGTGCACCGATATATCGGTCGGGTATCGGTATCGGCCGATAAGTGCCTTGTTGACTGCTATCGGCCTATCGGCCGATAAGCTCAAATGTGCCGATAGCAGTCGCCGATAAATACCCATCAATTTGTGTAGCGTCAAAAGGCAAAAAAAAAAAGTTCACTCGCGCGATCTACCTGCACAACGCCCGCCGTCCCCCACACACAATCTACTGCATCAAAGTAACTACTTATGATTAACAAGGCATTCGTTTTGTGGCATTAGCGTTATATAGTTAGTGTTACACGGACAATAACATCAGCATATTATTATTACCCATAGCAGCAAGGCATTACTCCGAGTCCGTTCATTAGCTCGGTTCCATTCCGTTGCTCATTCCGTACCCAACTACACATTCTGCAATCTGTTAATAAAGTTTTCAACCAGACAAATGTATAGAAAGGCTTTGTTTTATTATAACATTTGTTGCAGTAAAATCATTATGTCTCATTTGGTCATGCGTGGAGCGCCGGTCGGCTAACGTAGCTACGTTATTAGCTATTAGATGCAAGACTAACGTTGCTGGTGAAAATGTGATTTGCGTTGGAATACTCCTTTGTCAACTTGCTGTACTTTGCTTGCAGGTCTGCAGTCATTATTGCTGCATTATGAATAGCCGCAACTTTAGCCAAGGTAACGTTATGGCTAAACCTTTAACAATAGTTAACGCTAGCTTTCGGTTAGCTGTTCAATGCTATTAATAACACAACTCCCCGTCAACACCCTCTCTCGGGAAGATGGCATTTAAGAAAGTATCTGCTGTTAAAATGAAGTGTTACACGTTCAATAACAAGCATATTATTTACCCGAAGATAGCAGTAAACAAGGCATTACTCCGTTAGTACGTTCATAGCTCGGTTCCATTCCGTTGCTCATTCCGTACCCAACTACACATTCTGCAATCTGTTAATAAAGTTTTCAACCAGACAAATGTATAGAAAGGCTTTGTTTTATTATAACATTTGTTGCAGTAAAATCATTATGTCTCATTTGGTCATGCGTGGAGCGCCGGTCGGCGGGCCGGGCAGCTAACGTAGCTAAGTGTGTTCTGCTCTCGCAAACAGAATGCCCGGAAGTAGAAAAATTTATAAACGCTTGCCGATTGGTGGTAAGGACAGCAGGAGGTGGGTGCTAGCGGTCACCGGTGTGGCGTAATTGGCCGAATCGACTGTCAATCAAAATGGTTCCATTGCATTGGTTGAAAGCTCTGGTTGAGAGAATAGTATCCTGCTGCAGGCCGCAAGAATGGTTCCATTGCATTGGTTGAAAGCTCTGGTTGAGAAAATAGTATCCCTCTGCAGGCCGCAAGACGATACTGGGAGAGAGATAGTGATACCATAAACATATTTCTTGATGTTTCCTTTTTTTAAGTAAGTAAAGAGGCCTACAAATACAAACATACACATACAAATATACAGTAGTTTCATTAAAAAAAAAAAAAAAAAAAAATTTTTTTACAAATACTTATATACAAATATACAAATATCGGTATCGGTATCGGCCGATAGTGTTAGTTGAACAATCGGTATCGGTATCGGCGGCCAATTTTCATATCGGTGCATCCCTAATCCATATGCACGCCAGTGTTTGTCTGTAGTCCCGTAGCAAGATATTACTGCCGGAGGAATTTCCTCGACGCACCGATCACAACTTCCGGTTTTGAGAGTGTAACTCGCCCGACCATCCACCAGGCGGCGGTATTGAGGCGTTGCAGTCTCATTCAGGGTCCCGCTGCAGCACCGGAGGTTGGCTGGATGAATTATGAATTCCATGCCGGAAAAATGAAATATTGATCCCAAACACGCTTGTACAGCGTTGTTGGTGTTCAACGCATGGCGGGCAATAACGCTGTGCCGGTCTAAACCACATTGCATGCTTGCACGAGGAAGGATAATAATGATGATCTAGCGTTGATTTCAGGAAGATTCGATAATCAGGCGAAAAATTACAGCGTGTTACTGTTTAGTGTATTCCACTAAAACGCTATTATCGCGTCTTTCTCTGGAATTACTCAGAAGCACCCAAACTATACTCAATATTCAAAAGGCTATAAAACGGAAATGTACTGATGAAAAACCAATCCGTTTTTGTACATGTTGACTGGAAGCAACTCACTGATAATCGACGGGTGTATTAGACCCATAGCTATAATTTAAGATATATTTTAAGCAATCACAAATCTCGCAGTCCCCCATTGATTTACAGCGGTGGCGTACTAGCACCATCTCGCAGATTAAGCTCCGGCGCTGAATGAGTTAATCTAATATGTATGTGTGTGTGTGTGACCACCAGGCATCATGCCCAACGTGGAGACCAAGGTCCTCCTGGTCCAGATCTTTGGGGAGAAGGGACACCCCATGAGGAAGTACCAGCGCATCATGTACTGGTTCCCCAGGTTCAAACACACCAACCCCTTCCCCGTCCCCCAGCACCTGCCCGGAGACCCCGTGGACCTGGCACGCCTCAGCCTCACGCGCATCGCCTCCGACCTGGACGCAAAGGTCACTGTGTACCAGGTATGATCTGGGTCCAGGTTCCCAAAAGCATCGGAGATCTTTTTTTTTTTTTTTTTTACAAACTGATATACCACTTTTTGCTGACCGCATACGAGTATGAGTAGGTTGTTTTGAGTTACCCTCGGTACAAGTTCAAGTTTGCTTTTATTTGTCACATATAGTACATGAGTGAAATGCTTGGTTCTGTATGAGCCCCTGAGAATGTGCTTCATACAGTAAAAAGAATTAATTAAGTGAAAGAGGAATAAAGTCTCAACACTATACAAATATACAATATACAACTAAAGTACAACCTAAGTACAATTAAGTAAAAATGCAAACATAAAAAAAAAAATGCTAAATGCAAAAATTAGGTATGGATGTTGTAGCTAAGGGGCTACACAACCCGGACTGTATTGATATGTTAGATTAAACCACTAATGCAGAATATTAAATTAGCCAGACAGTATAGGTACACAAAATGGCGGACACTCCATTAACTGCGAGGGGACAGTGAAACCGAGTTAAACAATCACTTTAATATTAATAGAAAACATACATAGCATATGAACACAGATCTCCTGTTATTACTTTAATATCAATGCCACAATGTCCGCGGTAACGATAGTTCCTATGCTACGGGTACCCGACAGGTGGAGCTCTGAATGGAGTGAGACGGAGCGAAGCAGTACAGGGAAAAGCAAGATGGTAGATGGAGACGGTACTTCTCTCTGGAGCTCCGACTCCAGAGAAACTGCAGACTGGTGGGATAATCCTGTCGTTGCTGGGAAAGAGGGTCTCGTACGGACCGGTCCTTGTATTCCTAGCGCCCGATGACAGGATTAATAGCTATTAGTCCAAAGGCCCGTTGGCATGGGTTATAGCTAGTTAGCCCCTTTGCTAGGCTAACCCGCGGGAAGTCTTCAATGAGTAGTTATGTCCAGAACGTCGCTGGGTTCAACTATAAGTCTCTCCACGTTACTTCGCTTACACAAGTCACTATACTGTGCCAATAATGGCTTGACAATATTATGGTTGTATCTAAGTAATTAGCCGTGCGGCTCTCTATAACGATACGTTGCCTTGCCGTCCTGTTTACAACTGCGCCAACGTTACTTCTCTCTCACTCTGTGTTACCTGTGGACTGAGCCTGTTCACCCACACAGATCAATGCGCTCTCTCTGGGCTTGCCTGGGCATGTTCTGAACATGTCTAGAGGGGCGCGCGCAGGCGCCTACGGCGTTAAGAATGGGACATATACAAAAGGCGAATGATAAATACTGGCACGTAAAACAGATGACGTGAAGATATATATCTTATATATATATATAAACGATATATAAGTTATACAAAATAATAAACGCAGACTTTCAGTGTTTTAATCTGGACCTTCAGAACAGATGTAGTGCAAATCTCTTTAATAAATATATAAAATATGGTGTAGTCTTTAAAGTGTCTAAAGTGAGTGTTAAGGTGACTGTTTGTTTAAAGGGAGTGTGTGGATGTGTGTGCAATGAGTGTTGATGGATGGGTTGATGTTACATAGTCATTGATTGATTGATTGATTGAAAACTTTATTAACAGATTGCAGAATGGGTACAATACAGTACAGCTCAATACACACAATTGTTAAGGGGATGCAGACCAGAGAAAGTCTTTCGTCTTGTTTACATCAGGGTCCCCCATTTTCAATTCATCAGGACATATATGACATACATGACATACAGATAGTCAGTACTGCTACATCTATACATTTATGACATACCAGATTTGCAAATACATTACTGTTTGTGATACAGAAGGAGTCAAGAAAAGGGAGTATATACATTTGACGTAGAAACTGTACATTGGAGGAGGTTGGGTGGGGGGGGTTGGGTACATTGGGATATTGACAACCATACTGGGTAATTTACATTGGAGGTGGTTGGGGGGGGGGGCACACTGTATAAACAAGCAAAACTGTACATTGAGGGGGGGGGGGGAGGAGACACTGTACAAACAAACAAAATTGTACATTGGACTATTGACAAAACCATACTAGGTAAATGACTGTACATTGGAGGGGGTTGGGTTAGGATATTTACATATTTACATTGAGCATCCTGATGGCCTGGGCCCAGGAGTTCAAAACTTGTAATCCCTATTGATACACACAATTGTTAAGGGGATGCAGACCAGAGAAAGACTTTCGTCTTGTTTACATCAGGGTCCCCCATTTTCAATTCATAATGAGTTGAAATTAATGAATCCAAATCTGATCCGATCAGATAGGGATTAAAAGTTTTGAACTCCTGGGCCCTGGGGATAGAAGCTCCTTCTGAGTCTCTCTGTACTGGCCATGAGACTCCGGTAGTGCTTGTAGGGTGACCAAACGTCCCGATTTGTGCGGGACAGTCCCGCATTTCAGCCCTCTGTCCCGCAAGCCGCAACAGAAGAAAAATGTCCCGCATTTCAATAAGTGTCTGGCATTTCAATAAACTATTATTATTATTATTGTTTTTGTCCTCTCATTAATCCCCAAACATGCACTAATGCACGCACCGCAAGTACTACATGCGTAACGTTATGTAACATAGCCTATAGTCTAACCAGCACGAGCGCATTATATAGTACCTGGCGCGAAGTTGCGCGGCAATAAACGGCTCGCGCCAGGTACTATATATAATGCAAGCTGTTATTGGCGCCTTGTACAACAACAACAACTGTATCTCCACTCATGCTGCGGCTGCCTGCAATCATACTAGCTAGCTGTCTCTCTACCCTGCGTGGGGAAACTCCAGCAAAGGCTCTGATCGTGGATTATAGGAGAGGACAGCAGGAGACACACACACCGGGTAAGCAGCTTTAAGTACCTGGGGGTCCACATCTCAGAGGATCTGACATGGTCAACACACATAGACACAGTCGTAAAAAAGGCGAAGCAGTGCCTCTACCACCTGAGACAGTTAAGGAACTTCAGAGTATCGGGGAAGATACTCCAGTCCTTCTACTCCGGAGCTGTAGAGAGCATCTTGACTGGAAACATCACTGCCTGGTATGGAAACAGCACGGCACAGGACAAGAAGGCCCTACAGAGAGTGGTGCGCTCAGCCGAGCGTACCACGGGTATTGCACTACCTCCCCTGCAGGTTCTATACAACAAGAGGTGCAAATCCAGAGCCTGCAGAATAATGAAAGACCCTCACCACCCCAATAACAGCCTGTTCCAGCTGCTGAGGTCAGGCAGACGCCTGCGAACCCCAGCTACTAGGACAGAGAGGCTTCGGCTCAGCTTCTTCCCCCAGGCCATCAGAGCCTTGAACAATGAACACTGAGTGCCACAGAACACTGAACTCTCCACACACAGGCGCACATGAGCACACACACGACACGCACGCTGTGCACGCTCGCACACTGGCAGCCACTTTGACATGAGCAGGCACACACTCATGCTGCACACGCCCATACTTAGGGCCACAAGGGAAGGGTCGCTTTAAAAGTGGTATGGCAACAGTGACGGTGTATTGCGCTACCAGGGGACCTAACATGTCCTACATGCTCTGTAGATAACTATGTACAGATGCTGAGATGTCCCACTATATTACCCGTCTATTGCACAATGTTGTTTTTGTTGGATTCTATTGTATGTTGTACTACTGTATTGCACATCGTTGCGGGCAAGACCACCCGCATTTCATTGTATACTTGTATGCCGTGACAAATAAAACTCTTGACTTGACTTGACTTGACTTGACTTCCTTCTTTGGAACAGAGGCCAGTGTCCTTCTCCGCCACTTCCCAGATGCGAGAGCGGCAAAGACCAGAGCAGACTTCACATCGTTCTACAGGTCTGCCATCGTCTACCTCGAGAAGTGGTTCGATTTCTCCGATGAGAATGATCTGAAGGCTCTTTCTGTCATGTCTCTAAAGAGAAACGTCAGCTTCACTGACCTGTGCGCTACAGCTGAAGCCCTTAAGATCAACGGCATGTTAGATATGGATGCGCTCTATGAGGAGTTTTGTTTAATCGTTAAACGTCAGAAGGAAGTGGTGGAGATGAAGGCGACTGTTGGAGTGAAGTGGGGGCTGCTGTTGAAGGACATCCAGACCCCCAACCTGACCCAGCTGGCTTCATTCTTCCTGAGCAACCCGGTCACGAATGCGTTCGTAGAGAGGTTGTTCTCCCTCATGACCGGCGCGTGGACGGACCAGAGAAATAGATGCAGCGTGGAGCTTGTGAAGAGAGAAATACAAGTCAAAACTAATTTCTCTCTCACTTGTGCAGCTTTTTATAAATATGCTCTTGGTCAGAAGGCTCTACTGGAAGCTGCACGGTCCAGTAATAAATATAAATTCCTCAAGCACTATGGTGCTGAAACTTTAAGCGCAAATCGCACAATGCGAAGGGTGTGTTACAGCCATTTGCTTAGCCTATTGTTCCCCATAGGATATATTTTGTATATATAGTTGTTTCCTGTTGTTCACTGCTGTTTTCATTTGTATATATGTATTTCACTTAGAGGATAACACTCTAGAGGCCATAACACAGGCCTACTAATGCTCATGTTATTATATAGTCATCCTGTATATAACTATTTACATTTAACCTGTTAATTAAAGTTTAAAAAAATTAAATGTATATATGATGAAAAATTAAATGTTTGTCGTGTTCTGCACGGGTTTAGAATCAAGGAAGCCACTACCATTGTAATTTGTAGACTATGTAATACATGTATGCACTTCAGTATCATATTACAAGAGAGATCACAGGGTACATGTATCTTAACTCTATAGCCATATAACCTCTAGGAGTCGGTAGGTAATTTAACAGCATGTTGGTATTCTTCTATACAGTGATCATGAGTATAATAAGCAATTAAGACACAACACTATTGTGTTTTTAATAAATGCTTATATTTTGATCAAAATGAATACATTATGTAAACATGATTATTGTATACATATTCATTACTGTCCCGCAATTTCAACAAATGTCCCGCAAAATCGACACGCTGTCCTGCATTTGGATCATATGGATTTGGTCACCCTAAGTGCTTGCCTGACTGCAGCAGTGCAAAGAGGCAGTTGTTTGGGTGACTAGAGTCTTTGACTATTCTCTTAGCCTTGGCCCTGCAACGCTTGGTGTAAATACAGAGTACAGACATGAATACTTTGCTTGATTATTTTTGATAGCTATGTAATTCTTTAGAAACTGACTGAAACAACACACTGACTGTGTGTGTAGGAGGTATATCATTCTTTATACTGATCCATTGTAGTTGTACGTTGTGATATAACCAAATACCAACCTTTCATTTCCTAATGCAAACTATAAATAAACTTAATTTAGCTATTATCAAATGCCAATAAGTTTGACGTCCAACCAGAGTGCAAATATAACAGTAAAGTACAATATACAATGTACAAGTGATTTAAACTGGATATAAAATATATAAATGAGTACTACTGATTAATAGTGCTAATCAGATGTATGTACAGAGTTGTAGTATTATCATATATAGTGATACACAGGTATAAAGACACTCTGGTAGTAAGTCATACTGGCCAGCGATATAACTAGTGAGAGTAGGTAAGGTAAATGTACAGATATAGATTTAGTATCTACAGGTATGTAAAAAGGATTATATGCAGGTATATACAGACAGATAAAATATATACGGTTAAATATAAGTATATACAGCATTATTGTACATGCTGTCATATAGAGTTATATGCAGGTGTATAAATAGGTATATAGAAAGGATTATATGCAGGTATATACAGACCGATATGGATATATATAAATGTGTACAATACATGGCAATAATTCAGTTCTCTTGTATGTGTATCTCTCCTCCTATAACATAGATGCCATGTACAGACATCACAGAGACCGGAGAGGAGATCACACTTCCACATGTCGTAGGTACGTGAACGCATGTCGTAGGTACGTGAACGCATGTCGTAGGTATGTGAACGAATGACGTAGGTACGTGAGCACATGTCGTAGGTATGTAAACACATGTAATAGGTACGTAAACACATGTCGTAGGTACATAAATGTATGTCATAGGTACGTACACACATGTAATAGGTACGTAAATGCATGGCATAGGTATGTAAACACATGATGTAGGTATGTAAACACATGTCGTAGGTATGTAAACGCATGTTGTAGGTATGTAAACGCATATTGTAGGTATGTAAACACATGATGTAGGTATGTAAACGCATGTTGTGTAAACACATGATGTAGGTACGTGTTGTTGCTCTCATGGCCAGTTTCCCTCAATCTCTGTCTCGATCTGTCTTGGTCTTGTCGTGGTCTTGTCTTGGTCTTGGGAATTTTTCGGTAAAACCTCTGTGAAAGGACTTCCGGTATGAGAGCGGAAGGGTAGTGACCATAAAATTGAACTCGGACACGATGCAGGCAACCATAAAACTGAACTCGGACACGATAAGAAATGATATTGGGAAGTTACGGGAGGAATTGAGGAAGGAACAGGAGGACTTCAGAGGTGAAATGAATACAGAACTCAAAAGGGTGGATGAGAAGATGGCGGAACAGGACAGAAACGTAACAGAGGTACAGACTAGAACGGCGCAAACGGAGGAATGGAACACAGAGATACACGAGGTGTTAACGTGTGCGATTCAAAAACAAGAACAGATGGAGACAGATATCGGACATGGAGGGGAGGTCACGGAGAAATAACATCAGAATATGGGGATTGAAAGAAGGAGTCGGAAGGGGAATCGGTGATCCAATATGTGGAAAAGCTTATCAAGGAACAACTGAAGGAGACGGGACTGGAAAAAATGGAGATACAGAGGGCCCACAGGGCGTTGGCTCCGGGACCGAAACCGGACAGACCTCCGAGGGCGGTGATTATTAACTTTCTGAGATTTGAGATTAAGGAATTGATACTCAGAACCGCATGGACCAAGAAGATAGAAATCGAGGGGAAAAGACTGTCGTTTGATCACGATTACTCGACAGCGGTAGCAATAACACGCAGGTCCTACGCGGGACTGAAGAGAATTCTGAAAGAAAACGGAATGAAATTCCAATCACCCATGACCTCGCTAAGGATTTACTGGAAGGAAGGGACGGTGACGTAAATGTAATTTACCTACCTCAGTCGTAAAAAAAAAAATCCAAACTTCAAATAACTACAATTTAGACAGTTTTCGGCTTGTCATTGCTCCGACTGCTTTGTTGTTGAATCAAGTCAAATCCTAGGTAAGCATATATTGTGCGTGTGAACGTTGACATGAAAAGAAAAAGTTTAAAAAAAAAAAAGTTAAAACAAAATTAATAATATTTTTTTTTTTTTTTTTTGGTTTCTCACTTGATTCGATACTCGGTAGTACCGACGTGTTTCGGTTCGGTACCTCAAAAGTACCGAATTCGGTACCCATCCCTAGTGGTGAGTCAGATCAAGGAGGAGATAGCCAGGTATAAGGAAGAAAATGTCAACGGGGCGGTAGATCCGAACATTCTATGGGACACACTGAAGGTGGTGATGAATGAATGAATGAATGAAAACTTTATTAACAGATTGCAGAATGGGTACAGTACAGCTCAATACATACAATTGTTAAGGGGATGCAGACCAGAGAAAGACTTTCGTCTTGTTTACATCAGGGTCCCCCATTTTCAATTCATCGTAACATATATGACATACATGACATACAGATAGACAGTACTGCTCCATCTATACATTTATGACATACCAGATTTGCAATTACAGTACTGTTTGTGATACAAAAAGAGTCCAGAAAGAAAAGAGTATATACATTAGGCGTGGAAACTGTACATTGGATTGGGTAGGTGGGGGTGGGGGGGGACTGTACATTGGAGGTGGTTGGTTAGGAGTGGGGGGGGGGGGTTGGGTAGGAGGGGTGGGTGGGGGACACTGTACAACTGTACAAACAACACTGTACATTGGATTATTGACAAGACCATACTTGGTAATTTACTGTACATTGGAGGGGGTTGTGTTCGGACATTTACAGGGGCCAGTTTCGGGTTGCAGTTTCCCTTAGGTGTTTTTTGAGAGTGTTTTTGAAAGTGGGTAGTGATTCACATTCCTTTACAGCTTTGGGTAGGGCGTTCCACATTGATGTGGCATAATTGCGAAACGTGTTTAGTCCCTTGTTTGAGCCGAATCTGGGTTTAACATGATTTGTGGAGCTCCCTCTGGTGTTGTGATCGTGGTATTCACTGACCTTTGGGAAGTATTTTGTCATGTACATGGGTACCTTGGTCGTGTAGTGTATCTTGTAGACCAGGCCCATTGCAAGTTGCTGTACTCTGTCGTCTACTCTAAGCCATCCTAGGTTGTCAAAGTGGGCAGGGGTGAGGTGGGTTCTAGGAGTAAGGTCAAGCAGTAGTCTGACCAGTTTGTTTTGAGATGTTTGTAATTTTGTTTTTAGTGCCTTTGAGGTGCTTTGGTACCATGAGGTGCAAGCATAGTCGTAGTACCCTTGAATGAGTGCTCCTGCTAGAGTCTTCAGGGTATTCTTGTTTACCAGTGAGGAGATCCGGTACAAGAATCGAGTTCGTTGGTTGACTTTTTTTATTACATTGGATGCCATTTTGTCACAGGAAAGATTTGCCTCTAGGATGGAACCCAGGTAGGTAATATCTTCTTTCCTTGTGACAATATTGTCACCCACTGTAACTGAGAAGCCATCGGTCTTGCTGAGTTTGTTATTTGAACCGAAGAGAATGGACTCTGTTTTGCCCATGTGTAATGATAGTTTGTTATCAGCGAGCCATATGCAGATTTTGCCTAGTTCTGAGCTGAGGGTTTTTTCAACCTGTAACTTGTTCTTGTCAGAGACCAGCAGGGCTGAGTCGTCCGCAAACAGGAACAAGTTGCAGTCACAAGCTGACAACATGTCATTTGCATAAATTATAAGGGGGAAATTGATGGAGAAGACAGCAATGCTGAAGAAGGCCAGAACGGAGACATATCACAATCTGATAGGGAAGCTGAAGAAGCTAGAGGGGAGACACCAGATATCAAAAGAACAGGAAACGCTCGGAGAAATCAAAGAAGTAAAGGCCAGGATAAATAGGGAATTATTGACGGAAATAGAAAAGAAAGCGAGGTTCATGAAACAAACGTACTATGAAGGGGGACCAAAAGCGACCAGACTGTTGGCTAGGAGAATTAGGACGCAACAGAAGTTGAACACGATACACACAATAAGGGATACAAAGACTAATGAAATATTGAGAGACCCAGCTGAAATAGAGAGGACATTTAGAGAATACTATGAGAAACTATACACACAGCCAAAAGCAGCGGGAGAAGAGGAAATAGAAGCATATCTGGAGAAGCTAGAGTTACCATCGATAGGGAAAGAACAGAATGAAGAATTAAATAAAATAATTACGGAACGAGAACTGGAAGAGGCAATTAGTAGAGCTAAAAACAACAAATCTCCGGGGAGCGACGGATTCCCATCGGAATTCTACAAGACATTTAGAACGGAATTAGCACCCATGTTAGGGGCGGCGTTCAGACACACGATGGAGGAGGGCAAAATGCCCCCCTCGTGGAAGGAAGCCATAATCACCACGATACCGAAGGAAGGGAAGGATAGAGAATTGTGTAGTAGTTTCAGACCTGTGTCCATACTCAACGTGGATTACAAGATGTATACATCGATAATATCAAAGAGATTTGAGACGTTTATGCCAGACATTATAGATGAAGATCAAACTGGATTTATTAAAGGGAGACAGACACAGGACAACGTGAGAAAGACATTACACATAGTAGAGGAGATACAAAAACAAGGTGGTAGCGCGGTACTGATTAGCCTAGATGCAGAAAAAGCATTCGACAGTGTGAGCTGGACATTTTTATATAAAACATTGATGAGGTTCGGACTGAACGGGAGGGCGATGAAGATGATCAAGGCGCTATATCAAGAACCGACAGCGAGGGTTAAGGTGAATGGCAGCCTGACGGATAGAATCAGATTAGAGAGGGCTACCAGACAGGGATGTTGTCTCTCACCAACGCTCTTCGCCGTTTTCATAGAACCACTGGCACAACTGATCAGACAGACCGAGGACATTAAGGGAGTAAGGATAAAGGGAACGGAATATAAACTAGGCCTATTTGCGGACGACGTGATAGTATACATGAGGCAACCAGACAAGAGCTTCCCGGCACTGATGGATCTACTGAAGGAATATGGCCACTACTCAGGATACAAACTAAACGTGACAAAGACACAGACCTTAGCATGGAACTATACCCCAACGACGGAAATTAGGGAACAGTACGGGATAAGATGGGACATGGACAATGTTGTGAAGGATCAGATTAAACCGAATATATATATTTATTTATATATATTTAAATAGTGTTTGTATATCGTTTGATATCCCCTGTATATTCCTTGTACAATATGCACTGAATATCCCTTTAGTCTACTAAACAGCCCATAATAGTTTCATTCTACCATTGGACGAGAACCTGGCGCCAGGTTGCCATACCCCTAGGTTCAAGTTCAATCGTGCCGCCCAACATGTCGTGGCAAGCCCCGGTTCCTCGCAGGAATACGTCTGGCGAAATACGAATGGTACTATTTGTTCATAGCGCATATATATATGGCGCAAGTAAAGTAGAACTTTCTTTTAGTCCAGTTCTTTACCCTCCAACAGAGTGACAGACGCGAAGCCTCACCCACGACGCACGTGTGGTGTAGTAAGGCCTACTTGGCCTCAGAATAAGCATTGAGATATCGTGTGGATTAATAGTTGAATAGTCATAGTTTGGCACTATACCGTCGAGTTGGACGTATTCTATTAAGCTAATAATAGTCTATTTATGTATGGTGCATCGTTCGGTTAGAGTTATAAAGTTATCAGTACCCCCATCGTTCCTGACGTTATCTGGACGCTTAACCAGGCTGGGCAGACCCCTAGTGGTGCTTGCATCCGAGGAGCTCCGGGCCAGGGCGACTGGACCTGTATATTGGATTACTCTACCCGGACGACGGCGAGCCTTCCGCGGCTTGGATTATGCTTTGGGTGCTTTGATTATTCCATGGATAACGGCCAACACTGCGGAGTGTTGGAACTACCCCCCGGAGAGGACTCCAGGTGAGACGGCGCTCTACACCAGTGAGGTCGCCTCACGTCTCTCCGTTGTGGACCGGCAGCTACCGTCCACCAGAGGGTCCAGCTGTATTCGTCTGCGGACCGAGGTTCTGTGGGCACCGTGTTCAAGACTTTGAATTCTCCCAAGAAACCGTCGGCCAGATGGGATACCGCCAGCGGCTTCTCTAACCCCCCCCCCTCCTACTGTCTTACAACCAGCGGGACCCCCCCCCCCCTTAGTGTATCCAGCTATAATCATTTAAGTACCATCGCTATAGTTTCCTAAATATCCAGGTTGTATACTTACTCCCTGCGTAACCAGAGATTGGACATTCAATGTTGATTTACCTACGAATACTCATTTGCCATACAAGTGCATATTTCAAATCATAAGTGTAAACAAGTGAACGTTGTATATACCTTTTGCTATATTAAATATTCGATTTGTACATTTGTGTGGATTCGTTTCATCAGGTGGGAAAGTGTTCATCATACTTATATCATGTACTGGATGGCCAGAAGTTAAAGTACAAGAGGTAGTGGTATTAAATACCATATCTAACAATACAGTCAGGGAATTGTACCCCTCAGTTACAATTGGTCCTTCGAGCCGGAGGGTAACTAGTGTAATATTAATATAGTGTTATTAATATTGAAATGGCCTATGATGAACACTCCACGAAACGGTCCTCCTAACCTAGAACGCCCGCGGCGCAGACGACAGCCACCTCAGTACTTAGAGGATTACACTGTCAGTCAACTACCTAGCCTTCGACAAACGGTAAACGCGGTAAAAGTAGAAAGTTAAATTATGTCTGACCTTAACGACCAGGTTTCCCCGACCACAGAGGCCCTAGTAGGTCCTAATGTAACTGACCAAGCTCACGGTGGGGACCAGGAGGGAGCGGACATGCCTTTACCCCCCGCCACTACAGAAGAAGTAGTTCCCGACCACCCCCGGGAGGAAGACAACCCTACAGAGAGAGAACTCTGCACGGAAGAAGAGGAGGAGAGCGCAGAGGAAATAGAGCTCCAGGACTCCCCAACGAGTACCCCCAGGAGCGGCTCACGCAGGAGCGGCTCACCTCCACAACCGCCTTCCCCCAGCGAAGCGGAGAGGATGCTACAACAGGCGTTCCTCGTCAGCCTGACAGCCTCTACCGAACACGATCGACTTCAGGGTGAACGCGACCGTCTCCAAGCACAACAACGGAGCGAAGAAGAGCGCACACGCCTGGAGATGAGACGCCTTCAGACAGAAGAGAATATGGCAAGAGACCGGGCCGACGCCCAGCGCGCCGCTGCCGGTGCCCAAAGAGAAGCAGATCTCACCAAGCGCGAAGTCGAGCGCGACAAGTTACAAGCGCAGCTAATGGAGCAGCTGATCCGCAAGGCAACACCCTCTCCCTCCGCCAGGGGTTCAAGGAACTCGTCGAGACAACAGTCAAGGGCAGCGTCTCCTCAACGAGCAAGCGACCCTGAACTTGACCAACAGACCGAGCCTAGACCCCCCGCAGACCCCCTTCCCAGACCGGTCCAAGCGAGACCCAGCTACAAGGAAGGAGCGGCATACACTGCGGAGAAGCTAAATAAACGATTACAGGATCTGGAAGATCTGATAGAGGAAGAAGAGGGAGAGGAGGAGAACCAAGCCCGACGACAGCACAGTACTCCACCGGACCAGGAGGTCCAGTACAGTCCAGGCTATACCCCCGCGGCGCTGCGCTACAGACCCCCGACTCTATTCGCGGGTGAGCACGACGCACGACCAGCCCCGAGGAATAGCACCTGGACCAGCGGGCCATGGTACCCTGTCAGTACCAGCCCACAGCGAGGCGCAAGAGGGGACTCGCCCAGGAGGTCTCTCCCCCAACGCTCGCCGATGTATCAGCCATCCACGGCGTCATACATTGCCACGCCGTCATTTCCAGACTTCGCCTATGAGAGTCGAGCACAGTACACGGAGCTCCGGATGTGCTTAGAGACAATGATGGTGGATGTCGCTGATGAACGCCACAAGTATGCAATATTACTGAAGCACCTGAAAGTACCGCGAGCGCACAATATAGCGCTAGCCTATGCCACCTCTTCGACACCATACACAGCGGCCCTAGCGGCGCTGGACCAGAGATATGGACGTATATGGGATTACGTAATCCAAGAGATAAGGCATATTGATCGCCTACCCCCAGCCACAGACAATCGCTCATTAGACGACCTGTCAATCAAAGTGCAGTCCCTGGTAGGGATGCTGGGAGCGCAACGGGAAAAGGGCATGCATGAGCTATACGCCAACTCTAACGTCGAGAGGATTTTGGAGAAGCTGCCACCCGCAAGACGGGAGCGTTTTAGGCGGCAGAGAGACTACCGGGATCCCAACGGCCCTGAGCCATCCCTCCTTGATCTAGCCGACTTCCTGGCGAGAGAAGTCAGCAGCTTACGACTGGATACATTCGGGCGGAGCACGCCAAGCTCCAGAGAGGGACCCAGGAGAATAAATGATGGAAGAAGATCGATGACTGTCATGCACCAATCAGAGTCAGTACCGAGCAGTAAGAGTCACAGCACCCCCTCGAGAAAAGAGAAGTGGAAGATAGCGTGTCCCTACTGTGAGAAAGAACACTGGCTGTCACAATGTGACCTATTCACAAAGATGAATGCAGAAGAAGTGAGTCAATGGATAAAGTCCAACAGGCGCTGTTACCGATGTGCGCGGCCACACATGGCAGCCGAATGCCGCCTAAAGAAAAGGTGCAGTCGGTGCGATGGAGCCCATCTAGATATACTACACGACAGTAACAGAAGACGGCCTCCACCTGCACCATCGAGCGGCACCAAGGCAAGTGTCATGTACATTGACCCCGCCAGCAGCAGCGGCGCCCAAGTGCTCTTAAAGGTAGTCCGTGTGACATTGAGCTACCAAGATAAAGTCATGGACACTTACGCCGTCCTTGATGACGGGTCAGAGAAGACCCTTCTGCTCGCGTCCGCTGCGGCCCAGCTGGGACTGCGGGGGAGCAAGAACGAAATGACGATTCGGACAATAAGAAGAGATTTAAAGACGATAAAGGGCGAGAATGTCTCCTTCACTATCGCAGCAAACGGGCAGCCAGAGCGACGGTATAAGATTACAAATGCTTTCACCAGCCAAGAAATAGGACTATCGCAGTACACCTACCCTGTCGCCAAGTTGATGGATAAATATGTGCACCTGCGCCAATTACCTATCCCGCTCATAGACGGCGCTACCCCGACCCTGCTGATAGGCTCCGACCATGCAGAACTCATAGTCCCGATTGACCGGGTCCATACAGGACCCCGAGGCTGTCCTGCAGCAGTCGAGACCCGCCTAGGGTGGACCCTACAAGGCCCCCTCGCTAAATCTCTCAACCGAACAGCAGCCACTAGCTGCCTCCACTCCAGAACGACAGAAGAAGACACCACTCTCCTGCAGCATGTCGAGAGGCTATGGACACTAGAGACAATGCCCTTTAAGAATGAAAAGAAAGATATTCGTTCTAAAGAAGACATTTACGCCATCAACCTACTCGAGCAAGGGACAAAGAGAGTCACAGTCGGCGGAGTGATGAGATACGCAACTCCACTCCTGAGGCGAGAGGGAATGCCCACCTTTCACGCAAAGAAAGACGCCACGGAGCGCTATCTATTGAACACGGAGCGGCGCCTAGCCAAAGACCCCGCTCAAGAGAGTGTGTACCGCGCTGAGATTGAGAAGCTAATCACAGCGGGACACGTAACAAAGATTGACATTAAAGAGGCCGATCAGACGACCGAATCATGGTACGTGCCGCATCACAAGGTCCATCACAACGGCAAGGATCGCATTGTGTTTAACTGCAGCTACCAGATCGGATCCCAAAATCTGAATAAAGAGCTCTTGCCCGGCCCCACACTCGGCCCCTCCCTACTAGGCGTGCTACTGCGCTTCCGCCAGGACAAGGTGGCTATCAGCGGGGATATCAAAGGGATGTTCTTGCAGGTGAGACTAGTAGAGGAGGACAAGCCCCTGCTGCGGTTCCTATGGGGAGAGAGGATCGGAGATGAGAACCCAGCCATCTACCAGTGGGAAGTACCCCCCTTCGGAACCACATGCAGCCCGTGCTGTGCTACATTTGCACTACAGAAACACGTCGCAGAGGACCCAACAGCAGATGAAGAGGTCCAACACAGTGTGAAGAACAGTTTCTACGTGGACAACTGTTTACAAAGCGTTTCGACTCAAGAAGAAGCCGAGGCTCTCCTAATCAAGTTACGCGCCTCCCTGATCAAAGGCGGCTTTGATCTCAGGCAGTGGGCCAGCAGTGACCCGCACGTATTGCGCAGCCTCTCCCCCGCGGACAAGGCTGCCAGCAGCGAAACCTGGATGGCGACCATCCCAGGAGAAGCCCAAGAAATGACACTAGGACTAGTCTGGCGCTTCAAAACAGACTTGCTCCACTATAGACGCAAACCCTTGGCTCCAGAGCAGGGAAGGTCGACGGCGATACCGACCACCAGACGGAGTGTGTACAGAACACTCGCCAGACAATATGACCCGTTGGGATGTATTCTACCTTACACCACCAGGGCAAAGATGATTGTACGAGCACTATGGGACAAGGACCAGGGCTGGGACGACCCAATACCCGCACACCTTGCCTCAACATGGAGAGAGTGGGAGACGGAACTCCGCTCACTCCCAGGCGTCAATATACGCCGCAGCTACTTCCCATCCACAGTGAGGCCAGAGACATGCGAGATTGATCTACACGTCTTCAGCGACGCCTCCG
Source organism: Notolepis coatsorum (assembly GCF_963971535.1). NCBI lineage: Eukaryota > Metazoa > Chordata > Actinopteri > Aulopiformes > Paralepididae > Notolepis > Notolepis coatsorum. Next base: position 100,440,073 of record NC_140165.1, read on the forward strand.
AAGTAGCCTATGGATCGGTGGCCTACTTGCGTGCCCAAGAGAAGGGAGGAAAGATACACACTGCTTTCATCCTGGCCCGCTCAAGAATAGCCCCACGAAAGCAACAATCTATCCCACGTCTAGAGCTCTGCGCAGCCCTAGCAGGAGCGCATCTAGCCACGTTAATCCAACGTGAACTCACCATTCCGGTGCACAGAACAATCTTGTGGTCAGATTCCACGACAGTACTCACATGGATCAAGTCTGATTCATGCAGATACAAAGTCTTCGTGGGAGTCAGAGTCACCGAGATTCAAGAGCTAACAGAAGCAGCGAGCTGGCGGTATGTGGACACCAAACACAACCCAGCTGACGTCATCACCCGGGGAATGTCTCTGGATGACCTAACCCGTCGCAACATCTACAGTGACGGACCAGAATTCCTCAAGCTCCCGGAAGGAGAGTGGCCTACGCCCACCCCACGGGAAGCAAGTAACGAGGAGGCTGAGAACAAGAAACCTATGTTCTGTGGACTGAGCACAGTCGCCTCCACAGACCCCAACATAGATGACTGCATTACCCTAGAGAGTGCGCAGCAAAGAACATTCCTGTGGCACCACCCAGAGATTCAGTCCACCACTGACATGTCAGCAGCTGACTACGAAGAAGCAGAACTTCTTCTACTACAACGAGCCCAGAGAGACTCGTTCCCCGATGAGCTAGACTGTCTACAGGGAGGAAACCCCGTCCCATCAGACAGCAGACTGCTCCACCTGGCACCAGAGAGTGACGCCCATAATCTCATCAGAGTGGGTGGTCGCCTGCGGAGAGCCCCCGATCTACCGGATGATATTAAGTACCCGATCGTCTTGAACAGCCGACACAAGGTCACAGAGCTGATCATAAAGAAATACGACGAGGATGTACACCACGCAGGAGCAGAGAGAGTCCTCACGGAGATCGAGGGAGTATTGAACTCAAAGCCCCTCGGTTACGTCTCCAGTGATGTAGCAGATGTCGACCCAGTCACCCCCAACACACTCCTAATGGGGCGGCTGGACCCCGCGCTACCCCAGACAATGTACAGGCCTGAAGAAGCGAACGGCCGAAGAATGTGGAGGTACAGTCAAGTACTAGCTGACCAGTTTTGGAGCAGCTTCCTACTCCACTACCTACCGTCTCTACAGACCCGCCAGAAGTGGGTAAAAGAGAGACAATTTGACAGAAGGAACAGTCGTCATGATTATCGACCAGTCACTACCCAGAGCTATGTGGCCGGCTGGCCGCGTAAGCAAAGTGATCACCGGTGCCGATGGCAAGGTCCGAGCAGCTGAAGTACTCGTCCAAGGGCGCACTTACACACGACCCGTGGCGAGGCTCATAGAACTGCCCCGACTCCCAGATACTATCGATGATGACCATGACCCATGACTTTGTGAGTTGACTGACCCTTACAGCGGACCTTGAGTGGTAGACAGTGCGGTTAATCTGTCTCTGCTTAGCTAATTAGGTGGGACTAATTAGGGGGCGGCTGTTGTGAAGGATCAGATTAAACCGAATATATATATTTATTTATATATATATATTTAAATAGTGTTTGTATATCGTTTGATATCCCCTGTATATTCCTTGTACAATATGCACTGAATATCCCTTTAGTCTACTAAACAGCCCATAATAGTTTCATTCTACCATTGGACGAGAACCTGGCGCCAGGTTGCCATACCCCTAGGTTCAAGTTCAATCGTGCCGCCCAACATGTCGTGGCAAGCCCCGGTTCCGCGCAGGAATACGTCTGGCGAAATACGAATGGTACTATTTGTTCATAGCGCATATATATATGGCGCAAGTAAAGTAGAACTTTCTTTTAGTCCAGTTCTTTACCCTCCAACAGAGTGACAGACGCGAAGCCTCACCCACGACGCACGTGTGGTGTAGTAAGGCCTACTTGGCCTCAGAATAAGCATTGAGATATCGTGTGGATTAATAGTTGAATAGTCATAGTTTGGCACTATACCGTCGAGTTGGACGTATTCTATTAAGCTAATAATAGTCTATGTATGGTGCATCGTTCGGTTAGAGTTATAAAGTTATCAGTACCCCCATCGTTCCTGACGTTATCTGGACGCTTAACCAGGCTGGGCAGACCCCTAGTGGTGCTTGCATCCGAGGAGCTCCGGGCCAGGGCGACTGGACCTGTATATTGGATTACTCTACCCGGACGACGGCGAGCCTTCCGCGGCTTGGATTATGCTTTGGGTGCTTTGATTATTCCATGGATAACGGCCAACACTGCGGAGTGTTGGAACTACCCCCCGGAGAGGACTCCAGGTGAGACGGCGCTCTACACCAGTGAGGTCGCCTCACGTCTCTCCGTTGTGGACCGGCAGCTACCGTCCACCAGAGGGTCCAGCTGTATTCGTCTGCGGACCGAGGTTCTGTGGGCACCGTGTTCAAGACTTTGAATTCTCCCAAGAAACCGTCGGCCAGATGGGATACCGCCAGCGGCTTCTCTAACCCCCCCCCCCTCCTACTGTCTTACAACCAGCGGGACCCCCCCCCCCCCCCTTAGTGTATCCAGCTATAATCATTTAAGTACCATCGCTATAGTTTCCTAAATATCCAGGTTGTATACTTACTCCCTGCGTAACCAGAGATTGGACATTCAATGTTGATTTACCTACGAATACTCATTTGCCATACAAGTGCATATTTCAAATCATAAGTGTAAACAAGTGAACGTTGTATATACCTTTTGCTATATTAAATATTCGATTTGTACATTTGTGTGGATTCGTTTCATCAGGTGGGAAAGTGTTCATCATACTTATATCATGTACTGGATGGCCAGAAGTTAAAGTACAAGAGGTAGTGGTATTAAATACCATATCTAACAATACAGTCAGGGAATTGTACCCCTCAGTTACAGACAAGATTAAATACTTAGGGGTGAACATCACGAGAGGGGTGGGGAAACTGTTTGAGGCGAACTATACACAGATAAATCAGAACATCAAGAGAGACTTAGAGAGATGGACAGTAATGCCCTTGGACTTCAATTCAAGAATAGAGGTCATTAAAATGAACATACTATCAAGGTTACTGTACCTATTCCAGTCACTACCGATACAAATACCACAGAATCAATTCAGGGAGTGGGACAGACTGATATCGAGGTTCATATGGGCGGGGAGAAGACCACGGGTCAGATATAAAACACTACAACTACCAAAGGAAGAGGGAGGGATGGCAGTACCCAGCCTACAAGATTATTACTATGCAGCACAACTGAGAGCAGTGACGTGCTGGTGTAACGACAGATATGAGGCAAGATGGAAAGACATTGAAAAAGAAGGGGAGGGATACAAGGTACAAGCTCTGCTGGGAGATAGGGAACTATTTAAAGAAAAAGAGGGACTATTAGATCCAATCACCAAATGCACCTTGACCATATGGAACAGAGTAGTAAAAACACACAAATTGGAGAAGCAGTCAGGGGTTCTGAGATGGGTAGCACATGACAAGAGATTCAAACCAGGGAGGTTAGACCATGGATTCAGAAGGTGGGAGAGGGGGGGGGGGGGGGCAACAGCGATATGCAAAATGATAGAGAAGGGGGAAATGCAGACACTACAAAAATTAAAGGAGAAATTTGGACTAGAAAACAGGGACCACTTCAGATATCTACAGGTTAGAGACTACTACAACAAAGAAATAAGGGGGGCCAAAGACGAAGAACGGAATGGAATAATCAAGATGATAGTATGGGCATACGAAGGGGGGCAAGGACGAGTAATATCAGCAATATACCGGGCTATAATGAACAGCAAGGGACACACGACCGATTACATAAGGGAGAAATGGGAGAGAGAACTAGAGATAGAAATAACAGGGAAGGAATGGGGGAACATATGCGAGGTGCAACATTCAACAACAGGATCGAGGATATGGAAAGAGTTTGGATGGAAAAACATAATCAGATTCTTTATAACCCCAGAGCTGAAGGGAAAATATGCACCAACACAAAGAGCATGCTGGAGGATGTGTGGGAAGGAGGGGGCAAATCACACGCACATATTCTGGGGATGTCAGAAGCTGAAGGGGTATTGGGAGGAGATAGGGGAGGCAATGATCAGAATATTAGGATACGGGTTACCACAAACAGGGCTGGTGCTTTACTTAGGAGACCTGACACACGAGGGAATACAAGGGGGGGACAAATATTTAATAAAGATAATGTTGATAGCGGCCAGAAAAGCAATAACAAGACTGTGGTACAAAGAAGACCCACCGACAATAGCACAATGGGTAGGAATAGTGGAAGAGATACAGGATATGGAGAAGATAACACATGCTGAGGTTACAGGAAGAGAAATTTGGAGAAAGATGGGGAAAGTGGGAGGATTACAAGGGGAACGAAAACGACATCACAGAGGAAGAACCAAATACATCACAAGAGGGCGAAGGGTAAAGGAGGAAAGAGGTTCAAAGAGGGTCTCTGAACCCATGTCACACACTTAATGTTTTACAATTGTGTTATGTTTTTTTAAGTCAGTATTTTTATTTTTCGTCTTTTGGGCATTACATTTTTTCTTTATTATTTATGTCTGTTTAATAGTGTTGTTGATGTTATTGTATATGTTGTGTTGTTTGTCTCAATAAAAATTTAAGTTTAAAAAAAAAAAACTCTGTGAAAATAACAATAAATTAACAACACTATAAACAGTGGGAGCATTAAATATACAAAAAAACATACTTACCATTATATTAGGTTAAATAAATAGAAATAATAATAAACATGCCTTGGCATGATAATACTAATTCATACTACCCTTCCTTCAATATTGAGCTTCTCTCTTCTCCTCTCCTCTCTGTGGTGTCAGGTATCCAGAGCCCAGACCAGATAGAGTTGCTAGCCAAGCATGACTCCAGCAAGCCAGTGTTTGTGGAGGGTCCCTTCCCTCTGTGGCTGAGGAAGACCTGTGTTTACTACTATATCCTGAGGGCTGACCCACTGGCCCCTGGAGAGCAGGTAAGGAAACCCCTAGAATCTGTCTCTGTGTTTATGGTAGGACTGGGCAATTAAGGATATTCAAGACATTTATCGCCTGTCTGGCTGGGACATATACCAATATTTATTGTGTATCATCTGTTTATTGCACTGCACTGTTGCATCATTTTACTCTTGTCTATTCTATTCTACTATTTATTGCACCGCACTATTGCACTATTTTACTGTCTATTCTATTTGACTCATAAACACATAAACAAGGTGGCCTATTGGGATGTTAGATCCTAATGTGAAAAACTGTGATTTTATATATTATCTGCACTTTATGTGCTCATTTTGTGCCTGTTTTCTGTTGTGAAGCACTTTGAGCTGCAATTATTGTATGAAAGGTGCTATACAAATAAAGTGTATTATTATTATTGACTGAAATGATTGATAAATGTTAGACCATACATGTCTAAATATGAGTTTTAGCCAGTTTATTCATTGGTGCACATATTTTACATCACCCCGCCAATTTTCCTGAGCATTTTGTGGTGACGGTGGCTCGGTAGGTAGAGCAGTCATCTGGTAATCTGGAGGTTCCCGGTTCGATTCCCGGGCAGCGTGTGTCGAAGAGTCTAACAGGTCTATAGTCCTAGGATGTTTGAGGTTTTCACCAAGGTCCATGGTACCATTCCGGTGTCGTTGCTGCTCCGTCTTGTGGATGTACCTGATCATCTGTAATCCATGTTTCAGGTGGAGGAGCCCTACGACCCAGAGAGGTGCTTCGACTACCCTCTTCAGCTGGACCTGGACCTGGGCCGCGACCTCGGGGACGATGAGGACTTCGACATAGACGACCGTAAGATATACCCTGAAATCATTTCATTCAATCAGCTGGATATACCTGTATTGGCCCAAATGCAGGACAACTCCGTTTACCCTGATTTTCTTTTATTTATTTTCTGAAGATTAAATATTTATTTAAATTTTATTTTTTATAAAGAAAATAATTATATCTAACCAGAATGTAATAGTGATACAATTTATATTATTATTTATAATGCTATATTATTTATTATTATAATAATACTATGATTGATATTATCTATACCCAATAATACCACTTTTATTATCTGAAGATAAGCATGTTTCTAAACATCTGTATCGGCTGACATGGGTAGAGGAAAAATCTGATATCTGCATCGGCCTTAACCTTTATTTAACCAGGAAAGTCACATTGAGATTAAAAATCTCTTTATCAAGTGAAACCTGGCCAAGACGAGCTGCAAGCTGCAAAGGAATACAAAAGTTGCACATAAATACAAAAAACAACAACAAATTACAGAAATACACGAAACATATCGAATCCCAGTCTCAGCATTGCCTTCGACTTGGGCCGGCCGTCGTACTGGCTCATTTAGCAGAGTCAGCGGGTGGAAGTTGATGGGTGGGGATTGGACGTTGTGGACAGCGACTCCTACAGGTCGGTTGGGTGAAGCCTGCACAGCAGAGACAGGAAGCACTGAGTCCGCGTTGTCTGGTGAAAAGATGCGACAGGCTGCCTCCTCGTGTACCGGAGGGGACACGTGATGCAAGGCTTCTATCCTCACTACAACCGACCAGTGGGGGGCATAGTCTAGCAACGTTCAAGACGGGGTAGGGGAGAATTGGCAATACGAAATTGGGATGAAAAATAGAAAAAATAGAAAATGAGGAGAAAAAGTGGATAAAAAAAAATACACTAAACAACCAATATCAGAGCCAGAGGCAACCTAGCAGGGCAGGCAGCAACAATAGACTATTAGGGCAAATCAACAACAGACCATTGATTCAACCTCTAGTCCCTCCATGAGGCATTTAAGGCGAGACAGCACCCCCAAAATTGCCTTTTTGCTTTTTTTCTCGACAATATTGAGATTTTGTTATATTTTGCTTCCTAAACATGTCTTCTATGAAACTAGTGACAATAAAACATCAATAACACACATTTAATTGTTATTTGACTTCATTTTGCCTGATTGCATCCATAAATGTGCACATATTTAACACATTGTGCGCCAAAAACAAGTATACTAGTTATTGCCCGCCATGCGTTGTGCGCCAGAAACGAGTTAACTCGTTTTTGGGATCAATATTAAATTTTTTCGCCACGGCATTCATAATTCATCCAGCCTCCCTCCGCTGCTGCAGCTGGACCCTGTTCTGATATTGCAACGCCTCAATACCGCCGCCTGGTGGATGTCGGGCGAGTTACACTCCAAGCCAAACCGGAAGTGGCGCTCTGTGCATCTGGGAGAATCCTCCGGCAGTAATATCTTGTAGCGTGTATCTAGATACACACTTGAGTGCATTGGGATTGCCAATCGATAATCTATCATATGCATCAGGGCCTATAACTCGCGTTTTAGGAATTACTGCAGAAAACCTTAAAAACATACTTATATTCACGACGGTATTAACACGACAATGTATGAATGAAAAAATATAACGTTCCCACATCCGGAACGATAGATACCCGATGTTGAATGGGCCATAGTAATGTCGATATAGCTATAATATTTAAAAAGTTATAGCCCTGCAAAGAAGGTAAACATCTCCATAGGGTTACAGCACTGGCAGACTGGGCCCAAGGATGGGTACAATGCATGGCGGACAATGTGTTAACACATTGGGCGCCGGGGTTTGTGCCCATCAAAGTACCCAGTCTGCCACCGTTGAAAGCCTATGGAGATGTTTAGCTTCTTTGCAGGGCTATAACAATTAACTTAATTGTATTGCTATATTGACATTACTATGGCCCATTCAACATCTATTATCTATCGTTCAGGATGTGGGAACGTTATATTTTTTCATTCATACATTGTTGTGTTAATAGCGTCGAGAATATAAGTATGTTTTTAAATCTTTTCTGCTGTAATTCCAAAAACAGTAGTTATAGGCCCTGAAGCATATTTTAAGATAGATTATCGATTGGCGTTTCTTTCCTTTTTTTTTTGATCCACTTTTTCTCCTATTTTCTATATTTTCTCCCATCCCAATTTCGTATCATCCAATTCAACCGTCCCCTGTCACGGACGCTGTTTCTTGCCTCCCACAAGCCGGCTGCAATGTGGACTAAGTCATACATAGCACAAGTCCCCTCCGGTACTTGAGGTAACAGCAGTTGCATCTTTTCACCTGCGCAGCTCGATCTCTCAGTGGCGAGGAGTAACGCGTGGGAGGCTCACGCTGCCCCCGACACTTCCTGATTCTACTGCGCAGACGCACCAACCGACCTGTAGGAGTCGCTGTCCACAACGCCCGATCCCCACCCATCAGTTTCCCACCCCCTAATACGGCCAATGTGTATTAGTACGGACGACCAGCTAAACTGAAAGCAAATGTGGAGCGCTGGGCTCGAACTGACGAGCCCAGCATCTCCAGCATTTCGTGGCGAGTGCCTTGCCCACTACGCCACGTAGCCGCCGATTGGCGTTTCTTTCCTATACATGCTATATTAAAAAATAAAAATGTATATGATCGGTATACATTATGCTTCATCATGCGTGAAGGAAAGGGGGGGGGGTCGTTTATAATTCCTTGATCGTCAGTAACGGCTTTATTTAGTATGGGTTGATATATTGATCAGATGGTTTGCAGTGAAATGAATAAACAATCGGGCTGAAAATAACGTTACTGTCCTCTTACCGTTTGCCGATGAGACTGGAGGAAAAAGATCCCAATTATTTGACGCCGATCTCCTAGATCCATTTCCGGTTTGTATGGCGCAATAAACGCCGAAATCATATCGATTATTAAGTTTAGAAAGCGATCCAAATGCACTATAGTGTTTGTCTGGAGCCACGTAACAAGATATCACTGCCGGAGGGATTTCCTCGACGCACCGATCGGCACTTCCGGTTTTGGCGAGAGTGTAACTTGCCCGACCATCCACCAGGCGGCAGTATTGAGGCGTTGCAATCTCATACAGGGTCCCACTGCAGTCCGGAGGTTGGCTGGATGAATTATGAATGCCATGGGGAAAAAAATAAATATTGATCCCAAAAACGGCGTAAGTCGTTCTTGGCGTTCAACGCATGGCGGGCAAAAACCGTGTAACTCGTTCTTGGTGACCAATGTGTTAATGGGGAAGTGCCTCATTTGCATATATAAACATAAATTTCTGAAAACTTGCAATATATTTTTTCTTAGTTTATATGTACATAACAAACTGGGAAAGTTTCATAGTGATATCTATTCAATTTTTATTTTGCCTATTAGTGTGTAGTTCTGTTCAGTTCAATAACATCATTATTATTATTATGTTATTCAGTTATCAGGCATGTGTTTAGGTTGTCTATTACTAATGGTTTGATTGGGTGTTGTGTTTGTAAATAGCTGTTTCAAATAAAAATGTATGGCATTTTACAATACAAAACTTTGAGGTCGTTTTCTGAAAAACTAGTTTTATGCATTTTACTTACACACAAAGAGTTGGAACTCCATTTCCCTAGTACCACTACCGTAAGGTTATGTATATAACCAAGTTCTGTGAATGCTAGTGACGCTCAGCGTCATATTGCATATATCTCGCTTCAGCGTATATACACTGAATAATAAAAAAAATGCACCTTTACATACCAACATCCGTCTGACCACACCCCCATCTGCTGCCTATATAAGCAGGGGTGGGGCCACACACTCATCTCCTTCCCAAAAAATTTCACCACAATGAAAAATCAAGGGCCGCAGTGGCGCCTAGACGCTGAGCGTCACTAGCATTCACAGAACTTGGTTATATACATTACCTTACGTTCTGTTTCATGCTAGCTTCCGCTCAGCGTCATATTGCATAACAGGAGCTGAGCGGGAGCTAGAAGCTCGACAAATGTACCCCACTGAGGCCCCCCACCATCAGAACCGGGGAGGACCGAGCCCCCCGACCCTCCCTAATGGAGGGATACCCTCCTTATTGGAGGACGGGAGGGAGACGGATCCGACCGTGCGAAGAGGAACTCAAGCAACTCAACGCACAGGGTGAGCAGACCGTGGCTTGACCCCACGACTACGCACACGCACAACCCGCATGCCACCAGGGAACAAACGGAAGGAACAAACCTTGTTACTGCCCCCAAAATCACGGAGTCCAGCGCAAACTCAACCCTGTGGCAAGGCCGTAGCAGCGGAGCGTGAAGGAAGACCCAGACCCACTGAAGGGACTGGATCCCCCGGAAAAAGGGGGCCCGGAGAGGTCAATGACGCCACAGCATCAAGACCTCACCAGGCGGTCACTTAGTGACACCGCCCCCCACATCGCCAGCGTATTCGGACAGGGCCCGCTCTTGGAGCAGGCCCTTCCCCCCACTAGTACGCCGCCTGGCACACTGACCCTGCAACACAGGCAGTCAGCATGGCTGTAACTCGAAGCACTCAAGAGGCTACACTACAGCGGGAGCAGGCAGCGCACCGGGGAGACGACCACCAGAAAGGGTCGGTCTCTCAATCCAGGCAGCGGGCATTTGACCCGAGCCTGGAGCACTGCGGGCGAGACAGGCGCCAAAGGGGTCAACTGAAACAGCACCCCAGCGGAAGGGGCGTATGCTGGCATTGTTGCGCATCATGACAAAGCCTCCACCAAAAAACCCCGACCCAGAGAGGTCGAGGCAGAGAAGGCTGACACGATTGGCAGACGTCATGAACGTGCAGGGGCACACTCAACCGGGTAACCCGGGAGTTGACTCTGCTCCAACACACCAGGGAATCAACCACCCTCTTGGTACCACATGCGGTGGTTGTTCCTATAACCCCTCAAGAAAAAACTCAAACACACCTGCGGGTATACACTGGCTATACCGCAGTACAAGTGTTTCAGTTTTCAAAAAGGGTTATTCCAGGCCTACGGGTCGACGAAACATAACTTCGGACCGGGCCCGGCGGCTCAGGAAGCTCACAGGGCTACCAGAGGAGGTCCAAAAGACCACCCCAACAGCCCCCTCTTCGCCATGCGTGAGAGAGGAGCGAAAAGAATGGAGAACCAGCCCCTTTTTTCACACATGTAAAAACAACGCCGATTTACTATGGAGAGAGAAGCTATACCAGTGACAAGACAATTCGCACACAACACGCGTCGTATCCCCAATGTATTGCAGCAACACATGTTTTGGAAACATCGTTATTACAAAACATTTAGAAGGGAAGAAAAGAAGAAGTGTTTAAAGTCCGGTCAGGACTCCTACCTTCACCCTGAGCGCAGGCCGAGAGAACTGCAACACTGGTTAACGGGACACCGAGTCGAACCCAGCATCTCCTGCGTTGGTGACGAGGGTATGTCCGCTACGCCACCCAGCCGCCGTTCTCCATGTTGACGAAGTCCTCGCTGGCACTGGCACCCGGGTGTAGGGTCGACTAACATCCTCTGTCAAAGATGACGTCGTAGTCAGAGTGTTTAAGGTATATTATAGTCACAGTAACGTTCCACAGTGTAGCATTAAGCTAACAGCCGTCCGACTGATAGCTTACTAGCCTAGTGAACACAACGAGCTAGCGCCGCAGCTAACAACTGACTGGCTAACACAGTAGGCCACAAACTAGCACGCCAGCTAAGCAGCTATCACCTGAACTGTACACAACGACATAATAAGCCACACTTCAGACAGGCCGCCGCCTGAGTCCCTCCCCATCCTAAGAGGGAAGAGAAAAAGAAATGTCAAACACAGTTTTCAACTGTGATTTACCAGACATACAGCGGAGCCGGCACAAATCCCATCCGGGCTGCAGCCGACTTAAGCATGGATCTTCCGATAACGAAGATCCATGCCCACATTTCCTCGTTAGGGTGTACTTCCACATTCATGTGAAAGATGGGGCCTGCACGGGACAGAGAAGCATCCGCTCGTCCAGAGAATCCAGGTCTCAAACCAGGTCTCGGTCGCGGCCCACTAGGTTGACCATCATGGGCGTCAGACCAAGATCCTCCGTCCGCCGCTTAAGAAGCCGAGCAGAGGACCCCAGACCGGGGTCAGCTTTCGTAAAATTGTCAGCTAACCCCCAAGCGTTAACAGACAACTAGCACTCGCAAGCAAAACAGTACTCACCAGAGCTCCCGTAGCTCACCGCGTATCTCGGCGCTATTTCTGCGTCGGGGACAACCGTGCTCGTCACGGATCTGGGGTACACGAGTTCGATTCCCGGACCCGCCGTATTTTCTCAGAGTGTCTTCCCCTACTCTACATCCCATTCAACCTGTTTCTGTCGGTCATGCTTGACCAGAAAAAGCGATAAACGCTAAAAAATAAAGTAAAAAAAAAAAAAAAACAGTACTCACCAAACACAGAAGCACCCAGTTTCTCACAACAGCCGGCGCCTCCCACAGTCCAGCTGTATGACCGGAGGGTCAATACCCATCCAGCCGCAGCAAGGAGGACTGCAGTTGGGGAGTATATCAGCGGCGCGAGCCCCTAATACGAAAAAGCCGGTGGAGGTCAGAATGATCATCATCTTCCAGACACTCCAGTGACGAAGACAATATCGCCGTATTTTCTCGAAAATAGTGAGAGAAAATAAAGATATAATGTCAACGTATCTCCTTGTTCTTCTGTTTTCCTTTCTCCAACTAATACTTTCTTTTCCTCGCCAAGTGATTGGTATACAGGCACTTTCTTGTGGTTGAAATTTGAGAAGGTGATGAGTGTGTGGCCCCACCCCTGCTTATATAGGCAGCAGATGGGGGTGTGGTCAGACGGATGTTGGTATGTAAAGGTACATTTTTGAAATTATTCAGTGTATATACGCTGAAGCGAGATATATGCAATATGACGCTGAGCGGAAGCTAGCATGAAACAGAACTACACACACCAAACTTTCCACATTTCTTCCCATCCAAAAATATGCTTCTTTCTATGGAAAGGTTTGTTGATATATATCATTCATAGCCGGGTTTATAGTACATTTTATACCAAAACTAGGCGAAAAATCTTTTTTTTTTATGACAGTAGACAGTATTTCCTGATGTATGGGCTGATAAGAGGACATTAGCCACAAAGTATTTCTATACAAAGTTTCGTTTTGAATGTATCGACAATGAAACCAAGTTTTTGAATCTGGCATTATCCATTTTGGTGATGCGAGGAAGTGCCTCATTTGCATATATAAACATAAAATTCAGAACTTGTAATATATTTTTTCTTAGTTTATATGTACATAACAAACTGGGAAAGTTTCATAGTGATATCTATTTTCCATATTAGGGGGCCCTGTCTCACCTTAAAAGCACCCAATGATACATAGTCAGAGAGTTTCAGGTAATTCTGTAACATGTTCCAAGCCGAGGGAGCAGAATAACTAAATGTAATAACTAATAACTAAACCTAGTGGTTTATTCTTGTTTGCCAGTACCGTCTCTGGCAGTATGTGGAGCAGACACACGTGACTCTGCATGAGTCAGCAGTCAATACTTATCTGTTCAGGTGAGAAGCAGAAGATAATTACAGAAGTGGACACTTCTCTCACCCAGACATGACCTTATGGTGTTCCCTCTTATGGTGTTCCCTCTTATGGTGTTCCCTCTTATGGTGTTCCCTCTTATGGTGTTCCCTCTTATGCAAGCATCCATAGCTGGTTCTTGTTTTTGCACCTTGAGGCCAATAGAAAAACGTCTATGCATCCTATTCAAGTATGGAATCATGGTGAACCCAGATATGTTGTGTAGTGGTTAAGACCCCTACCTTTGGAACCCCTGCTGGCCTATAGGATCGATTATCTCCTGTGTCTCTCCTACTCCTTCTCAGCCTTCCTACTGTCTCAATAAAGAACCTTCCCTCCTGTCTCCGCTACTCCGTCTCCCTCTCAGCCTTCCTACTGTCTCAATAAAGAACCTTCTTTGCTGGATCTCCCCTACTCCTTCTCCCTGTCAGCATTTCAACTACCTCAATAAAGAAAAGGAATACTGAAGGGAGTGGAGCCCACTCTCCTGTAAGCCTGCAGCACATGACTTCTTCATGGAAAAGATATTGCTTTGCGATCTAAATCATCGAGTTTGGCAGAACAAGAGAAAACCCTGCCGTCGGTGATGCATGAAACCCAGTGGAATTGGCAACACGAGCCCCTCTGCTGAGGCATGACAGGTGGTGTGAGATATTCTCTGTAAACAGAAAATGCACCATACGTAGAACTACGTAAAATAAAAGGCTAGTCTAATTTCTAGAGTGGAAATGTGAACGACACAAAGTAGTTTGAAGAAGTGTATCTTCTGGGCGGCTACGTGGTGCAGTGGGCAAGGCGCTCACCACGAATACTGGAGACGCTGGGTTCGCCTGTTCGAGCCCAGCACTCCACATTGCTTTCAGTTTAGCTGGTCGTCCGTACTAATACACATTGGCAGTATTAGGGGGTGGGAAACTGGTGGGTGGGGATCGGGCGTTGTGGACAGCGACTCCTACAGGTCAGTTGGTGCGCCTGCGCAGTAGAATCAGGAAGCGATGGGGGCGGCGCCCCTCCAAAGCGCAGACCCCTGACGCTGAAAGATCGCGCCGCGCAGGTGAAAAGATGCGACTGTTGTTACCTCGAGTATCGGAGGGGACTCGTGCTATGTATGACTTAGTCCACATTGCAGCCGGCTTGTGGGAGGCAAGAAACAGCGTTCGAGACAGGGGAGGGTTGAATTGGATGATACGAAATTGGGATGGGAGAAAAAAATAGAAAATGGGAGAAAAAGTGGATAAAAAAAAAGTGTATCTTCTAGCTGCTGTGTTCTCTTGTCCTTCATGTTCGTCTCTGTGTAAAAACACTAACAGCCCAAACCCACCGTCACGCGGGATGGAGGCGGGCGGGCGTGAGGCGCTTCACTTTCGCTCCCCTGTTCACACCGGCGGGCGACTCGTGGGCTCACTTTGGTTGGATTCAGAGGCGTGCGCCATGCACATTTTCACAGAAATACACTCAATATCTGCATTATTACCACACATATAGATGTTGTTCAACCAGCTGTGTCTGTATCTTTCCCAATACAAATAAACCATACTATACTTTTTTCAGGAGTACAATCACACTGATTTCATCATTCTAAAATGTATTCTAACATTCTAATTAATTAGATAATAACTGGTTATACATGCAAAATGGACAATAGAACACTGGAACTGGAAATCTTTAAAAAAATCTTCAAACGGGGACTGACTTCGCATATAGACTAGGCATTTACAGCTGTTCCAATGTAAATGTGCCTTCCTCTGTGCGCTTTCGCCCGCTCTGAAGTCGTACTTGTTGTGGACGGCCACGCGCGCTGTTCTCGCACGAAACCCGCGCATGCTTGTGCCCACACCTGGTGGAGTCCCAGCGAAGCCGTTAGCTCTCCCCACCACAGGGTGCCAGTCACATAGCGAGCTGCACCCCGACTCTGGAACACCCTCCCTCAGACCATCAGAGACTCTCCCTCACTCGCCACCTTTAAATCCTGACTCAAAACTTACCTGTTCTCCCAAGCATACAACCTTCCCTACCCATAACCACCCTCCTCCAACCTACCACCTCCCTTTCCCCTTCCCTACTTTCTCTCCGTCTCCTGCCCCCCCCCCCCCCCCCCCCTCCCCTCGGTTTCCCTTACTTCCCTGATTGTTCCCCTACTGGCTTCTGTATTTGTTGCTTGTTACTCGTGGTTTTACGTCTTGTGTATTCATACTGTTGCTTGTTCCCTGTGGTTCTATGTTTCTCTGTTCTTTGTTTTGCTTATTGTCAGCGTCTTTGGGTTATTGAAAAGCACTATATAAATAAAATTAATTATAATTATTTAAAAAAGATAAACAAATAAAAATAACATCAAGATGATAATGCTGGGTTGTCATCAAGGTTAGGGAATAAGTCGATGTCCCCACAGTGTATGAAAACATGGCTGCTCTGTGTGTGTCTCCCCCCTCCAGTGGACGAAGGGCCCGTCTACGCCATGTGCATGACCAGCCAGGGAGACCAGGTCACCCTCAACCAGTGGATCTCCGGCCTGCAGCAGAACAACCCCGTCCTGGGCCGCGTCCCCACCCTCTTCCGCCTGGACGCGGGCCCGCGGGAGCTCCAGGGGGTGGGCTACTCCCACCCGGGCCACAGCTACCGGCCGGACCCAGAGGCGGGCGCCCAGGTGACGGAAAAACGGCGGCGGCCCGGGGTGGAGCCCGACATCACGGTGGAAGAGGAGCCACGTCGAAGTCGGGGCTGAAGCGCGGTGTACGGAGAATCCTCTTGACAATATAGCTGTCACTCCTGTCAGTGTTTTTATTAAAAGGGAAGATTCAATTTTTTTTAGAAGCTCGTCATACTGATCACAGACTGTAACCTCTCGATGAAAAGGAAATTCTCTCGTCCGCATTCTGATTTCTGAGAATTGGTACAATCCTCCTGTTAGCAACTGTTCTATTACTTATTCTTACTATTGCCTGAGTTTATACAAGTAAATTCAATGGCTTTGCATACAGTGCTTAAATAATTGGTTTCATAACATTACTTTAACCAGTATTGCCTACAAATGCTAACGGGATGCTGGTACCACTTGACCTATCTCAAGCCCTGCCCTCTTTTCTTGTTTGTTGCGATTGGAGTATCAAGAAAAGGGGGCGGGGCTTGGAATAGGTAAATTTCTCAAAACAAACTAGTGGAAAAAAATGAATCTACCGTATTCTTTTGGGGCCTTTCAAAAATTCTTAAATCGACTAATAGTCATATAGGACTTTTGACGATGAGTTGATTTCATCAACAAATGTGTAAAATTGTGCATCGCAGCAAATCTCATGCATACCAGATATGTGCTTATCATTTTGGACTAAACGACTAACAAAGTCTTGGGCTGACTTAAGAGGGGGGCAGCCCTCTCTTCTCTAAATCCTGTTCCTTCCCTTTTAATACAATGTGCTCAAGGAGCGCTGCTAGGATTCAAACAGCTTCAACATAATTTATGCTATTCTGCTGTACAGCTGTAGTCGACTCATGACAGGGTAGGAGAGAGAAACTGAGCCCAGGTGAGCTTTAATAAACAATGTCTATATTCTACTGTATGTATGTGTGTCTGATGCTCCATGAAGTTATTTGGCTCTGTACTTGTCTTCAGTGAGACTCTTAAGTGTAAATAAGAGGCACTGTGTGTCAAGAAGGTCTCAAATCATCGCAAAATAATAAATTATCTATTTGTAATTCTGTTGACTGTCTTTTGTGGTAAAAAAAAGAGAATCCATTGAAATATTGCTTAGAATAGTGGTTCAAGTTGGGTCCGGGGACCGCTGGGGGTCCTTCAGGGGGTCCCCAGCCAAATTAGTCATTTAATTTCACTATTATATCACTGACTAGAAGTTAGCCCAATTAGATACTGTTACTTCCTATAGGATTCTGCACTAAATTATATCTAAGTCTGGACAAATAAAAATCTATTTGTCCATAACTTTATCCACTTTTTCCATAACAATTTAGTTCTGTTCTGTAAAATTTGTTTTATCATTTGCTCATTGCGCTGCCCTACTGTCTGGGGAGGGTGTAGACCATAGGTGTCAAACTCATGGCCCGCGGGCCAAATCCGCCACGTCATTTGATGTGGCCCCCAAGAGCTCGGGTAAAAAAAAAGATTTTTTTTTTTTTTTTTAACATTAATCTTGGGTTAAAAAATAGCGGCATTAAAATAATTGTGGGTTAATGCGTTAATAAAGCTTTAACTTTGACAGCCTTAGTTATTACACATTCTTACACATACATGTATGTTGAACATCTGAGGTATTGATGAAGTAACAAAGGAAAAAAGCCAAAAGCACTTACTCCTCAGACATTCTTTGACAATTTTACAGCCCAAAATACAAAAAAGATCCAGGCGGAATAGGTAACAAAGGGTTGAAGAAATATTGTCTGAACTGTCAGATGCAAACTGGCTGTGTGACATAACCGAGCATCTCGCTCAATTGAATAAGAAGCTGTAGGGACGCAAACAAGTCCCACCCAAAACTTGACCAATATAGTTGTGAACTGAGACAACCCTTATTTTGTTATTTTTGAATACAGTTACAGTTGTGTGTTCATGCAGACACATAATAGCAATTTCATTACGAATTGAAAATGGGGGACCCTGATGTAAACAAATCGAAAGTCTTTCTCTGGTCTGCATCCCCCTAACAATTGTGTGTATCGAGCTGTACTGTACTGTACCCATTCTGCAATCTGTTAATTAAAGTTAATTAAACTATCTTCCATTAGTTGGATGTATGGCCTCTGCAAGGTTGTGTGCAGCCATTTGTTTTTGTAATATCTGCTACATCTGTCCCACGTGTTCTTTGCAGCTCACAGTTGTTAGTTCTGCCCCTCTTGACTGTGACATTTATTTTACATTACATTAACATTTATACGGTCTTTGGCCCTTTGAGGGCAACCATAATGCTGATGTGGCCCTCTGTGAAAATGAGTTTGACACCCCTGGTGTAGACTATGACATGCTGCCCTACGGTCAATCTGGGGATCAAATCAAATTTATTTGTAAGGCAACACACGTTAATGTCCCCATGGGCCGGACACGTCTTCTTTAAACAAGTCAAGAAGAAACATCACAATAAATCAAGAACAAAACAAGAACACCATAAGGGAGGGTGTAGACTACCACATGCTGCCCTACTGTCGGTCTGGGGAGGGTGTGTAGACTACCACATGCTGCTCTACTGTCTGTCTGGGGAGGGTGTAGACTACCACATGCTGCCCTACTGTCAGTCTGGGGAGGGTGTAGACTACCACATGCTGCCCTGTCGGTCTGGGGAGGGTGTAGACTACCACATGCTACTCTACTGACGGTCTGGGGAGGGTGTAGACTACCACATGCCTAGGCTCCGATACATGTGGTCGCTCAGCCGCTTTTTACCTGATGACTAGAGGTTTCACTGGAAGAGCGTAACACGTAAATCTCCCCCAGATCCCCTCCCTGCTGAACAGCCCAAACCGACCAGTAGGAGTCGCTATTGCAACGACTAGGACTCACCCCAGGGTCTTCTCAGCCGGGAAGACTGCCAATTCACACAGTTGTCCACGTAAGGCTTACTCAAGTACTGTAGTTTATTTAATTCTTTATTTATTTATTCAGCATCTTTCAGAGCAGAGTCACAAAGTGCTTCAGAAATAGTTTTTAAAAATAAGACCACAAAACGGTGGAAAACAAACAAAACCAGTTTAAATAACTAAGTTTGTCAGCTGCTTTTTATTAAAGGCGTCAACAGAGACTGCAAATTGTATGTCTATAGGAAGAGTGTTCCACAATGTCAGAGCCGTAACTTCAAAGGCACCTTTTGTTTGGAGTAAAGAGCAAGGGACCTCAGTCACCAACTGGTGATATATGGATTAATCAGGTCACAGATGTACACGGGTGGCCATGCATGTCTCTAAACATTAATCCTAAACTCAATGGGAAGCCAGTGTAAGGAATATAGGATGGGTGTGATCATGTGACCTGCTGGTTCTGGACCATTTGTAGACGATTTAGGGACGACTTGCTGAGGCAGGTGAAAAGGCAATTGCAGTAGTGCAACCGGGATGATATGAATGATCAACTCTAGCTCAGATTGTGATACAATACTTTGGCAATACTTCTTAAATGGAAGAAAGAAGTATGGGTCAATGATTTGATATGTTGATTGATGTACATAGCCTGATCAAATATAACACCGGTTGGACTGTACTTCTGAAGAAAGGTACTCAATCAATACACTGAGCAACCTTGGAAGCCATGCTATCTGAAGCAATGATAAGTACCTCAGTCTTATGTGTTTATCTGTAAAAAGTTGTTAGCCATCCAATCCGGCCAGATAATTGTGCAAAACAGATATTTTGTCAGTCCCATCAGGCTTAATTGACATACAGCTATTAATATAATATTAATATTATCCACATAACAGTGATGTGAGAAATTAGCTAATAATACGACCTCAGGTAAGCATATACAAGGCAAATAATATAAGATCCAAGACGGAACTCTGAGGCACACCACAGGAAAGAGCAGATAGGAGAACGAGTCCAAGGCGCTCCCAGAGACATCCACCCACTGCCTAAGCCTCTCAGTCAGGATGCAGTGATCTACAGTATAAAAATCTGCGCTGAGATCCAGCAAGAACAAAACAGAGCATTCACTCATCAGAAGCCATCATTAAATCATTCGAGATTTGAAGAAGAGCGGTTTCAGTGGAATGCTTCTGATGGTATTCAGATTTAGATTGGTATTTATCCAAAATGTTTTGCAACTGTAACCGGTCTTATTTAACATGCCCCAAGTGGGAGTTGAACCCCGGTCTCCCGCACCGCGGGCGGCATCACAGACCACTGTACCAAGAGATGAACTCACCTCTTGGTAATGGGTCTGGATGCCTCTGTGGAGTGAGTTTACTTGATTGATTGATTGATTGATTGAAAACTTTATTAACAGATTGCAGAATGGGTACAATACAGTACAGCTCAGTACACACAATTGTTAAGGGGATGCAGACCAGAGAAAGACTTTTGTCTTGTTTACATCAGGGTCCCCCATTTTCAATTCATCATAACATATATGACATACACGACATACAGATAGACACAGTACTGCTACATCTATACATTTATGACATACCAGATTTACAAATACAGTACTGTTTGTGATACAAAAAGAGTCTAAAAAAGAGAGTATATACATTTGACGTAAAAACTGTACATTGGAGGAGGTTGGGTAGGTGGGGGGGGGGGCTGTACATTGGAGGTGGTTGGGTGGGTGGGGTGGGGGGGTGGGTAGACAGGGTGGGGGAAACTGTACAACTGTACAAGCAAAACTGTACATTGGAATATCGACAAAACCTTACTTGGTCCCAAGAAGAGGGTCTCGTGTATTATTGGGTTAGGACATTTACTGTACATTTACAGGGGCCAGTTTCGAATTGCAGTCTCCCGTAGGTGCTCTTTGAGAGTGGTTTTGAAAGTGGGTAGTGATTCACATTCCTTTACAGCTTTGGGTAGGGCATTGATGTGGCATAATTGCGAAACATGTTTAGTCCCTTGTTTGAGCCGAATGTGGGTTTAACATGATTTGTGGAGCTCCCTCTGGTGTTGTGGTTGTGGTATTCACTGACCTTTGGGAAGTATTTTGACATGTACATGGGTACCATAGTCGTGTAGTGTATCTTGTAGACCAGGCCCATTGCAAGTTGCTGTACTCTGTCGTCTACTCTAAGCCATCCTAGGTTGTCAAAGTGGACAGGGGTGAGGTGGGTTCTAGGAGTAAGGTCAAGCAGTAGTCTGACCAGTTTGTTTTGTGATGTTTGTAATCTTGTTTTTAGTGCATTTGAGGTGCTTTGGTACCATGAGGTGCAAGTATAGTCGTAGTACCCTTGAATGAGTGCTCCTGCCAGAGTCTTCAGGGTATTCTTGTTTACCAGAGAGGAGATCCGGTACAAGAATCTAGTTCGTTGGTTGACTTTTTTTATTACCATGGATGCCATTTTGTCACAGGAAAGAATTTGCCTCTAGGATGGAACCTGGGTATGTAATTTCATCTTTCCTTGTGACAATATTGTCACCCACTGTAACTGAGAAGCCGTCGGTCTTGCTGAGTTTGTTATTTGATCCGAAGAGAATGGACTCTGTTTTACCCAGGTGTAATGATAGTTTGTTATCAGCGAGCCAGGTGCAGATTCTGCCGAGTTCTGAGCTGAGGGTTTTTTCAACCTGTAACTTGTTCTTGTCAGAGACCAGCAGGGCTGCAGTCACAAGCTGACGACATGTCATTTGCATAAATTAGGAACAGTAGCGGTCCTAGTATGCTTCCAGCTCACTGTGAGGGGGGGGATAGGGTACCGTAGGATTGCATCCAGCTCACTGATAGACTATCAAAACCAATTGCTTTTAGCTTGTCAATCAGAATGGACTCCACAATCCTCCACCCGCACCCTCAGATCTGCAGGTAGCCTGCTCCTTCAGGTCCCCAAACCCCGGCTCTGCACCATGGGTGACCGAGCCTTCTGCACGGCTGTACCACGCCTGTGGAACAGCCTCCCCATCCAGCTGAGGGCACCACAAAGCCTGGACTCTTTTAAAGCATGCAGGCCTGAAAACCTGTCTGTTCAAAAAGGCCTTTGACTGTTAGCTTTTTATTTTTATTTGTATTGTGCTGTTGTTTTTAAATGTTCTGTTTATACTATGTTTTTAATTAACTATGTTCTATTTTTATCTTATTTTTATTCTGTATTTTATTTGTTTTACTAATAACTATTTTATTTTTAACTATGTTTTAACCCTGTAGTGTAGCACTTTGGGATCCCAGCGAACAAAAAGTGCATTACAAATTCAATCTATTATTATTATTATTATTATTATTATTATTATTATTATTATTATTATTATTATTATTATTATTATTATTATTATTATTATTATTATTAGTGTCGAAGGCCTTTTGTAGGTCCAGCATGACCATGCCTCAGTTTTTGCCCGCGTCCACCTCTTGTTTGATGTGGTCGTTCAAATAGAGAAGGCATGTGTCAGTGGAGTGGGATGTTCTGAAGCCAGATTGGAATTCGTAGATTCGATTTTTTTCCGCTAGGTATACTTTTCGACCTGTTCGTAGACTATTTTTTCCATGACTTTCGAGATGGAGGTAAGAATAGAAACAGGGCGGTAGTTGCCTGGGTCTAATTTGCTGCCCTTTTTGTGCAGGGGGGGTCACTCTTGCAATTTTGAAGTCCTTGGGGACGTGTCCCTGTTTTATGGAGAGGTTTATTATGTGTGTGATGACTGGGGTGATGGCGGCTGCTGAGTCTCTGAGGAATTTGGAGGGGATGTTGTTTTGGCCAGTGGCCTTGTTAGGTTGGAGGGCGCTCAGTTTTTTGAGTACCTCATTACATCTGTTGTTACCATTTCCAGTTTGAAGTCATCTTTGCGGACCCCTAGGTTTTTGTAGTATGCTACTATGTGTTCTACCCCATAATGCCCTGAGTGGGAGGGTAGTTTATTAACCAGTGTTGTGGCTATGTTTGTAAAGAAGATGTTTAGGTATTTGGCCACATCCAGTTTGTCTGTGATGAGAGTGTTTTCTGTCTTTATGTTTACCTCTTGCAGAGACAAGTCGCATTTCTTTCCTCTCTCCCTAGGCCTTCAAGGCCGTTCCTACCGCCGCCTCTACTGCTCCATGGAGCCCGACGCTGCTATGCCCTGCTTCGTGCCGGTGGCCGGACTATACTCAAATCAACTCTAAATGGATCTAATCAGTGGATTGCATATTTTCTTCAAGAAGCAGAATAAGGGCTTCCGGTATGAGAGCGGAGGAGTAGCACGCATGCGGTGAGGCTCCTGGTCAAAAGAGCGAAAAACAGAGAAATAAGGACCCGCAAAGTGACGAAAAGTGATTAAAAATGAAGATGCAAACGAGAAGGAAGGAGGAGAAAACAAATATGAAGGAAAGAGAAATGGAGAACTCAGAGGAAGTGGAGAGTTCGATGGAGCAGAACCCCCGAGGCGAGACCGAGAAGGAGCAGGCGGAGGAAGGGGGAGTCTCGGCTGCGACAGACAAGGAAATGCCAGGATGGGCCGTGCTCATGCAGGCCGGGATATTGGCGACCATGAAATTGAACTCGGACACGATGCAGGCGAACATGAAACTGAACTCGGACACGATAAGAAATGCTATTGGGAAGTTACGGGAGGAATTGAGGAAGGAACAGGAGGACTTCAGAGGTGAAATGAATACAGAAATCAAAAGGGTGGATGAGAAGATGGCGGAACAGGACAGTAACATAACAGAGGTACAGACTAGAACGGCGCAGATGGAGGAATGGAGCACAGAGGTACACGAGGTGTTAACGTGTGCGATTCAAAAGCAAGAACAGATGGAGACAAAGATATCGGACATGGAGGGGAGGTCACGGAGAAATAACATCAGAATATGGGGATTGAAAGAAGGAGTCAAAGGGGAATCGGTGATCCAATATGTGGAAGAGCTTATCAAGGAACAACTGAAGGAGACAGGACTGGAAAAAATGGAGATACAGAGGGCCCACAGGGCGTTGGCTCCGAGACCGAAACCGGACAGACCTCCGAGGGCGGTGATTATTAACTTTCTGAGGTTTGAGATTAAGGAGTTGATACTCAGAACCGCATGGACCAAAAAGATAGAAATCGAGGGAAAAAGACTGTCGTTTGATCAAGATTACTCGACAGCGGTGGCAATAACACGCAGGTCCTACGCGGGTCTGAAGAGAATTCTGAAAGAAAACGGAATGAAATTCCAGTCACCCATGACCTCGCTAAGGATTCACTGGAAGGAAGGGACGGTGACATACGCGACGGCGCGGGAGGCGGCGGAGGAGATGAGGCGACGGGGGATGCAGATGGCGGAGGACGGAGAGGGAAGGAGACAGGAGGGCCAGATGCGGAGCCTGCAGCAGAGATTGGAGGGGGCACGCAGATGGACCAGAGTGGGAGATCGAGGCCCGGGAGAGGAGGGAGGAGAGAGGAGAAGGCCGAGGTGAGACGTGACAGACCGAAGGCGGAGACGGACGAGGAGGCCAGAGACGGAGAAGGAGGGGAGAGGAGGCGGGAGGAGACGAACGGATGAGTACACGCACAAGAGATTGAAAAACTATCCAAATAGAGACAAAATATAGAACTGAAATAACATATACATAAACACACATTCCCAGGTAGAGGCAGGATATAGGAACGAACATAACGTATACATGGACACATAATACACAGGTCGACGGAGGAAATAAATGGAAATATAATTAGGTATGATAGACGGAACACAGAACATATTGAAACAAGTACATAGACACACGCTGAGAGTAACACAGTTGGAAGGGATTAAGGGGATAAATGGACATCACATAGAAAATAGAGAGGAGGAAAATAAAATAAAAAGGGGTACACAGAAGACACCACACACGGGTTTGGGAGGAAAGAGGGACATTGGAACATATGAGCCGCATTGAGGGGGACCTAGGAAATGGGGGTCTTTAATCAGAATGAAGGACAGAGCGCTTTTGACCAGGAGCACGACAGCAGTAAAAACAGTAAGAATGCTGGACAAATATGACGAGCGGTTGGGGGCAAAGGTTTCAAACCCCCAAGCCGTCAGGAGGAGGCCTCTCACTAGGAGAGCAATTACTCCTCACCCACCAGCAGGGGACAGGGGGGGACACAGGGACCCCCCGAACGCCTTGGGAGCACTTTATGTAAAGTTTATGTTTTTTATTTATGTTAATCATTATATGTATTCGGTGAAGAGAGCGGAGGCTACAACCGGAGGGGGGAATGAATGTGACATGGGGGGGACTGACAGACGAAAGAAGAAGAAAGATGACAATGGTTAAAGGTATAAAAATGATGTCGTTAAACGTTAATGGAATGAATAATGCGATAAAGAGGGGCAAAGTGATGTTGAAATGTAAAAAAAGTGAGATGGAAGTGATTTTTCTGCAGGAGACACATTTGGTAGCACAGGATCATGAGAAACTGAAGAGAGTTGGATATGAAAATGCATACTATAGTTCCTTTAAACGGAACCTGAGGAGAGGAGTAATCACGTTAATCAAAAACAGTCAAATTTGAATTGATCAAGGAAGTAAGAGACAAGGAGGGAAGGTTTGTTCTGGTGAAGGGGAAAATGGAGGGCCAAATGGTTACGTTAGTGAATGTTTATGCACCCCCAGAGAGTGAGAGGGATTTATATGAGACCATTTTTGATATGATAGTGATGGAACTAGAAGGGTTATTGATATGCGCGGGAGATTTTAATGTAGTACTGAATCACGACCTAGACACCACGAGTACTAGAAAAGGATGGGCACCAATCAGTAGATATATGAATATTCAGATGACGGAAATGGGAATTACAGATGTTTGGAGGGGGATGCACGCCATGGACAGGGAATACACACATTACTCACACCCGCACGTGACATATGCGAGAATAGACTACTTTTTGAAGACGACGGGGGACAGTTACAGGGTACGGGAGAGCAGAATAGGAGTAGCGGACATATCGGATCACAGTGCCATATATCTGACAGTAGATCTAGAAGGGAGACGGAGGAACACGATCTGGAGACTAAATGTAGGAATATTAAATAACAAGGGGGTGGTGAGTCAGATCAAGGAGGAGATAGCCAGATATAAGGAAGAAAATGACAACGGGGCGGTAGATCCGAACATTCTATGGGACACACTGAAGGTGGTGATAAGGGGGAAATTGATGGAGAAGACAGCAATGCTGAAGAAGGCCAGAACGGAGACATATCACAATCTGATAGGGAAGCTGAAGAAGCTAGAGGGGAGACACCAGATATCAAAAGAACAGGAAACGCTCTGAGAAATCAAAGAAGTAAAGGCCAGGATAAATAGGGAATTATTGACGGAAATAGAAAAGAAAGCGAGGTTCATGAAACAAACGTACTATGAAGGGGGACCAAAAGCGACCAGACTGTTGGCTAGGAGAATTAGGACGCAACAGAAGTTGAACACGATACACACAATAAGGGATACAAAGACTAATGAAATATTGAGAGACCCAGCGGAAATAGAGAGGACATTTAGAGAATACTATGAGAAACTATACACACAGCCAAAAGCAGCGGGAGAAGAGGAAATAGAAGCATATCTGGAGAAGCTAGAGTTACCATCGATAGGGAAAGAACAGAATGAAGAATTAAATAAAATAATTACGGAACGAGAACTGGAAGAGGCAATTAGTAGAGCTAAAAACAACAAGTCTCCGGGGAGCGACGGATTCCCATCGGAATTCTACAAGACATTTAGAACTGAATTAGCACCCATGTTAGGGGCGGCGTTCAGACACACGATGGAAGAGGGAAAAATGCCCCCCTCGTGGAAGGAAGCCATAATCACCACGATACCGAAGGAAGGGAAGGATAGGGAATTATGTAGTAGTTTCAGACCTGTGTCCATACTCAACGTGGATTACAAGATGTATACATCGATAATATCAAAGAGATTTGAGACGTTTATGCCAGACATTATAGATGAAGATCAAACTGGATTTATTAAAGGGAGACAGACACAGGACAACGTGAGAAAGACATTACACATAGTAGAGGAGATACAAAAACAAGGTGGTAGCGCGGTACTGATTAGCCTAGATGCAGAAAAAGCATTCGACAGTGTGAGCTGGACATTTTTATATAAAACATTGATGAGGTTCGGACTGAACGGGAGGGCGATGAAGATGATCAAGGCGCTATATCAAGAACCGACAGCGAGGGTTAAGGTGAATGGCAGCTTGACGGATAGAATCAGATTAGAGAGGGCTACCAGACAGGGATGTTGTCTCTCACCGACGCTCTTCGCCGTTTTCATAGAACCACTGGCACAACTGATCAGACAGACCGAGGACATTAAGGGAGTAAGGATAAAGGGAACGGAATATAAACTAGGCCTATTTGCGGACGACGTGATAGTATACATGAGGCAACCAGACAAGAGCTTCCCGGCACTGATGGATCTACTGAAGGAATATGGCCACTACTCAGGATACAAACTAAACGTGACAAAGACACAGACCTTAGCATGGAACTATACCCCAACGACGGAAATTAGGGAACAGTACGGGATAACATGGGACATGGACAAGATTAAATACTTAGGGGTGAACATCACGAGAGGGGTGGAGAAACTGTTTGAGGCGAACTATACACAGATAAATCAGAACATCAAGAGAGACTTAGAGAGATGGACAGTAATGCCCTTGGACTTCAATTCAAGAATAGAGGTCATTAAAATGAACATACTATCAAGGTTACTGTACCTATTCCAGTCACTACCGATACAAATACCACAGAATCAATTCAGGGAGTGGGACAGACTGATATCGAGGTTCATATGGGCGGGGAGAAGACCACGGGTCAGATATAAAACACTACAACTACCAAAGGAAGAGGGAGGGATGGCAGTACCCAGCCTACAAGATTATTATTATGCAGCACAACTGAGAGCAGTGATGTGCTGGTGTAACGACAGATATGAGGCAAGATGGAAAGACATTGAAAAAGAAGGGGAGGGATACAAGATACAAGCTCTGGTGGGAGATAGGGAACTATTCAAAGAAAAGGAGGGACTGTTAGATCCAATCACCAAATGCACCTTGACCATATGGAACAGAGTAGTAAAAACACACAAATTGGAGAAACAGACAGGGGTTCTGAGATGGGTAGCACATGACAAGAGATTCAAACCAGGGAGGTTGGACCACGGATTCAGGAGGTGGGAGAGGGGGGGGGGGGGGCAACAGCGATATGCAAAATGATAGAGAAGGGGGAAATGCAAACATTACAAAAATTAAAGGAGAAATTTGGACTAGAAAACAGGGACCACTTCAGATATCTACAGATTAGAGATTACTATAATAAAGAAATAAGAGGGGACAAGGACGAAGAACAGAATGGAATAATTAGGATGATAGTAAGGGCATACGAAGGAGGGAAAGGAAGGGTAATATCAGCACTGTACCGGGCTATAATGACCAGCAAGGGACACACGACAGACTACATAAGGGAGAAATGGGAGGGAGAACTAGAGATAGGAATAACAGGGAAGGAATGGGGTAACATATGCGAGGTGCAACATTCAACAACAGGATCGAGGATATGGAAAGAGTTTGGATGGAAAAACATAATCAGATTCTTTATAACCCCAGAGTTGAAGGGAAAATATGCACCAACACAAAGAGCATGCTGGAGGATGTGTGGGAAGGAGGGGGCAAATCACACGCACATATTCTGGGGATGTCAGAAGCTGAAGGGGTATTGGGAGGAGATAGGGGAGGCAATGATCAGAATATTAGGATACGGATTACCACAAACAGGACTGGTGCTTTAC
This sequence comes from Notolepis coatsorum, assembly GCF_963971535.1. Lineage (NCBI taxonomy): Eukaryota > Metazoa > Chordata > Actinopteri > Aulopiformes > Paralepididae > Notolepis > Notolepis coatsorum. Next base: position 100,468,877 of record NC_140165.1, read on the forward strand.
TTAGGAGACCTGACACACGAGGGAATACAGGGGGGGGACAAATATTTAATAAAGATAATGTTGATATCGGCCAGAAAAGCAATAACGAGACTGTGGTACAAGGAAGACCCACCGACAATAGCACAATGGGTAGGAATAGTAGAGGAGATACAGGATATGGAGAGGATAACGCACATGCTGAGGCTACAGGAAGAGAAATTTGGGGAAAGATGGGGAAAGTGGGAGGATTATAAAGGGAACGAAAACGACATCACAGAGGAAGAACCAAATGCAACACAAGAGGGCGAAGGGTAAAGGAGGAAAGAAGTTCAAGGAGGGTCTCTGAACCCATGTCACACACTTTTGCTTTAGTTAGTATTTTCTAATATTTTCTTTTTGGGGTATTACAATTGTTTTATGTTTTTGTACTTTATTATTTATGTCTGTTTAACAGTGTTGTATTAATATTCAGGGATGATGTGGTTTGTATATGGGGGAATCAAAAGGCAAAGAGAAATTTTATTAAAAAAAAAAGAAGGACGAAGGATAAGGGAAGAAAGAAGTTCAAGGAGGGTCTCTGGACCCATATCACACATGTATGCCTTAGTCAGTATTTAATATTTTTGAGTAGGTATTATATTGTTATACCTGTTTAAGGGAGGTACACAATCAGTCTTTGTATTAAGTACCTGGAAAACAACTGTAGTGGAACCAGACAACTAACCATGCTACCCATGTAACCATTTATGTGCACTGCATTCTTTCTTATTATGTTGTTAGTTTCATTTTTCTGTAAGTGTTGTTTGTCTATAAGTGTTAATAAAAATTTAAGTTTAAAAAAAAAAGAAGCAGAATAAGGCTAACCCTCTCTGCCTATTGGGACATCATAATCTGGCTACCAACTTGAAGACGTGGTCATTTTTGGATTATCGAAGCTTTTGGACTGCAATAAGAAGATTTTGGATCTGTTTACCGTGCACAGGATCTACCAAAATGAACTGATAAGACACTTGGACACTTGGGACTAATAATGCATTCAGTCATTTGGACGGAGTTGTTAAAACTCACTCCACACAAAATAAATAGAGTTATATTCCACTCTATTCAAATCAAATTTAAAGTGACGTGGCTGGGATAAATTGTGCCAGTCAGCCAAAACAAATTCCTGGTCCAAGGTCGAACCAGAGAGCTGTGGAGTGGAAGGCCCTCTGGGAGATAAGAGTGGCGAGCGGCTCCCACACCCCCAATCCCTACCTCCCCCACCCAGGACTTGGCCTGTGCACTCCCCCCCACCTTCCCCCACCCTCCAGTCCCCCCCCCCCCCTTCCTCTGCATTGGCGCTGCACTGTCGGCTGCCTCGTGTGAGGGATCACTCCCCCCCCCCCCTACAGCCCTGTAACAACCCCAACCCACTCCCCCCTCTTTCCGTAAATGGCTCTGCCTATGACGGCTGCCAGTCTGTTTGCGGTGGTGAATATGCATATGTTTGTCTCAAGGCTCTGTACCATTATTACTATCTAAAATGTAATAATTGTGGAATATTACTGTAATGAGCTGTATGTGTATGATCCAAGCGTCCTATGATCTAGGAGCATAACAGAAAAAAGCATTCCATGTGAAGGTATTCTGTATCTTTGCATGTCAACTAATAAAGAAACTTGAAACTTAAATCTGGTTTTTAGTTTTTTGCTGCAGCCTAGTTGGTTGTTGAGTAATTTCCTAAAGTTCGCAGGGTTTTGTTTTTGTTTTCCTCAGTTTTGTCATTGATGAAATTTCTTTTTTGCGGTTCTGATCATGGTGTTTATGTAATTTCTTAGTCTGTTTCTCTGAGTTTTTAGTTCAACCACGTGGGCTTGGAGTTCACTGTTTGAGCTTTTGGTAAGCTTTGTCTGACTTTTATGAAGTTCATAGCATTTTTTGTCTCTGGTTTTCATAGCGGTCAGTATTTCAGTGTGCATCCATGGCTCAGCGCGATTTTTAACCCTGGTGGTTCTTAGGGGTGCCATGTTGTTAAGTATTGTTGTGAATTACACTATTTCACAGTATTGTCCGTTACACTCACCCCCCTAAACTCACTCCACCCAGGGCATCCGGGTCACGGCACCACTGTAACCGGTCTTATTTGACATGCCCCGAGTGAATTCACCTCTTGGTCTAGTGGTCTGTGATGCCGCCCGCGGCGCGGGAGACTGGGGTCCAACTCCCACTCAGGGCATGTCAAATGAGACCGGTTACACAACAGCCTTTTCTAAATGTTTGAAATAAAAGGCAGCTTAGATATATCTAAGCTATAATTATGCCGGGACACAACCAGATTGCAGGGAGCTGTTAATAATAGAGACCAAGCATGAACCTATAGACCCAAGTAGATTTTTGTATTGATTATTTATTTATGATTATGGAGGTTGGTAAAATATTCACAAGGCTTGAGGAAGGTTTCATACTGTCCACCTGATCTGGGTCTTGCAGGGAAATCGGAGATAAACAGTTGGCTACACAGTGACACAACAGGGAGTAGAAGAGGGGATGATGCCCTGACATATCTAATCTATGATGCTAGCCCTGACATCTCTAATCTATGATGCTAGCCCTGACATCTCTAATCTATGATGCTAGCCCTGACATCTCTATTCTATGATGCTAGCCCTGACATCTCTAATCTATGATGCTAGCCCTGACATCTCTAATCTATGATGCTAGCCCTGACATCTCTATTCTGATGCTAGCCCTGACATCTCTATTCTATGATGCTAGCCCTGACATCTCTATTCTATGATGCTAGCCCTGACATCTCTATTCTGATGCTAGCCCTGACATCTCTAATCTATGATGCTAGCCCTGACATCCCTATTCTGATGCTAGCCCTGACATCTCTAATCTATGATGCTAGCCCTGACATCTCTAATCTATGATGCTAGCCCTGACATCTCTATTCTATGATGCTAGCCCTGACATCTCTATTCTATGATGCTAGCCCTGACATCTCTATTCTGATGCTAGCCCTGACATCTCTAATCTATGATGCTAGCCCTGACATCTCTATTCTATGATGCTAGCCCTGACATCTCTATTCTATGATGCTAGCCCTGACATCTCTATTCTGATGCTAGCCCTGACATCTCTATTCTGATGCTAGCCCTGACATCTCTATTCTATGATGCTAGCCCTGACATATCTATTCTATGATGCTAGCCTTCGACACTGTCAATCAATCACTCCATTCTGATTGACAAGCTAAAAGCTATTGGTTTTGATAGTTTATCAGTGAGCTTGATGCAATCCTACCTTGAGGGGAGAGAACAGATGGTGGAGGTAAACGGTACCCTATCCCCCCCCCCCCCCTCCCACCAGTGAGCTGTGGTGTTCCACAAGGAAGCATACTAGGACCGCTACTGTTCCTAATTTATGCAAATGACATGTCGTCAGCTTGTGACTGCAACTTGTTCTTGTTCGCGGACGACTCAGCCCTGCTGGTCTCTGACAGGAACAAGTTACAGGTTGAAAAAACCCTCAGCTCGGAACTCGGCAGAATCTGCACCTGGCTCGCTGATAACAAACTATCATTACACCTGGGTAAAACAGAGTCCATTCTCTTCGGATCAAATAACAAACGCAGCAAGACCGACGGCTTCTCAGTTACAGTGGGTGACAATATTGTCACAAGGAAAGATGAATTTACATACCTAGGGTCCATCCTAGAGGCAAATCTTTCCTGTGACAAAATGGCATCCAAGGCAATAAAAAAAGTCAACCAACGAACTAGATTCTTGTACCGGATCTCCTCTCTGGTAAACAAGAATACCCTGAAGACTCTGGCAGGAGCACTCATTCAAGGGTACTACGACTATGCTTGCACCTCATGGTACCAAAGCACCTCAAAGGCGCTAAAAACAAGATTACAAACATCACAAACCAAACTGGTCAGACTACTTACTACTTGACCTTACCCCTAGAACCCACCTCACCCCTGCACACTTTACAACCTAGGATGGCTTAGAGTAGACGACAGAGTACAGCAACTTGCAATGGGCCTGGTCTACAAGATACACTACATGACTATGGTACCCCCATGTACATGTCAAAATACTTCCCAAAGGTCAGTGAATACCACGACCACAACACCAGAGGGAGCTCCACAAATCATGTTAAACCCAGATTCGGCTCAAACAAGGGACTAAACACGCTTCGCAATTATGCCACATCAATGTGGAACGCTCTATACAGCTGTAAAGGAATGTGAATCCCTACCCACATTCAAAACCGCTCTAAAAGAGCACCTACGGGAGGCTGCAATTCGAAACTGGCCACCGTAAATGTCCAAATCCCCCCCACCCCCTCCTAATAGACAGTCTCCTCCCCTCCGTATGTATATATTTCTCTCCCACCCCCTCCTAATGTACAGTCTCCTCCCCACCGTATGTATTTCTCTCCCACCCCCTCCTAACGTAGTCTCCTCCCCACTGTATGTATATTTCTCTCCCACCCCCTCCTAATGTAGTCTCCTCCCCATCATATGTATATACTGTCAGGATCTATGGGTAACAGAACAGTACTGTATATTTGCATATCATGTCACAAATGTAACAGTACTATATACCTGTATGTCCCTATGCCATAAATGTCATGATGTCATGTATGTTGTGTAATGTCATAAATGTCACTATGAATTGAAAATGGGGGACCCTGATGTAAACAAGACAAACGTCTTTCTCTGGTCTGCATCCCTTTACCAATTGTATGTATTGAGCCGTACTGTATTGTACCCATTCTGCAATCTGTTAAATAAAGTTTTCATTCATGACATCTCTATTCTGATGCTAGCCCTGACATCTATAATCTATGATGCTAGCCCTGACATCTCTAATCTATGATGCTAGCCCTGACATCTCTAATCTTATCCACAAAGAAACAGAAAATGACTGCCGTCCTTGTTTGAAAAGACAGGTACATCAGGAGGTGCATGAGTGAAAATGTTGTTGATGGTGTCAAACAAGACTTTAGTGTTGCATTTACTGGAGGAAATTATGTTGGCATAGTAAGAAGCCCTCGCATTCTTAACCATGTTGTTAAAATCAATTAAAATGAGCTAAAACTGCTGAAATATTATAATACATGGAGCCGATACCAGGTGGAACCCCAGAGCTGCTAGCTGCTGGAGTGCGGAGGCTGGACATTCCCGATGGCGCGGCTGCTGGAGCGCAGAGGTATGATGCCTGCCTCTGCTGGGCCCCTTTTGCCGCCTCCTATGCATCCGGTTTTCCTTCCCCACAGTTTGGATTCCCCAAGTCCACCAGCCTCCAGCAATCGACCTCTGCCAGCCACAGGTAGAACTCATCCTCCTCCTCCATCAATGCCGGCACATAAGCCAGCATGACAGCCAAATACAAAAACTCACTGAGAAAAGACCTCATACCTCTTCCCTGTACGGGCCACCAATGTAACAAGAGGCTGAGGCAGAAGGAACTTTAACGACCAAACAGTCCTTTATTAACTGAAAATACTCACAAGCACAGATAGTGGAACACAAACTCCCAGGTTCTCTCTGCAGGAGACATAAGATTGTGAACCCAGACAAACTGAAACTAACCCATTTTAAGGTTGAGGGAAACAGTAGAGCACACCGGGACGCTCCTCTTCAATGAGGTGACTCAGGTGTGGCCAATGCCTCGTTAGTCAGCATTGGCAGCCACTTGACTCGCCAGTTAGCCAAGTGCCAACTAGTAAGTCAAGTGGGCCTCTCTCTCACATTCCAATACAAGCCAAACCTACTTTGTATTCATTAGTGGAGAACCACATTATGTGCCTTGAATTAAACCCAACTCGGCCTGCGGTCAAGACTGCTGTCTGATTGTTGACGGATATCCCTGACTTATTGGCTGTGAAACTTGTGGCTCAAAGGCCGTTCGTCTAACTGGGTACCAAAACCTCCAAAAAGAACCTGCACGTCTACATTCAGATCAACAGAACACAAGTATTCAAACCCTCTCATGTTCCTACGACCTCGGGCTCAATCACACATCCACTTCAAAAAGGTACAAAAGGTTTATTAGTACCGAAAAGGCATTTGAACATTCCCTTTTAACAGGTAAACAAGTAAATCAAGTCAGAATTACATTCTCGTAATAAGTTATAGTAGCTTGGTCAGAGTTTCAGAGCTTTACAGCTTGCTGTGGTTGTGCAGGCATGTTTTTTTTTTTTCCAATGCATTCCTCCGTGTCATTGAGATGACCGACTTCTGAGGTTTTGTGCTCATTAGGACATTTGTTTCAGCATACTGGTGATCAAAATCATATGTAGAAAAAACTAAAAGAAAAAAGGGAATGCATTCCGGACATCACCTGTAACATACAATGTTCATACAAGTCCTACTCATGCAAGGCGGCCATTGGATTTTTCGAGGAATCACAAAATGAGATACTTTTTATAATATGGAGCTATCTAAGGATATTAATAATGTATAATCGTCAATAAGTGATTGTATTATTAAAAGAAAAAGAAAAAAGGAGTCAATAAATAATGATTAAATAAAAGTTTACATCTCCGTTGAATGATTGCTCAAAAGAAACGAGAAGAATCATCAAATAAGTACAGCGAAAACAATTTGGCATTTCACAACAACTTGTACATAGTAGTATTTTGTGTATTTACAGTGAGAGATGTTTATGTTTTAATGCTCCGACGACACGTGGCAAAGCTGATATGAAAAGCTGAAGTCTCCTTTTTTTTTTTTTTTTTTAACAGTTCATAAAGTTACGGTACAAAGTTAAACTAAAATACAAAAAATAAAAGTTGTCAAAAGGAAAGGATGACAGGGGTTCAGTGTTCGGCACATCACTGTGCATCGACAGGCAGAAAATACACGTCTGTAGTAGAAACCTCTCAGGCGTGTGTGGACCACCACCATGCAAAGACCCACTAGAAAGAGAGCATAATTATATAGAATGGCCTCGGACCTGAAAATCTGACTTTTCTGTCTTTGCGGTAAAAAAAAAACAAAGCTTTTCTACAAAACTGGTAGGAATTTGTCAGCACTTTCAAATAAAACGAGTACAATACGAAGGTATTGAAAATGTTATTCCGTGTGTTTGTGTGTGTGTGTGTGCATGCGCGCATGTGTGTGTCTGTGTGTGCATGCGCGCATGTGTGTGTATGTGTGTATGTGGTGTGTCTGTGTGTGGTGTATGTATGTGGTGTATGTGTATGTATGTGTGTGTACGAGCGTGTAAGAAATGAGGTAAAGCTTGTCTCTCATGGGCTGGTTGTCCCTGTACACAGCATTCACTTTGACGTGGCCCTGTAGTGAAGGCGAACTCACACGGACAGGAAACACAATAAATAACAAACTGACTGAAGAAAAGTCTCCTCCTCCGTTTCCATAATTCATCTCTTTCCTTCTTCTTCCTCTTCCGTTCTCCAACAGTGTCTTGAGTTTTAGTTCATTTGTGCTTCTGCAAGAATAAAAACACTGGATGAGACTTTGGGTAAAGCCAAATTAAATAAAAAAAAATATATATTTTAAAACTATTAAAAAATAAATGTGTTTGCAACCCTGGTCTGGGGTATAGACTGTGTACAATCTGGTACTGCACATGAAAGTCATCTATTCATCCAAATGTATAAATACACTAGACCTATACAAGAAAAAACATGAGGTCAAAGGTCGGATTCAAACCCTGGATGTTGTGACTACATCATCTTTAAAATCTAATTAAATTAAATGAACAATGCTTGAGGTTTTAGTGTGCAGTTTATTCAGGGTTATTCTGGACAGAAGAAATCCTTATTCAACAAATCCTTAAAAAGTTTGTGAGTTAAGACTCCCTTCCCCCATCTCTTTGATGATCCCCCTCCACCCATCTTTCCTTCCTCCCCCCCTCCCCCCCATTCCTTCCCCACCTTTCCATATGTCCCCAAAATGTGTTCCTGTGACCCCCCTTCCAGTTTTGTATGTATAAAGATGTTTCAAGATCCGGTGAGGGGTCTCTCTGTTGGTGGTGTCTTAGCTAAACACCTCGTTGAGAGTCATCCAGCCTAACTCTTAATATTTTGTATTGATACTTTGATTGAGTTAATGAATTGTATTGACCCTTTCACTACCACACTACCAAAGGGTTAACCCTTTCACGGCGACAATACAGAAGGTTAACACTTTCACAACCACACTACAGAAGGTTAACTGTCTGTAGTGTGGTAGTGAAAGATTAACCGTCTGTAGTGTGGTAGTGAAAGGTTAACCTTCTGTAGTGTGGTAGTGAAAGGGTTAACCAGGTCTCCAGCTATTTCCCACCACACCACTGATGGGATCCTCTGGGCCTCCTGGCGGCTCGCTGCACGAAGGCACAGACCGTGAAACTGCAGCATCCTTAGGTCTGAATCTGACCTGAGAACTGTATCGCATGTGACCCCCCTTTCTCTCCCACTCCTGTCACTCACTGTCCTGTATAGAAACAAAGCAATGCGCTAAAAATATATATTTAAATTAAGAAAAGGGTCCCGACACCCATTGACCATATTCACATGGTGACCATTTATTATTATACTTTCTTTTTTAATTCTATTTATTTCTGGGCTTTCTGTATTTTTTCACCCATCCCAATTTTGTCGTTATGCCAATTCCCTTCCTGGTCGTTGCACGCATTGCCCCACTGTCGGCCTGGGGAGGGTGTAGAACTACCACATGCCTCCTCCGATACATGTGGAGTCACCAGCCGCTTCTTTTCACCCGACAGCGAGGAGTTTCACTGGGGGAACGTAACGTGTGTGGAGGTTCACGCTATTTCCCCCAGATCCCCTCCCTGCTGAACAGGCGCCCCGACCGACCAGTAGGAGTCACAGTTTACAACGACCAGGACACATACCCCACCGGCTTCCCACCTGCTAACACTGCCAATTGTGTTAGTAGGGACGACTGACCAAGCCGGAGGTAACTCTGACAGCTGGATTCGATCACAGAGTCTCTGCGGTGGTAGGCGAGTGCTTAGTCCACTGCGCTACCCAGCTGCTCCCAACCATTTATTTTAATTGTATTTGTTTATTTAAAATAGGGACATTTTCATGTACAGTAAATATGCCAGAGGCTAATTTCCACCTATAGTCCCTTTGCAGGGTGATGTTAACAGAGCAGACTAATTACAAATGTACACAAACTTCATAACCAGAGGAACAGATGCTAGATGTGTGGGGTGGGGGACTGGCTGTTCCGGGGGGGATCACATGCCTTTGAGCAACACTGTACTTATTGTACTTATTCTATGCCTATTCTTAAGTCTGCACGTTTACGTTGCACTAACTTTATTGTCTTTTATACCTATTCTTATGTCTGCAATTCATGCATTGTTTTTATTCTGTCAATTGTGTGCTGATTTTTTGTTGTTGTTCCTGGTCAATTTCAGTCCTGTCCGTGTCTCGTCATGTCCCATAAAAGCAAAAAAGAATCATGGTGATATATTTTTTTTTTTTTTTTAATCTTTTTCCCCCTTCTTCTTCCGATTTTTTCTCCCATCCCACTGTTAGTCGTTATGCCAATTCCCAACCCCCTTCCTGGTTGTTGCGCACTTTCCCCTACTGTTGGTCCGAGAGGCCGGAGACCGTCACATGCTTTCCTCGGACGCATGTGCAGCCAGCCGGCAGCCAGCCTGGCCGCGCAGATTCTCACTGGGAGAGTGTAACGTGTGGGAGGCCGCACTACCTCTCTCCAGATCCTACCTTCGCTGAGCAGGCGCCCCGACCGAACTGTAGGGGTCGCTGTCCACAACGCCCAGGACCCACCCACGGCTCCCCTCCCCCTAACTCAGCCAAACTAGTTAGTATAGCGATCAGCCCGAGCCAAGGCAATGCTGACTCTCCGGGAGTCAAGAGGTGATATGTTAAATATTGATAAACAACCTTTGCTTCTCTGTACCACCTATGTTTCACCAATGAAAGATATAAAAAAAATGTGTGTGCTGATTTTATGTTAAGTTTACACTAGTTGCTGTGGGGTACTCTGGGCTGCGTGTGTGAAAGGTGCTATAGAGTCATTCATATTTATTATTATTGTATTGTAAAAAATGTATGCATTGAAAAGTCTGTAAAGTCTCGACGACATTGAAAATTAGGGTGACCTCGGGCAGCTGAGTGGCGCAGTGGGCAAGGCACTCGCCACTAACGCAGGAGATGCTGGTATCGAGCCCAGTTCTCTGCGTTGCTACCGGCTTGGCCAGTCGTCATACTAACACAATTGGCAGTGTTAGAGGGTGGGAAAGCCGGTGGCTGTGGATTGGACGTTGTGGACAGCGACTCCTACTGTACAGGTCGGTTGGTGCGCCTGTACAGCAGAATCAGGAAATAATAATAATATAATATAATAATGCAGGACCTGTTGCAGAGGTCTTTATTCGGCATGCAACAACACTCAATGTTTTTTTAGCGGTTAGTTTAGCACACACACCGGAACACACACGCATGCATTGTCTCTTTAGGATCGCCGATGCGATTCGTCTCTGCGATTAACCCATCCCGTCGTCCTTCCCCCCCAAGGGCAGCCGGGAGCAGACAGGCGTCAACGTGAGCCGCGCCAGGGGACCAATCCAAGTGCTCCTGTCCGTCTTCGTCAAGGACGCCACAGCGTTAGCGATCTGTTGTTGTGCATGTTTTTCCATTGGGTTTATCTTATCGGGGGGGGAAACCCTTGCGAGCACGGGGAGAACATGCAAACTCCACACAGAAAGGCCTGGGAGATACCCCACCTGGGTACCTGGCATCATGGAAACCTGGTCCCCAAGTGGGAATCGAACCCTGGACCTTCTTGCTGTGAGGCGACAGTGTTAACCACTACACCACCGTGCCGCCTTAAGGAAGTAACGGGGGCAGCGTGAGCCTCCCACGCGTTACTCCTCGCCACAGAGATTGCGCTGTTCAGGTGAAAAGATGCAACAGTTGCCTCCTCGTGTACCGGAGGGGACACGTGATGCAAGGCTTGGTCCACATTGCAGCCGACCAGTGGGAGGCATAGTCTAGCAACGTTCGAGACAGGGGAGGGGAGGATTGAAGGGAGAATTGGCGAGGCGAAATTGGGATGGGAGAAAAAAATAGAAAATAAGGAGAAAAAGTGGATAAAAAAAAAAAAAATTAGGGTGACCTCAATTGTCCTTTGAGAATAAATAAATAAAAGGTTTGAATGAGATGAAAGGAATCCCAACCTGAGCACGACATAAGAGCAAAATGGCATGGCCACGTGACCAGGGTCAGTGGCTGCAGAGTGCCGGGGGGGGGGCCTCACCTGGCAGGTCCCCGCTCTGCTGCTGCAGCTGGCTGGTGAAGAAGCGCTCCCGCTGGGACACCTGCTCGTCCCAGGCCTCCAGGATGCGCCTGCGCTCCGGTGCCTCCAGGCTCAGGGTGTCCGGGTGGGCCTCCTCGATGTGGGCGCGCACGCAATCCAGGCTGTGCGAGTACTGGAGCTCCCCGCACACCATGCACACCAGCAGCTGGTTCAGCGGGTCGTGGTCCATGAGGTAGCGGCTCCGCCACGCGCCGTCCGACATGGAGCCGTCTTCTTCCTCCGCGTTGCCGCTGCCGTTGTTGTTGCCGCCGTTGTTGTTGCCGTCATACTCGCCGAACAGGCCGTCAGACTCATCTGAGTGTAGGGGAGAGAGACAGAGACAGAGACAGAGAGAGAGAGAGATAAAGATTCAGATGACTCAGATGTGTAGAATATGGACAGAACGGATACAAAACCAGCCTTTCCTTCCCGTTATTCAAATCATCCGAAGGATTTCACTATCCAGATAAGACATTTACTAAAAGTAAATTCACTGACTATCAAAATAAATAATACCAGAGACAGTCTATATATAATGAATTTCGTCCGTCTAAACATTCTTTGGCAATACTATACCTTCTATCGGTACTGTATAGCTGGAGTAAGGGAAGTAGCCAAGATCAGCGTCAGAGGAAGCACTGTGAAAGAGAGGTGTACATGTTACATCCATTATCACTGTGAAAGAGAGGTGTACATGTTACATCCATTATCACTGTGAAAGAGAGGTGTACATGTTACATCCATTATCACTGTGAAAGAGAGGTGTACATGTTACATCCATTATCACTGTGAAAGAGAGGTGTACATGTTACATCCATTATCACTGTGAAAGAGAGGTGTACATGTTACATTCATTATCACTGTGAAAGAGAGGTGTACATGTTACCTCCATTATCACTGTTAAAGAGAGGTGTACATGTTACATCCATTATCACTGTGAAAGAGAGGTGTACATGTTACATCCATTATCACTGTTAAAGAGAGGTGTACATGTTACATTCATTATCACTGTGAAAGAGAGGTGTACATGTTACATTCATTATCACTGTTAAAGAGAGGTGTACATGTTACGTTCATTATCACTGTGAAAGAGAGGTGTACATGTTACGTTCATTATCACTGTTAAAGAGAGGTGTACATGTTACGTCCATTATCACTGTTAAAGAGAGGTGTACATGTTACATCCATTATCACTGTGAAAGAGAGGTGTACATGTTACGTTCATTATCACTGTTAAAGAGAGGTGTACATGTTACGTTCATTATCACTGTTAAAGAGAGGTGTACATGTTACATTCATTATCACTGTGAAAGAGAGGTGTACATGTTACGTTCATTATCACTGTTAAAGAGAGGTGTACATGTTACGTTCATTATCACTGTGAAAGAGAGGTGTACATGTTACATTCATTATCACTGTTAAAGAGAGGTGTACATGTTACATCCATTATCACTGTGAAAGAGAGATGTACATGTTACATCCATTATCACTGTGAAAGAGAGGTGTACATGTTACATCCATTATCACTGTGAAAGAGGTGTACATGTTACATTCTTTATCACTGTGAAAGAGGTGTACATGTTACATTCTTTATCACTGTTGAGAGATATTGGTGTTTTTTCAATATATGTGATGTATAGATTGGGGGGAGATGACAGCATCTAAACGGTGCCAGGTCAGAGGGGTCGAAATGTGCATGGTTTAGCAGAGGGTGATGGAAGCAGTCAGTGTGAGCAGCACACTGCCAGCGAGCAGGGTGTTGACATTCCATCAAGAACATCAACAAGCTGATAAGAGCCGCCGCAGGCACAATGGTCTGAGAGAGAGGTTTGACATTAATGAAACAGACGTTTTGATGTGTGTGAAAGGTTTAAAACCGTTGCCATGACAGCGCGTCACCTGACAACCAGGAGAGAGGCCGGGCCTGTCGTTGCTATGGCGAGAATATAGAAAAGTGAGTTTCTTCCGGGTGTAAGGCAGACTGAGCCTAAGAACGACTGAGAAACTAATCCCACAGAGGAGAGAGAACCATCAGAGACTTGGAAGCGATTCCCCCTTCCCCTCCCCTTGCGGGGAGAGGAGGGGAGGACTGACGTGGCACGACCACGACGACAGGCTTCTGGAATAACCACCAGGCCGCGAGGATCCCCGAGCGGGGTTAAAGGAGAGATCATTAGAATAGACTTTTCAAGGACAATACAATGTGATAACATCTGAGCTGAGGCTTTCTGTTTATGGAATAAACAACGCTTTTCCTTGTAAGGTAGTACAGTGGTTCCCAAAGTCGGGGTCGCGACCCAAAGGTGGGCCGCGAGCAGCCACGGGTGGGCCACGAGATGATTTAAAAAAATTAAAAAAAATAAAAATAAAATGTTATTTTTATTTTTTATTTTTTTATTATAATTTTTTTTTGTCAGGCCACTGAACTTAGAAGCAGGCCAGGACAGTGTTTCTAGTTGTATTCTAAAATTCTATTCTATTGTATTCTAAAATGTGACTATATGGTTTTATATTAACTTAATAAATAAACAAAAACGAAAAATCTACTTATTTCAACGAATATTTCAAACTAAATAACAGATTAAGCAGATAAAACGCTGAAAACAACCGAAGCAACAATAGTATTTTAATGAGGCTATTATTATTATCATTATTATTTTGCAACAAGTTAGCCCTCTCATAAATAGCACATATAAATGAATAACTAACTTGAACTAACTTAATAGGATTGAAGTGATATTTGGCTTAAAAAATCGGTCGCCTGGCAAAAAAAAAAAAAAAAAAAAGCCCGACGATGTGCATTGGGCCGCGGCTCTCTGACGCCTTATTTTCTGGGCCCTGGCCTGAAAAGTTTGGGAACCCCTGAGGTAGTACACTGTCAAGTGTCGAATTCTTACAAAGGTGGTGAATTATTATGGTTGCAGATTGCACTAACGGGGAATGATAAGATTGTACAGCCAGTATGAGAAGACGTCGGGGGAATAAAATACACATTACACAACGCAGAGGTCAGTGGATGGAGAGGATAACACAAGCCAAACAGACGAAGACGTGATACTGGCTGATTGATCAGAATCTAACACTGTGAAAGAGGTGTACATGTTACATTCATTATCAATGTGAAAGAGAGGTGTACATGTCACATCCATTATCACTGTGAAAGAGAGGTGTACATGTCACATCCATTATCACTACGCGTTGAGCTCCAGGAGACAGAAAAAAAGGTGTCCCACCTTATTAGCTGATCAGAATCTTCAGAGGAGTTCATCCACTGCCCAGAATCCTACAGAACGATAGGAGAGAGAGAGAATTATAAACAGAATTATTATATACTGTACAGAATGCTTTACATTGCGGTGCTGTGCAGCATTATCAGAAAAGGCCACCCAATCTTCAACAATCAATGAGGGCTGTCCTTGACTTAAGAAATGTCTTAGTCAACTAATAGTCATAGGACTTTGTTGACTAATTGATTTGTTGATTTGAAGACAAATCCATGAAATTGTGTTTCCCACATGCAACCGTGCAGATGGACCTCTTTAAATCGAGTGCTTCCAAGAGATGTGCTTGTGACTTTTCAGGGGATAACGAATCAACGAACAAAGAGACCAAACCAACCGATGAATCAACTAAGAGAGGACTAGCCCTATAGTCAGTATAAATCTAACAATCAAGCAGATCCCCAAAGCCCTTATGAGCTGGTCCTAGACCAGTCACAGTCCCCTTTACCTGTGTCTCCATGCCCTGGAGCTGGTCCTAGACCAGTCACAGTCCCCTGTACCTGTGTCTCCATGCCCTGGAGCTGGTCCTAGACCAGTCACAGTCCCCTGTACCTGTGTCTCCATGCCCTGGAGCTGGTCCTAGACCAGTCACAGTCCCCTGTACCTGTGTCTCCATGCCCTGGATCTGGTCCTAGACCAGTCACAGTCCCCTGTACCTGTGTCTCCATGCCCTGGAGCTGGTCCTAGACCAGTCACAGTCCCCTGTACCTGTGTCTCCATGCCCTGGAGCTGGTCCTAGACCAGTCACAGTCCCCTTTACCTGTGTCTCCATGGCCTGGAGCTGGTCCTAGACCAGTCACAGTCCCCTTTACCTGTGTCTCCATGCCCTGGAGCTGGTCCTAGACCAGTCACAGTCCCCTTTACCCGTGTCTCCATGCCCTGGAGCTGGTCCTAGACCAGTCACAGTCCCCTTTACCTGTGTCTCCATGCCCTGGAGCTGGTCCTAGACCAGTCACCGTCCCCTTTACCTGTGTATCCATGCCCTGGAGCTGGTCCTAGACCAGTCACAGTCCCCTTTACCCGTGTCTCCATGCCCTGGAGCTGGTCCTAGACCAGTCACAGTCCCCTTTACCTGTGTCTCCATGCCCTGGAGCTGGTCCTAGACCAGTCACAGTCCCCTTTACCCGTGTCTCCATGCCCTGGAGCTGGTCCTAGACCAGTCACAGTCCCCTTTACCTGTGTCTCCATGCCCTGGAGCTGGTCCTAGACCAGTCACCGTCCCCTTTACCTGTGTATCCATGCCCTGGAGCTGGTCCTAGACCAGTCACAGTCCCCTTTACCTGTGTCTCCATGCCCTGGAGCTGGTCCTAGACCAGTCACCATCCCCTTTACCTGTGTATCCATGCCCTGGAGCTGGTCCTAGACCAGTCACAGTCCCCTTTACCTGTGTCTCCATGCCCTGGAGCTGGTCCTAGACCAGTCACCGTCCCCTTTACCTGTGTATCTAAACTGGAACATGTTCAAACCCCCTGCCCAAGTCCTCCGTCAATGGGACTCCCTCAATCTCACACAAATTATCACCAAGCCCACCAGATACAACACCAAAAACCCAGAAATAATAGAAAAGGCCACACTCATTCTGACAAATAACCCTGATAGATACACATCTGGTGTTTTCTGTAGCGATATGAGTGACCACTGTTTCACTGCCTGCATCCGAAATGGCAGTACAGCTAAACAGCCTGTCTTAATCACCCACAGACGACTACTGAAAAAGTTTGATGAGCAAGCTTTCCTCCATGACCTAGCTAATGTTAAATGGGACAGAATAAGTCTAATCCCTGATATTGACAATGCATGGTACCTCTTTAATGACTCATTCAGCAAAATAGTCAACAAACATGCCCCTATGAAGAGAATGAGGATCAAAAACAGATGCAGCCCATGGTTCGACCACAACCTAGCAGAACAACTTCGCCTCAAAAACACCATCTGGCGTAAAGCTCGTCAGTCAAAATCTCATGAAGACTGGTTATCCTTTCGACAAATAAGAAATAAATGCACCCAGGCTATCCGCAAAACCAAGACTGGTTACTTTCAAGAGCAGTTTAGACTCAGTAGCTCAAACCCAAGCAGGTTTTGGAAAACAGTTAAAGAGATGGAGAACAAACCCTCATCCTCCCAGCTGCCCACCTCCCTAGTAACTGGGGATATGGTAATTACTGGAAATGAGCGTGTGGCAGAGGCCTTTAATAATCACTTTATTAAAGCTGGGAGCCTGTTTGAGTCCATGGCACCCCCTGCCCCACCATCCAACCCCTTGCCCCTCAGCCCTACAGTGCCACCTGCCTCACCATCCAACCTTCGTGCCCCTAATCCAGCCACGCATCACAGTTTTGCACTGCAGGAATTTACTGAGAAGGACGTTTTAGAAGTACTCAGCAAACTCGACCCCAAGAAACCTCCTGGCCTTGACGGGTTAGACCCCTTTTTCTACAGAACTGCAGCCCCCATCATTGCTGAACCTATTTCCCATCTATGTAACCTATCCCTGCATCAGCGTTTCCGTTAGCCGGTAATTACCGGTATTTGACTGGCAAAATCTGTTGAAGTCCGACAAATTTAATCTCTCCGGTCATAGTGTCCGGTGAAAATAGTTCCCTCTGGGCACAGTTTGATTATTTGAATTGTATTTGGATGGGCTGGAGTTGGGTGGCCTATGCGATGAACGAAACAATCATTGCGTTTGTTGTCGTTGCATCGCCAAGCAGCCGGTCTGGTAATGACGACGCTGTGTCAGTGAGAGCTTGCTGCTGGATTTGCGGAAGGCATGCAGCTGCAGACCCACAGAACCCACCAGCTTTGCTGGCACAGTGCGGTCCCCAGACCTGGAAAGCTGCTCTGCGGGTCTGCAGCTGGATGCTTCTTGCAAACTAACTGCGGCCGGCTCGCGCTGATATTGTTGGACCGGCTGCTTGGTGGAGCAACGATGAAACGAATGTAATGAATCGTTCGTCGCATGGGCTATTTAATTTTGGCCTGTTTTGGTACGGTTCGGGTGGTCAAGTTGTGCTTGGAGGGAGTTGTTTTCACCGGACATTATGACCAGCACCAAGTCGTTGGGAGGTGGAGATATACATCACGCAAACCCACGATAATGTTGCCGTCTCTCTGCCAAATTTCTCAGTTCTTCGCTTGATATAATTAATACAAATGTCCAATATAACGGAATTTGTTAGCTCATAAAAATGTGATTATAACAGACTGCTGTTTAGTGTCGGACCGACTGCCCACATACACGGTCTATTTTATTTCAAGTCAGCAGCAGCACGGAGTATCGAGGGACTTATTTTATTTGGAATATATTAATGACTGTATACGCAAAAGTAGTCTAGTTTTAAGTAATAATATTATAAATCTACATGACATTCTTTATATAGCCTGCCTATCAATTGTTTTAAAGCTCAATAAACTATGACCGGAATTAATCTCATTTGTCCGGTAGATTGAAATCTTGCAGGTCACGGAGACCGGCAACAATTTTTTCTAACGGAAACCCTGCCCTGCATACAGCAGAACTGCCCTCTGCTTGGAAAGCAGCCTTGGTACGGCCCCTGTTCAAAGGAGGAAACAATACCGACCCCAACTGCTACCGCCCAATTTAAATTTTACCCTGTATAGCAAAAGTGCTAGAGAGACTAGTTTGCAAACAACTCACAAGCTTTCTAGAAACCTACAACAAACCTACAACAATCGGAAAACCAATCTGGCTTCCGCTCAGGGCATGGATGTGAGACTGCTACAATGAAAGTCCTCAATGATGTCCTCAATGCCCTTGACTCCAAACTCTACTGTGCTGCTGCCTTTATAGATCTGGCCAAGGCCTTTGACACTGTGGATCATGAACAGCTTTTGGAGCGGCTGAGAGACATTGGTGTCACTAATCACAGTGTAGCATGGTTCGAGAACTACCTCTCTGATCGCACTCAGTCAATAAAAACCGACAATCTATTAACCCAGTCCCTATCCATCTCTAAGGGGGTCCCCCAAGGCTCCTTACTAGCTCCAATCCTCTTCTCCATCTATATAAACAACATAGGCCAGTTCACTGGAAACTCCCTAATTCACCTCTATGCTGATGACACAGTCCTGTACACCTCTGGTCCCTCCCCGGATGTTGTCCTGAAAACTCTCCAGGAGAGCTTTCTAAAAATCCAAGCTGGTTTCTCCGCCCTTTGCCTGGTCCTAAACACCAGCAAGACCAAAGTTATGTGGTTCGGCCACAAGGGTACCTCCCAGACTGGCACCATTGTAGCCGCCGATGGCAAAAAGCTTGAACTGGTCACCTCTTATAAATACCTGGGAGTGTGGATCGACACCAAACTCTCCTTCTCTGAACACCTAATTAAACTGCAGGCCAAAGTCAAAGCAAGGCTTAGCTTTCTGTATAGGAACCGTTCCTCCTTCACTAGATCTGCTAAACTCACCCTGGTCCAGATGACTGTCCTGCCGCTATTTGATTTTAGCGATGTAATCTACCGCTTGGCCCGTAAAGGTGATCTAGAGCGCTTAGATATCCTATATCACTCCGCCATTCGCTTCGCTACCAATGCCCCCTACAGGACCCACCACTGCGAGCTATACTCCCTAGTAAACTGGCCCTCCCTGGAGATTAGACGCAACATCCACTGGCTGGCCTTTGTATATAAAACACTTCTAGGCCGTAATCCCCCTTACCTTACTCGCCTAGTCCACCCTCGTCCACTCCCAAATTACCACACCCGGTCAGCCACACATATCCTGGTAAACGCCCCCCATGCCAACTCCTCACAAGGCCGTTCCTCCTTTCAGTACGCAGCAGCTGATAGCTGGAACACACTACAAAAAACCTTAAATATGGAAACGTTTATTTCAATTCGATTGTTTAAGGAAACTTTAACAAACTCCCTAGAGCACTCATGTAGATGTTTCTCCATGTGCTAACACCATGCTGCCACTATTGTTCTGTTGTCCGCCAGTTGTTGTTCAGTTCAGTTGTTGCTCTGTATGTATGTCCTGCCTTTTTAATAATGTTCCTTTGTGTTTTATTTTTATTTATTTGATTTTATCCCCCATCCCCTTTCCCCTAGGGGGCTTTTTACCCCCAAATAGGCCGTTATTGAAAATAAGAACTTGTTCTTAATTAACCTGCCTATTCAAATAAAGGTTTGATGATGATGATGATGTATCCATGCCCTGGAGCTGGTCCTAGACCAGTCACCGTCCCCTTTACCTGTGTATCCATGCCCTGGAGCTGGTCCTGGGCGGCGGGTTGAATGGGCCTCCAGTTGTTGTAGGCTCTCCTCTGGGTCAGCTCCTTGTCCTTCATGGCCTTCCTGGCCCTCTGCTCCTTCTTCTTCACCCTCCAGTTTTCCCTCTTCCTCCGCAGGAAGTCCTCCTGAGACTCGCCCGGGATGGGCTTCGGCGACGCCATGGTGCTGATGGGCACCAGCTTCACGGGGGGCAGAGGCCGCATGTTCGCGGGGCTCAGAGGCTGGGGCCGCGGCATCTTCCTGGGGTCGGGCGTGGACGTCCAGGTGGGGGTTTGGGGCTCGATGGGCAGCAGCTTGATGCTGGACAGCGGGTTGGCCGGAGGGGTGAGAGTCGGGAGCGACGACGACGCGTCCAAGTCCAGGCTCTCCTGCATCCGCAGCGTCCACTTTCGAACCCTGGGCGGCGCCAAGCTCGAACCCGGCGCCTGTTGGTTCTCCACCAGCAGCAGTCGACCATCGGTCCCGTTCTTACCCGGCGAGGCCGCGGCGCCGAGGCCGTGAGACGCCGGCCGCTGAACCTGCCTCCGCTGAGGGGTGGCGTGAGGACTGCGGACGGGCGGCTTCACCAGGAGCGTGTCGGGCGGCCGTCCGACGTGAGGCGCGGTGGGGCCGACCACGAGGAGCGGGGGGAAGCCGCTGGGCGCGTTGAGGGTGGCGGCGGGGGGCTTGGGATGCAGGACGGGTCTCCGCTGGGAGCTCATCGTGACCTGATGTGGCCTCGCGGTCGTCGCGGAGAGCAGATGTGGGGCCTGGAAGACGACAATGCAGTGCAGAGATATAAAAGGAATCACACACTGAGGTTTCTTCAAGATCTTACTTCAACGCAAGACACAAAAGAGAACTAAGTGATACTTATTGAGGAACA
The DNA here is from genome assembly GCF_963971535.1 of Notolepis coatsorum. NCBI lineage: Eukaryota > Metazoa > Chordata > Actinopteri > Aulopiformes > Paralepididae > Notolepis > Notolepis coatsorum. Next base: position 100,489,553 of record NC_140165.1, read on the forward strand.
TTTAAAGATCTCAAAGGCTCAAGAGTGAGAGTAAATGTGCACTTATTATTTGAAACATGAGAAAATGCCCTTATTCTAATTTTTGTTATGGAACCGTATGGAATAGATCTCTTTTTGTTGTCTAGGAGGAAGTAAATAAGTGAGATCTCATCTTGGATTCTGCTTCCCTGTGGGAAGGTATCAACAGCGTTCCACAAGAAAACACGATACAATTCTCAGATTAGAATAATAGGGCTGGGTATCAGCGCCGATTACCCAATTCGATTTCAATTCACACGGTCCTGATTCCATTTTATTTTATTCAATATTAGTGATTATCAAGCAACCACGGTTCTGAACCATCAACCTTTCCCTGTAATATCCCATGGTAGGAATGTATGTTGCGCAAAGCACATATGCGTAATGCCACATGCCACTACAATGGAGGGTCAACTATAAACATCAATATTGAATTGCAACAGTGGATGTTGTAATTTAATATACATTATTAAACCGCACTAGATTACAAGATTGTCGTTTGTAGGGCGGCTACGTGGTGCAGTGGGCAAGGCGCTCACCACGAATACTGGAGACTGGGCTCGAACAGGTACGCCTCCCTGTTCGAGCCGAGCGCTCCACATTGCTTTCAGTTTAGCTGGTCGTCCGCACTAATACAAATTGGCAGTATTAGGGGGAGGGTATCGGGCGTTGTGGACAGCGACTCCTACAGGTCGGTTGGTGCGCCTGCGCAGTAGAATCAGGAAGCGACGGGGGCGGGGCCCCTCCAAAGCCCAGACCCCTGACGCTGGAAGATCGAGCCGCGCAGGTGGAAAGATGCGACTGCTGTTACCTCGAGTATCGGAGGGGACTCGTGCTATGTATGACTTAGTCCACATTGCAGTCGGCTTGTGGGAGGCAAGAAACAGCGTTCAAAGACAGGGGAGGGTTGAATTGGACGATATGAAAATTGGGATGGGAGAAAAATAGAAAATGGGAGAAAAAGTGGATAAAAAAAAAAAGATTGTCGTTTGTATTTTGCATCTTTAATGCAAAATAAACGATCCCATGTTGCAGTGCAGGGAGCTGGAAGTTTGAACATTAACGTTATCTCACTACTCACATAGCAGTCAATTAGATTAATTCAAGTAGAGTGAAGACATTTCCCCACATTAAAGCAAAATATTATTTTTTTTTCTTTTTTTCGATGGGCCATAGTACGTTAATCAAAAGGGGGTAATGAATACCGTGGTATTTTGGTAGATACTGTACCGTACTGTGAAATCTCATACCGTTACATCCCTGACATTGACTCAATTAGGCTCGACGGCGCTGGTTTCGGTGAGTCAGCACCTGCCCTTGTTGTCAAAAGATATCATTTGGTGAACTAGGTAAAACTAGAGGTCTGCAGGGTGGGAGGTGGAAGGCTAGACGTCTTCACACGTCCACTAAAAATAGGCATTGATTAAAACATAAATCTCAGGACTTTAGGGATCGATTTGATTAGACTCCACGGCCCTATGGCATAACATGTTTACTACCAAGGTATCTTTTCCAAAAGTAAACATCCAAGTGTTTGTCTCGAGGTTCTCCAGGGCCCCTCAGAGTCCCCCTCCTCTCTATTTTTGCTACTTAAGTGTCAGATGCCAGAGCGAGGTTTGTGCTCCGATGATTCAGGTTTCAGCCTGATTGGACAGCGGCCAGTACCTCGTCCTAAACGGTGCTCACTGGCAAACTGATATTGACAACCAGACAGTCAGTAGGCTACAGTTGAGCACAGTACATACAGGCAGATATGCTACAATACATGCCACCTGACCAAAACACTCTCTCTCCCTCTCTCCGTCTGTCTCTCCTCTCTCTCTCTCCCTCCATCTGTCTGTCTCTCTCTCTCTCCCTGTCTCTCCTCTCCCTCTCTCTCCCTCCATCTGTCTGTCTCTCTCCGTCTCCCTCTCTCTCTACTCTCTCCCTCTCTGTCCGTCTCTCCTCTCTCCCTGTCTGTCTGTCTGTCTGTCTCTCTCTCTCTCTCTCCCTCCCTCCCTCCCTCCCTCTCTAATTATTATTATCTTAAAGGGGAACCATCTTATAAATGACCTTTTCCAGTGTTTAGCATTGTTTCCTAGCTATGTGGACTTATATTAATAGGATCTATGTCTCTAATTCTCATATTGGCGCATTCTTCCAATTCTCCTCTCACAATATTCACCCTCACTGAACTGAGTCATCTGAAAATGTGCATATCTGTGATGTCAGAGATTTCTCAGCTGCATAATAATGTGGCAGTTGATGTGGCAGTTGGCACCAGGCCACACAGTGGTTGGAGCCCAGCCTCAAAACGGCTTAAGATCTTGAGGTAGAAAAATGCTGTTTTTGAGTATTTGATTAGAAATACAAAACAATGAATAAAAAAAATTAAAAACTTAGAGGTATTCCATAGACTCACAGGAATTGTGTAAAAGTGCCCAAATAGTGAAAGAAATAGTAAAATAGTTCCCCTTTAACAGGTCAATCCTATAAAACAAAATTAAATAAGTAAGTTTCCAATCTCTCACCACCCTCATACATTTGAAATAATACAGCATCTAAACCGTTTGCCTAGAGATATATTGCCAACCGCATCATGGGTGTTCCCTCACCTGGGCAGCCCTTGGGCCAAGGGGCCTGCTGTAGTCCCCTGGTCTGGCGCTGGGGTTCCCCATGGACCTGGCCCGCTGCTGTCTCTTCATCAGCCTCCAGTACTCTCTCTTCTTCTGCAGACTCATCGCAGGGCTCTGCTCCGGGCATTGCACCATCGGCGGTGGTCGAGACTGTTGATCACACTGTTGTGGTAGCAGTGGTAGAAGTGGTTGATGTTGATGTAGTTGTTGTTGTTGTGGATGCTGTTGCATCAAAGGAAGGTGATGCAGCTTGGGTGGCTCCGGCGAGCAGCAGTGGTGGTGGCCCGCTCTCTTGGCGCGGAGCCGCTGGGCTCTGAGCGGGGAAGGGCCGTCTCCGCCGTCCGACGAGCCGTCCCTGGAGGCGCACGGGCGTTCGGGGGTGCGAGACGTGGGCTCAGAGGTGGGGTGTGGGAGGGTCTCGGTGCACGAGAGGGAAAGAGAAAGTGAATCACTCGTCGGAGGGGAGTTTTTTAGATGAGGGCTTGGTGGACAAGTGGGCACCAGGGCATCGGCGTCCGCCTGCCAGCTCTTGATGTCCAAAGTAAGATCGGAAGCTATAGGGACCTTCTCGTCATCTCCAAAGGACAGCAGAGGAACATCCGGCTTCAACTCCTGGTACTGGTCGGAAAACTCCTCCACTACACAAGCCTCTGGTTCAGTTTTACAGGATAGCTGCTCCATTTTAACCCCCGCCTGATCACTTTCACACTCTGCCACTGTGCTGAGTGATTCCTCCAGGAGTTTCTTCATGGAGGCTACGGCTAGCAGAGTGGTAGCCTGGTTATCTGCACTCAAAGCCGGGTCGGACTCTGACTGAGGCCCTACAGGAGGTGGTGGTGGTGGTAACGGTAGTGGAGAAGATGGGGGTTTGATATCTGGACAGATGGTTGGCTCTGGTTGAGAATTGAGGTCAACCGCTGGTGTTGATTCTCGCTCTTGTTTTATGTCATTAGCCTGCGGCGTGACAGGCACACTAGTGTTGGGGTGAGGTTGGATATTTACAGTACGATTAGTAGTGCTTGTGCCCGCTCTAATATTGATCCCGGCTCTTTGTTGGAGAGGGGCCAGCCTTTGGACTTGTCTCCTCTGCCAGGCTGCGCTGCCTCTGGCTTGTAACACACCCTGCTTTAGCCGCACAGCGCGGGCCGCTCTCTGCTCCCGTTTCTTCACCCTCCAGTACTCCCTCTTCTTCGTCATCCTCCCTTCCTCCGTGAACTCGGGATCCAGAGTGATCGCCGTAATCCACGGCACTATCGGCAGAGCTTTTGACGGCGACGGCAAAGTCGTGACGGCCATTTTCATGACACAGCTGCCCCGGTTGGGCCCGGCTGCGGCGGCCACTCCGGAAGAGCTCCTCTGAAGAGTCGAGTGAGGATGAGTGAGTGTGATTTGACTCGGGGTTCGAACGAGCAGTGTGTGTGTGTTGGTAACAGTTTTAGTTGTGCTTTGAAGTGCCTCCCATGGTCTGATTGACAGTAACCTAGGAGGCTTGTTTACAGACTGGCCAGCCAGTGGAAAGGAGACTTTCACCTGAGCTGGGCGGAGTGGGGGGGGTGGGGGGTTTACCCTAATGGAGTCTCCTAACACCACATTCCTGGTGGCATTACCTGCGGGTTTGGGAAGAAGTAGGTGTTGGGGCATTGTATAGGTGTTATTGGTAGCAAACGTATGCATTTCCCCTCTAGTTAAGCTTGTGGCTGTGACAGAGCCGAAAGGAATTTGGGGAATATTGATGGTCACTGTCCCATCCTCTTTTATGAACCCCCCAATGGTCTCAGAGGCATGGGTGACATTGCTTCCCATTGGCTGTGTCACCATGTTGTGGCAGGCTCCCGCCCTGGCCCTCCTCATCTCCTCCAGTATGCTCTGGTAACGCTTGACTCTCCTCATCAGGGAATCCCTCTCCTTCAGCGTCGACTTCATCTCCGTCGACAGCTTGGCGCGCTGCTCGCGCTTCTTGACGCGCCAGTACTCGCGCTTCCTGGCCGCCTGCTGCTCCGGGGTTTCGTTGGGATCGATTCTCGGAGCGTTTCTGGTCGTGAACATGTGGGCGTGAGAGAAGAACCTCCCCCTCCCGTTTCTCTGACCCAGGAAACTCCGTTGGGCTTCGAGGAACCTCTGCCGGGGGGTCCTACACCGGACGATCCCTCGACTGGACACCTGCGTGTAAAACGGAAGCCTTCTGCTCGGTTCTCCCGCCGGTTTCTCGACGATAACGTTCGGCGGGATACCTGTATGTGTTTTCTTATTAATCTGTGGATGTTCTACTTTTATCTGGACTGTTTGTTGCTGGTTAATAGTGGTTAACTTAGCTGCACTCGGTTGTACGTCCACATTCTCACTTTTCACTGCTATGCCAGTGTATTTAGGCAAGATAGATGACGCCGCCATGACCCTGGCATTCTTCAGCAAGCGCCCGGCTGATATAAACGGAGTCTTGACCCTACTGACGTACTGCCTCTGGCCCGCTCCTTTCAAGGACAACGGAAGACTCTCGAGAGCCATGCTGGCTGTATGTCCTGTTTTTTGCAACATCTGCGATGCCACTTGCACTGTGTTTGGTGTCCTTTCTATGGCTTTCGCTAGCCTAGCTGCGGACCTGGCTCTCTGCTCTCTTTTCTTGATGCGCCACTGCTCTCTGCGCCTCGCTGCCCTTTGCTCCTCAGACTCTGGGTTAGCGTTAGCAGCCAGTATGTTAGCAATACCGCTAGCCCTCTGGGCAGTGACCAAGGCACTCTGTTTTCCAACGTGAGGTGTTGCATTTGCCATGCTGCCTTCCACTGTGATAAGTACAGGGGCAGATGGAGATGACACAAGCTTTATCCCTGTGGTAACATTGGCGGTTATTGGTTTGGGCTGAATCTGTACTGCAACTTGTGCCGTGGGCTGCACTTTGGGCACTGATGCACCCTGCATAGTTACGCATGGTCGGGGCGTCACGACAGAGGAGCTACCGTTGGTACCGGTCACTCTGCCCTGTGGCCGGCCGGGTGCAGAGCTGAAGGGTTGTGCCGCCACTTGGACCGGAGGCACTGAGGAGCTGCGGTTGAGCAGAGCCCCGTTGAGTTTGGGTGAGGTAATGGATCCGCTTACAGCGCCCCCTGTTGGTAGGCGTTTCACTGCAGTCCTGTTGACCACAGCGGCTTTGGCTGAGCGGGAACTCGAACCCGGGAACTGAGGCAATACTTTGTTGAGTTTCATTCTCTGGAACCATTTCTCCTTCTGGCTCAGGCTGGGCGGGACAGAGCCGACGGCCACTCTGTGTCCACTCAGCGACACCGCGGACGCAACGCCGGCTCTGTACGACCCGACATTGTTCTGCAGCAGGGGGCCAGACGCCGTCCTGGGGCCGATGTCGGATAAACCGGAATTCAACGCCGCAGGGGCGTTCCTAGGCGACGGTTTATCCATCCGACGGTCTTGCCGGGCCCTCTGCTCTCGTTTCATAATTTTCCAGTATTCTCTCTTTTGGGCAAGTGTGGCGTCGTCGTACTCCGAGGCGGGCCGGTAGCGCTTCCCCGGCGAGCTACCGTTGGTACCGGTCAATCTGCCCTGTGGCCGGCCGGGGGAAGAGCTGAGGGGTTGCGCCGCCGCTTGGACCGGAGGCACTGAGGAGCTGCTGTTGAGCAGAGCCCCGTTACCCTTTGTGGTCGGCATGCCGTCTTAAGGCTTTCGACAACCCCTCTGGTTCTCTGGCCCGCGGTGCTGACCAGCTCTCTTCCTCTGCTCCTCGTTTCAGTTCATACTTTCAACTCTGCACAGTCCAGCGTTCTCCAAGAGGAAGGGCCGTTAACTTGCATGCTGTAAGCCAACACTGGCCCCCTCTGTGTGATGTGGTGTCGCAGGTGTTTCTGCTCTGCAGTGCAACAGCCAAGTCTCTTTAGACATCACATCAGCATGGAGGGGGAGGGGCGGAGGGCTGTAGGAGGGAGGATAAACAACAGGTTTAGATACACACCTTTGCAACACAACACTGTAAATTAATTGTTTACTTGTTGAATATATATATAGATACACAAATGTTCTAGAATGTTTGATTATGACAAATAAGAGGGTTCAATGACTATCTAAATCCAATCAATATTCCTAATGCCGTTTCAATGTAAGGTTATAAAAATAAACATATAAACATTCATATAATACAATAACCTAAATATACAGCTAAGCCCCATTGTATTCTGAAATGTAGACTTTAACAGTGTAGGCCACTAAGCCAATAGAAATAAGGTATAACTCACGAGTGCTTTGGCTCCTATAGTATTCATCGGGCCTAGCTATGGTAAATCATTATGATGACAAACGGTTTAAAGCAGTTCTACTGGATGTATAACAAAGCTAAGGTGAGGTGTAGTCTGACTCACAGGATATAGACTGTGGGTATAAGCATGCCATTGGCCGACTATTTCATTTGGAATTCTCCTCCCCTTCCGCTATCTGCAACACTATTTTGCAAGAGCACCGCGTGATTGGTTTAAAGAAATACAAACAAGCCAGAGCATTAATATTTTTACCTATAGTGGAATGATAATAGGTTCAGCCAGACCTCTCTCTGGCACAGGCATAGCGCTGACGTTGTGTGGAGAGAGGTATGGCTATGCGAGACTAGCTCAAGTGTCACTGGGGCCAATATTAGAATTACATTTCATCTAATTCAATTTTGGACTGATGTGAAATCTATTTAAATGTAGGGTACCTGTATATGTTTTTTGTATTTATTTTTTTTAATGGAGAAGAAGGGTATAAATGTCCCCTGCAGTAGGCTATTACTGTTTTACACAATGGATGGTTCCCTCATATAATGGATTTGTTACACATTGCATAGGACACACATATATTCATGCAAGAAATCCTTCCTAAGAAAAATATGTTAGGCTTGTTGGAGATGACTGATGGCTCGCCTTGAAAATACTTGAAAAGTAGCAGATTGCGGTCAGGCGAGCAAGCTTCAACTTGGACATGTCAAGAGTTAACTACACCAGCAATGACAGATGTCCCATTTATTAGTCAGGATGTGTACAAAATGATGAGTAATTGTATCTTGCAATTATCAATCAGCAATTGAAATAGCTACACCATTAATAATATTGTGTAGGTTACTTTTGGTTTCGATAATACTATAAAATGGAACTACAAATGTATGTAAATCAAGTGTCTCATCTTTGCATTTTAATAAAAATGTATCTAAATAAAGATGAACAAAATCCGTATACAGGGCATTGAATAGCCCACCAAGGCCACCAGGTTTTGAATATTATACATTTACCTTGATATAGCAGGCATATTACACATTACATTAAAGCAGCATTCACCATATAATGTATTCAATTGTGAATGTTAGTAAGCTACTCAATCATTTGGTGTCTACTCGACAGTTCGTGAGGTGTAACGCTAGCCTATATATTGGAATAATGAGGAAGACATAAGTCGTTTCCCCAACAGCGTCCATTCTTCTGCAGTTTGTGAAGAAGACTAGCAACTGAACTGCAGCGCCTTGCTCTCCGACCTGCAAGTGCCTCGGTGGTCCCTTGAGGTTTCCGAGGCTCGTGCGGTCAGGCTTACGGAGCAAATCGGACACCATTCTAGCGTGTTTTCTTTTAAAGGCGATGGTCTAAACGGCGCAGATTCGACTAATGTCAAAACGAGACTAAAACGAGGCATATCGCGCGCCTCGCAGCAGGGCTGCTGCACAACAACCAGGAAGGAAGTGGTGTGACACTGTCCCTTTAAACCTGTCCCTCGATCACAAATTATCTGTCGCGAGCCATTTTTCATTCTTTAATCTTGTTTTCAATGATTACAAACGCAGTGTAATAAGGCACATTATACCCCAAATGAGAATAACTATATAAATAGTCCGAAATGTTCACACATTCGCGCGTAAATCACGCTTAAAACCCGCTTGTCTCTTACAACGGCACAATGGACAAGATCTTTCCTCCTCCTCTGTCCACACGGACTGGCGTCTGTCTGTGTCTGTTTTCCCTGCTACAGGAGCGGAAAAACCGCACGATAAGGCGAACTGTGATCAAGCGGGATCGTCTAAAAAACGTGTGGAAAAAACATGCATATGCGTTACCTTTTAGTTACACCTAACTTTCCGGGACAGTTTGCAAAACGTTTGGACAGATATTCTGCCAGGACACTGCAGCTACTTTCCGCGAGCCAGCCTTTCTCTGTGTAGCTGCCTTGACAACCAGGCGGCGGAGGGAGAAGTACCCGGATGTGGGACCCTGTGTGTGTGGACTGCGCTGCGTGGACACAACACTCCGTGTTAAAGCACCAGGCCGTCAACAAGGGGCCCAACTGTTTATGTCAACAACAACACAATATTATTTTGCCGATATGGTCGATGAGATGCGATCTATTCTACACGGTTTATGCCACATAGCTTATCTATAAATGGTTGATTGATTGATTGCTTGCAGAATGCGTACAGTAGGCTACAGTACAGCTCAATACATACAATTGTTAAGGGGATGCAGAGCAGAGAAAGACTTTCGTCTTGTTTACATCAGGGTCCCCCATTTTCAATTCATCATAACATATATGACATACACGACATACAGATAGACACAGTACTGCTACATCTATACATTTATGACATACCAGATTTGCAAATACAGTACTGTTTGTGATACAAAAAGAGTCTAAAAAAGAGAGTATATACATTTGACGTAGAAACTGTACATTGGAGGAGGTTGGGTGGGGGGGGGGTGGGTAGACAGGGTGGGGGAAACTGTACAACTGTACAAGCAAAACTGTACATTGGAATATCGACAAAACCTTACTTGGTCCCAAGAAGAGGGTCTCGTGTATTATTGGGTTAGGACATTTACTGTACATTTACAGGGGCCAGTTTCGAATTGCAGTCTCCCGTAGGTGCTCTTTGAGAGTGGTTTTGAAAGTGGGTAGTGATCAGGGTCCCCCATTTTCAATTAATCTGCTGCTGGACTGCTGATTACCTAATTTCTGAAATTATACTGTGAAATAATGTCAACAAAAGGGGACAATCGCATAATTCAACAGTTTGTTAATTAAAGGGACATTTGTCTACATGGATAATTCTGTACTGCAAAATAAGCTGCACAAAAAAAAATTAGCTCACATAATAACATTGTAGCCTGATAATGAGATAATTTAGAGAGTGTGTATACTAGATAGCTATTCATTCCCATTCCAACTTGGACCGTTTGGACAAAGGTCCATTGATTTATGTTCTTTTCAAAAGTGGACTCCAACTGCCTTTGGGATTTGGTAAGAATTGCATGGCAATGGGCAGAGAGACGGTGATGAGGATATAGGCTAATTAGGCAATACACGTATTGTTATGATACTATAAATATATTTCCCTTTTTGTGTTTGTTTTTCAGTAGATGGCTGTTTGAAGAAAGAAAAAACACGTTGCTAAATGCTTCATTTTAACCTGATTAGGAGGACTACTCGAGGCCTCCTCCCATCTGGCCCCCGGGTGCGCGTGTCAATGCGTGAAAGCCGCTACTGTCTCTTTAAATTTACCCAGGAGCCCCTTAAGGAGCCCCAGGGGCCCCTAGTCCGGCTCCCCACCCTGAAGACAAGCAGAACCTTAAAATACATACAGGAGGCCGCTAAAGCTCCACACAAACACGAAAGGCTCACACTCGAAGACCCGAAGACGGACAGAAGAGCGACAGAATACGGCGCCGATATATGAAAAGTTAACTTGGCTCCTCCAGAGCGGAGCGCGTGGGGGGACGAGGGGGCCGCACACAGGAACCACAGCCCGGGCACCCAGACAGCGATGGGGACGCTCGGCTCGGCGTTGCTCGCGAAACGCGTGCCGAATGTTCCTTCTAATATGCCCTGCCTCGCTGCTCCGTAAAGAAGGCGAACTGAAGGCACAACCAAATACTATAACGTCCCCCAGTAATGGAAGAGAAAGAGACGGGAGAGAGCGAGCCCGTGGACCTCCAGTGTGCTGCTGCTGCTGAGCAGACAGATCTGGTCTCATTAATAATAATAAGCGGAGAGGAGGAAGCGACGCAAGGAGAGAGTGACTTGGGACATTGTTCAGGAGGAGGTAAATGTTGTAATGTTCATGTTTAGAGACGGAGGGAGCCCCGTGTGTCAGACCCTCGTCCGACCGGCCAGCCTTTGTGTCACACAGTTAATCCGTGTCACGGACAATGCCATGTAGCAGCATGGCCCCCTTGTCTCGGCGGCTCCTATAAACAAAGGCTAAATAGCATGCTGGCTGGCTTGCTGTGATGCACAGTCGCCACCCAGCGGAAACCAGCGGCGTCCGAAGGATAGAGGGAGTCGCCGCCCCCTAGATAATGTGTGGGGTTCTGTGCGGAAATAGAATAGGACAAAATGGTTAGCAACATTTCATAGCTGGTCTACTACGGCATGTATATTCCAGTCACTTGATTTGTTGGTTTAATAATAACATAGTTCAAATTCAGATATGGACAATTTCAATGTCATTTCAGTGTTTTTATAATGTCTTCCACCAGCTTTTGTCACATCAGACGTCCACTGCTGGCAAAAAGACTCATCATATGTATCTTTGACATCTCGTCTGAACTCTCTCTCTCTCTGTCTTGTTTCCCAGAAGAGGACGGTCTCACCAATGGCCACATCGAGGACGAATCAGAATCAGGCGGCATGGTCACCCCTGTGGGCTCCCCGGGCACCAGCTACTGGATCATCAGCGAGGGGCCCGACACTCCCCAGGTGCTGTCCCTGGTCCCGGGGCCCTCCGGACACAAGCCCCGGGTGCAGAGGGCCTCCCGTCCGGGCCTCAGCCGCATCCCGGGCCGGGACCACCGGCGCTACTACCATGAGTACTGGCGCAGCGAGTACCTGATGGACTTCGACCCGCGGCGCCACGGCATGATCTGCATGGTGTGCGGGAGCTCCCTGGCCACCCTCAAGCTCAGCACCATCAAGAGGCACATCAGGCAGAAGCACCCGGACTCCCTGCTGTGGGGCGACGCCGACAAGCAGGTGATCCGCTCGGGCTGGGAGAGCCACCTGAGCCTGGAGGGGGGCCAGAGGCCGTACGGCCCCACCCCCCCGGGGGGACCCCCGCCTCAGGGAGAGGGGCAGCCGCCGGACTCCGCTCAGCTATCTACTGGTGGGTGTCGGGGGGGGGGGGGGGATCACTCGATAAGGTGTTATCATGATGTTATTAGTCGGAGAGAGATGTTCCTTTTATTGATCTCCTTGGGGAAAATTCAGGCGTCATAGCAGCATGGGGGAGGGGAGGCACAGACCGGTATGGGCAGGGTAATAGTAGAAATAAATGGTAAATGGCTGCATTTATATAGCGCTTTTATCCAAAGCGCTTTACAATATGTTCCTTACATTTTACCCGGTCACTCACACATTCACGCACCGACAGCGGAGGCGACCATGCAAGGTGCTGCCAACCTGCTCATCGGGAGCAGTTAGGGGTTAAGTGTCTTGCTCAAGGACACTTCGACACACTGCCTGGGAGGAGCGGGAATGGAACCGGGAACCTCCGGATTACCAGATGACTGCTCTACCTCCCGAGCCACTGTCGCAGATTGAATATACAAATATGAGAAAAATAAACAATATAATTAACTCTGAATATAAAAATAATTTAAGCAAAGGTAGATATATACATTACAATAAATATAGGCAATGACATTTTTTTTATCTGAATATATATACTATGAGTAATTGTAAACAGTATTCACAAGGTGCAGGTGAGGGTCTGTACCCTAATACCTAGGGGTGTTACTATCGACTATCAAATAAATCGATAACAAAGAGCGATTCAAATCACTGGATCAATGCTTCGAAACATGTCATTGGTTGCAGTTAAATGTAAAGCACCTTGTCTGATGGAAATACAAAAGAAGAAGAATCATTTCATTCAGAAGCACTAAGATTGCTCTAGTCTAAAAATACCCTGTTATAGACCTGTTCGCCATATACGTGAGACTCTGTGTGCTCGCGCATCACGGAGGCAAAAAGGAACGTAATCCTGGTCAGAACAAAGGGGCAGACTACATATTTGCATTTGTTAGCCATGCTAGCGATCTAAAGAATCAATCCATTCCAACGCTAGTTATGTAAAAGGTAAAAGACTCGCACTCACAGCCATGCTAATTTGGCAAAATGACATCCAGACGTTTTTGTTTGAAACAACTTTTAGTCAGGGGAGTGTCATGGTTTCTCCATAGAGCCCTGTCATACTTCTTTAGCGCAGCAGCTCGCACAGGTAGGGGGCAACTTAGTGACGTGACTCAGTTGGTATTGCTGACCGGCTCGAACACGGTATGTTTGTATACAGCGAACAGGTCTATAGTATACTTTAGCTTGATTTCAGCGTGCGTTCATGAGAGATATGAAACGCAAATAAACGTAAATGAAAATGTGAATTCGTTTTCTGGGGGATAAAAATGGATCTCTTATAGATGCACCGGTTAATTGATTGTAGTGGTCGTTAGGGGCCATGTGGTAGCATCGGCATCGTCAATACCTGGAGCTCACATCTAAGGGGCATTGGGCCTGTTGAAGTTGGCAACGCTGTTTGGGGGCCATTATGGGCCACGTAATAATAATAATAATAAATTGGATTTTAATAAGAGAGAAGCGCCTTTCTCAGACTCAAGGACACTGTACAATGAACTATAATACATTCATAGTGTGCAGTTCCATAGTATAAGTATTTATAGGCATGTTAAGTATCTTGTGTTTTATTCAAATAAAATAATCGCTGGATGAATGAATCATCGTTAGTAGCAGCTCCAATATATTAATGCTGTATAATACTGTAGCGAGGCGATGATGAGAACCTGGAACCAGGGAACACTGCAACTTCAGAATGGGATTCAAAGGTTTATAGACCTGTTCGCTGTTTATAAACATACCGTGTTCGATCAGCAATACCAACTGAGTCACGTGACTAAGTTGCCCCCTTACCTGTGAGCTGCTGCGCCAAAATAAGTACAATGGGGCTCTATGGAGAAACCATGACACTCTCCTGACTAAAAGTAGTTTCAAATGAAAATGTCTGGATGTCATTTAGCCAAAAAGAGTGTGAGTCTTTCACCTTTCACATATCTAGCTTTGGCATGGATTGATTGTTTAGATCGCTAGCATGGCTAACAAATGCAAATAATTATAGTCTGCCCCGTTGTTCTGACCAGGATTACGTTCTGCTTCGGGTCTGCGCAAGCATATTTGTCATGACGTCGTCGGTGAACAGGTCTATTGACAGCTCAATATCTTATATGGTTGGGGGAAAAACATGTCTACCTCCAGTCATGATGACCCCAGCGTGACCCCAGCGAGACAGGACAAAACTCCCAACCACCCCAAAGGGCCAATCAGATCGTTTCAATCAATAATCACATGGCACGTAAAAATAGGTCTCATGGACGTTTAAAAATGAGTCCTACAATACCAAAATCACTGCCGACTCGACACATGACAAAATTCCTCCACACCTGAAAGCCGTAAATCAACTTGCCGTTTCAATGTAAGGTTATAAAAATAAACATATAAACATTCATATAATACAATAACCTAAATATATAGCTTTGGCTCCTCTACAATACTATTAGACACAATATTAGTATAATATTGTGATTCTTAATGTTTTGATACCTTAAAGGCCCAATTTGTGATCCAAATGTTAACAAATGGCCCGACAGCTAAACTAAAAGATTAGATTCAAAATGTATTGTCATTATACAGTGCAAATACAGTACAACGAAAATAAGTTTGGCATCCAACCAGAGTGCAAATGTGAAAGTAAATAGAATGCCCTATAGAAATATACAATGTACATGTGTATATTAAACTGGGTATAAAATATATAAATGAGTACTACTGAGTAATAGTGCTAATCAGATGTACGTACAGAGTTGTGGTATTAATATGTAGTCATCACAAAAGATAGGGATGGAGAGGAGACATGTTTTCAATCTCTAATATGAGCATGATATGTTTATATTATCATTTGAATGGTATTTTTAATTAAAAACAAAAGAAACAGCACAGAGAAACCGACCAATGACACACTGGGCGTTCGTTATCTTTTCAATGTCCCAGGGTGAAGTATCACTCTTGTGAGGGAAGTATTGCAATTCCAGGTCAAATCAAATGTATTTGTAGAGCCCGAGATCACATGGAATTGCCCCCATGGGCTTGCCTTTCACAAGACAAGAAGAAACATCACAATAGATCAAGAACAAAAACCACCATGAAATCCAAATATGCGACACTCCCAGACTTTCCCCAATGAAGATGGAACGACTCACTAAAAACCTAGCAATAGGAAAACGAATTCCAGACGTCTCTCTTGTCTTGTCTCACACAGGGAGTTCAGTTTTCATTATCTTTAGATTCTATTTTTGTTTTCAGGAGCTCACACTTGGTGGCAGTATGAGCTTGTCTTATGATACCATGGTCTTTCAGGGAGAACGCAGTGTGAGAAGAAGATGATGTAATATTCCAGCGGCGGTGGTGGTGATGTGTGGGGTGGGGGGGTTGGAGAAGGAACGGATTCTGCTCTGGACTTAGTTTATATGAACATGTAAGGGTTTTATTTCTTCAAGGATAGATGCAACCACAGTGCAAGCGACCGCTCCTTGTGTCGCATCACAGCAGTGTTTAGCTACGCTGATGTTAGCCACTTTTCAATACCCATCCTCGGAGGAGGTTCGTACACCTATACACTGGCACTGTCGGCGCCGGGGATCGCACCGGCGACCCTTGGATTTACCAGGTGGCCTCCCTAGCCTGCCGCAGAGGTAGGCAGCCCTTGTAGATCACCGCTTTTAACGGGTCCTGAGGTTATTTGTGGTGGAGGCAGGCGAGGCACTCGGTAGAGCAGTTAAAAGGATTGTGCGTGCAGGACGAGAAGCAGCCTTGATGTGTTCTTGTGTTATGGGATACGTGTCTGTAGTCGACCTGTGACGGGCCGCCAGGAATCCGTCTGCGGCGCGTGGGAAGCACTCTACATAGAATGATGATGATGTCATTATATGATATACGACATAATGCTACAATGTAATTACAAATATAGACATTACGTGATAATATCACATGTTATTACATGGCGTTTTCACATTCGCCGAAATGCTTGCTTGTGATTGGTCAACAGCCCCCCGACTGCGGTCATTATTTTTCGATAATGACCGCAGATTTTTCAATAATGACCGCAGAGCGCAGCTGTTCGCAATCAAGCCCACTGACACACACTGTTTCAGTGCTGCCGGCGATGACAGGGGGCGGAGCAACGAGCGGAGCCTGAACACAGCGGAGCCAGAACAGAGGCTGCTGCTCGCGATAATAATAATCACTTTATTTGGGCTGACAGAGCCACAGAACTGCGATTTGTCAAATGAATTAGGTATATTGTTAGTAAGTTAGCCATGTAATAAGCGGGATAATGTATAGCTTTACTCGGTCATTGTCGCAAAATAATTGACCTTCACTCCGTTTAAAACACCTCGGCGCGGCGCCTCGGTATTTTAAACTCCGTGTCGGTCAATTATTTTGCGACAATGACCTCCTAGCCATACATTATCCCTTACATAATCTACAGCAGATTTATTGACTTTAAATAATAATTTCTTCCAATTTTTAAGGTGACAATTTTAACTAAAGTTTTGATCTTCACAACTTAAGTATTCTTTCTCTTTGAAGTATTACAGAACAGAGACTTAATGTATATCATTTCATTTTAAAGTTTTAAGTTAATAGAAGAAAATGGGCTTGGGGTTTGCAACCTTTTAATGACGGATATTATGTAAACTCAAGATTTACGCTTTAGTCAGTTTAGCATTACTGTTTAAAGGTGTATCCTTACACAGTTAAGAGTTTTTTCATAATGTCTACACAGTTAAGAGTTTTTCACCAGGCCTACACAGTTAAGAGTTTTTCACCGGGCACTGTCCATGCAGAGTGGGTCTCAGTGCTCGCTCCACAGCAGATCCTATGCTAAAGAAGAAGAAGTTGCCTTTGAGAACCAATGGTTCTCGAGCCGTAACGGCACATTGGGGCAGGAGCCTATCTCCTGTTTCCGTAGCGTGCGGCAGCTTGATGTACAAGTACACCCCTTGGACATGACGCTAGTATGTCGCAAGGACTTCCCCCCAAACCAACCCTTGATGCTGAGTGTCAAGCAGGGAGGCTATGGGTACCATTTTTTAAATAGTCTTTGGTATGACTCGGCCGGGGCTTGAATTCCCAGCCTCCCGAACTCAGGGCGGACACTCTACCCACGAGGCCACTGAGCCGGTGTTAATGCTAAAGGCATTAGCACAAATATGTTTTTGTCTCACATTCACCACCATTCAAAACCACACAGGGCTTTTAAATCCCCTACATTACAAAGGAGCTCCACCTTAACACTCCTTAAACCACCTTAAGTCCTTAACACTCCTTAAACAAGCTTAAAAGTGGTCCTCGATGCTCATCCTTTATCAATACTAAAAGAAAATGTTTAGTTTACATTCTATCTTTATTTTATTTATTTAAAATAGGCTCATTTCCATCTGTAGTCCCTTTGCAGGTTGACGTTAACAACAATGACTAATGTACACAAACCTCATAACCACAAGAACAGACAACAGTACATGTATAAGTTACTGAACTACATACACTTTACAACCATGAAAAATAGACAATAGATGAATATTTAATATATATATAATATGTGCAATGTGGTGAGACAATGGGAAGACAATACGTTTAAGGTGCTTTAGGTACCAACTAAGTGTTAAAGTGACTGGTGTTCGAGTGCTAATGTACTCATTATATATATACCTGTATTGATGGAAGTCTTTGTTGGCAATAATATCGTTTAGGGCTTTTTTGTTCTTTCCTGTGATAATGTTTAACCAGTGTAAGAATTGCGCTGCACTATTGTCAGGTTGTGCTGACGACACCGTGCCCTTTGACCCCTCTGACCTGCACTGTGGATGTCACTGTTTCCCTTCCCTGCTGTGGACTTTACCCTTTACATCCACGTGTTTACAGGTCATGTTTAAGACACTGAAGCTGTGAATGTGAACTTTTCCAGCGTATAGTTGAAGAAACAACGATCAGCAGTATATGAATAAATAAACCAGTTTCTCACAGGTGTCTTTCACAGGGCCCAGGTTCTGGGTCCCATTGTCTCCTCTGCCCCTAGCCCCTCAGGGGATCCACATCCAAACTGGATGTTGTTGTTCTCGCATCACGACGTGTCAGTCCAGGCCATAATGTGACGCAGGTTGAGGTCACTGCGGGGCTCAGGCCTCGAGGCAGCAGGCTGGAGCAGGTGATCAAATCTGTTCACTTCAGCCCCAAATACACTCACAATGCAATGCTCTGTCAGGTCTTTTATATATATATATATATATATATATATATATATATATATATATATATATATATATATATATATATATATATATATATATAACATTTCTTAAACACATTTGGAGAACATGATTACATGTGATGTGATTTTAAGTTGAGGTGTAAAAAACTCAATAACTACTGAAGCTTGAGGTGTACATGTGCGTTTTTAAAGATGCTCTTAATTCATAGCGATCTCTGTCCACTTCATTGAAGAGGGAGAGGCGAGATGTTTACAAGACAGAGCAGATGGAAAATGACTGGCATGTCAGAAGGCACTCCCCTAGTGTGTGTGTGTGTGGGGGGGGGGGGGGGGGGGGGGCTGATTTAACCTGTGTGTGCACACACCCACTCCCTGGTCTAATTAGCTTGACCCAGGACAGTGCGGCTGCTTGGCTCAAGCCACCCCCACACCACAAATACACCTGTATGTGTCTAGTTAAAAACACCACATCTTCCGTAATATCTACTCGTTTTAAGAGCAGCCAACGCTTCTAACCGGCGCTGTGTATCTTTCATTCATCCCCCCGACTCTCTCTCTTCTCCTTTCAGCAGAAGAACACCCGGACCCCGGGACTACCCAGCAGCACTGTCCGCAGACCCCCAGCCCGTCTCCGCCCTCCATGGTGGGTGAGGCCGTGCCCCGGCCCGGGGAGGGTGGGGAGGAGGAGGAAGAGGAGGAGGAAGGGGAGGAGGAGCCCCCGGGGCCCTCGGCCCAGACTCTGGAGCGCTACCTGAACGACTCGCTGCACGCCTGGTTCCGGCAGGAGTTCCTGATGGAGTACGAGCCGGAGGCGGGGCGCCTGCTGTGCATGGTGTGCGGGGGCCAGCTGCCCTCGCTGCACCTGGACCACATCAAGAGCCACGTGCTGGACACGCACCCCAACTCCCTGGTCTACAGCTCCGAGGAGAAGCACTGCGTCCTGCAGGCCTGGGCTCAGACTCACGGTGAGCAGGGGTCAGGAACGGGTTCGATCGGGGGTCAACCGCGCCGTCGAGTACGCAGCGTTTGACGGAACTGCTCTGATACTGTAGTTTACATTTACATGTAGTCGTTTAGCTGAACGCTTTTATCCAAAGTGACTTACAAGTTCTGTACAACAAGTCAGCAGGAAGGGTACAATTCAGGAAAGGCAGCTAAGGGTCTGTGACATTGTTTGTCAAACCGTGTCGAACTTGAGTGGCGTGCTACAGTCTTGAGTGCATACTTAGTAGTATAGACACAGTAGCGTGTGCAGATGGGGCCGAAGGGGGGCTTGAGCCCCTGCCCTTTTGCCCCAAGTGCCCATTCCACTTGGTGGGTTAAGAGCCCTTTTTGTAGCTTGAGCCCCTGCCCCCAAAATGGTCTGTGCACTCCCCTGTATAGACATAATAGCATAGTAGGTAGTAGGGCTGGACGGTATGGTCTAAAATTTATATCATGGTATAATTTGAAGCATAGACGGTAACGGTATATATCACGGTATATTCATTTATCTTAAAATGTCTATATAAATTCTTCTGAAGGAGTAAAACACTGGCATGGCAGCTATTACTGTACTCTTGTATTACTAGGGCATATTTCACATAGTACAGAGGTATTTTAAGAACATTTATTGTGCAAAACTGCAATAGAAAAATGCAAAACCTTTTCTCAAGTTACTTCCATCTCTTAAAAACTACAGCAGGACAGGAGGTTTCTTTCCCTCAAACACAATACAACTCCAACATAACTTAACTTTAGTGTACATGTAACTGAGGGGTACAATTCCCTGACTGTATTACTAGATATGATACTTACTACCACTACCTTTGTACTTAATATTCGGCCACCCAGTACACGGCATAAATATATTATCATAAACACTCTCACGTAGATGAAACGGATCCAACACAAATGTACGAAGTCGAAACAGGTCTTTATTTCTACACAGCGATGGTGTGTAGAACAAGCACTTAATCACTTAATTACATTTATGAATTGAAATAGTATGCACTTTTATGGCAAAGAGTATTCGTCGGTATATCAATAGAGAATGTCCAATCTCTGAAGGCGCAGGTGGTAAATATACGACCTGGAATAGTTAAGGAATAACAGCAATGATACTTTAATGATTATATACTAGATACACTAGAGGGGGTTAATCCGGTCGCTTGTAAGCCGACAGGAGTAGGAGGGGGGGGGGGGGGGTAGAATCCGGCTGCCTCGTCCGGCCAAGGGTATCCCAGGTGAACCCACTGTAGTGCCGTTCAATGCGCCGGCGATCCTTGGACCACAGATGAAAGCAGGTGGACTCTTTGTGGGCCGGCTCTCTCCGGTCCACGGGGGAGAGACGTGAAGCGACCTCGTCTTGCAGAGCGTCTCCTCACCTTGCGTCCTCTCCAGGGGGGGGGGTTCCAACACACGGCAGTGTCGGGGGTCTTTATCCATGGAATAATCAAAGTATACAAAGCATAATCCGTGCCTGGGAAGGCGGGCTGTCGTCGGTAGAATAATCCGGTATACAGGTCCACTCGCTCGTCGGCTCTGGGGCTCCTCGGGTGCAGCTTCACATGGGGGCAACCACCCTGGGTAAGCAGCCAGTTCTCTGCCCGAAACGATGGGGTACTGACTACGGTAGTATTCTCACCGCACGAAGCACTATATATTAACAGACTATTATTAGCTTAATAGACTACGTCCAACTCGACGATATAGTGCCAAATATGACTATTCAAATATTAATATACACGATGTCTCAATACCGATGGTAGGCGAACTTGGCCTTACTCCCACACGTGGCGTCGCGGGGAGGCTTTACGTCTGTGACTCTATTGGAGGGTAAGAAACTGGACTGAAAAGAAAGTCCTACTTTAGTAGCGCAGTATATATACGCACTATGAACAAATAGTCCCATTAGTGGTGCGGTAGCCAGATTCCTACGCGGAACTAGGACTTGTTCGTACATGTGGAGCGGTACGTTTGAACTGGGTCTGAGGGGTATGGCAGCCTGGCACCAAGGTCTCGACCAATAGTAGAATGGAGACTATTATGGGATGTTCAGTAGGCTAGAATGGATATTCAATGCATATTGTACAAGGAATATACAAGGGATATCAGGGAATATTAGAGAATATACAAATACAATTAAATATATATATATAAATAAATATATATATTCGGTTTAATCTGGCCCTTCACAACAGCCACCCCCTGAATAGGTCCCAGACCTAATCAGTTAAACAGAGACAGATTAATCGCGTTGTCTATTTACACATAAGGGTTTGCTGTAGGGGTCAGTCAACTTCACAAAGTCATAGGGTTGTAGGGTCATGGTCATCATCGATTGTGTCTGGGAGTCGAGGCAGTTCTATGAGCCTCGCCACGGGACGGGTGTAAGTGCGACCCTGGACGAGCACTTCAGCTGCTCGGACCTTGCCGTCGGCACCGGTGATCACTTTGCTTACGCGGCCGGCCGGCCACATAGCTCTGGGCAGTGATTGATCAATAATCATGACGACTGTTCCTTCTGTCAAATTGTCTCTCTCCTTTACCCACTTCTGGCGGGTCTGTAGAGACGGTAGGTAGTGCAGTAGGAAACTGTTCCAAAACTTGTCGGCTAATACTTGGCTGTACCTCCACATTCGTCGGCCGTTCGCTTCTTCAGGCCGGTACATTGTCTGTGGTAATGCAGGATCTAGCCGCCCCATCAGGAGTGTGTTGGGGGTAACTGGGTCGATATCCGCCACATCACTGGAGACATATCCGAGGGGCTTCGAGTTAAGTACTCCCTCAATCTCCGTGAGGACTGTCATTAGGACTTCCTCTGCTCCTGCGTGATGTACATCCTCATCGTATTTCTTTATAATCAGCTCTGTGACCTTGTGTCGGCTGTTCAATACGATCGGGTATTTAATGTCATCCGGTAGATTGGGGGCTCTGCGTAGGCGACCACCCACTCTGATGAGGGTATGAGCGTCGCTCTCGGGGGCCAGGTGAATTAATCTGCTGTCGGATGGGACGGGCTTTCCTCCCTGTAGACAGGCCAATTCATCGGGGAACGAGTCTCTCTGGGCTCGCTGCAGTAGAAGCAATTCTGCTTCCTCGTAGTTAGCTGCTGACATATCAGCGGGGGACTTGCACTCCGGGTGGTACCGCAGGAATGTTCTTTGTTGTGCACTCTCTATGGACGTGCAATCGTCTATGTTAGGGTCGGTGGAGGCTACGGTGCTCAATCCACAGAACACAGACTTCTTCTTTTCCACCTCCTCTGGACTTGCTTCCCTCGGGATAGGCATGGGCCACTGTCCTTCCGGGAGTCTTAGGAATGCGGGGCCGTCACTGTAGACATTGCGACGGGTGAGGTCATCCAGGGGCATCCCCCGGGTGATGACGTCAGCTGGGTTCTGTTTTGTATCAACGTAGCGCCACTCTGTTTCTCCGGTTAACTCTTCGGTTAAGTCTTGAATCTCGGTGACTCTGACTCCCACGAAGACTTTGTACTTGCATGAGTCCGATTTGATCCAGGCGAGTACCGTCGTGGAATCTGACCACAGGATTGTTCTAGACACCGGTATGGTGAGCTCACGTTGGATGAGCGTGGCTAGGTGCGCTCCGGCTAGGGCTGCGCAGAGCTCTAGACGTGGGATAGATTGTTGCTTGCGTGGGGCTATTCTCGAGCGGGCGAGGACAAATGCTGTGTAGATCTCTCCCCCCTGGTCTTGGGCCCGCAAGTAGGCTACTGATCCGTATGCGACCTCTGAGGCGTCACTGAAGACGTGTAAGTCCATTTTACATGTCTCTGGCCTCACCGTGGGTGGGAAGTAGCTTCGGCGCATATTAACGCCTGGGAGTGAGTGGAGCTCCATCTCCCACTCTCTCCAGGTGGATGCAAGCTGTGCGGGAATGGGGTCGTCCCAGCCCTGGTCCTTGTCCCACAATGCTCGTACAATCATTTTTGCCCTGGTGGTGTACGGTAGAATACATCCTAGCGGGTCATATTGTCGGGCGAGTGTTGTGTACACACTCCGTCTGGTGGTCGGCGCCGCCGCCGGCCTTCCCTGCTCCGTAGTCAGGGGCTTGTGTCTGTAGTGAAGCGAATCTGTTTTGAATCGCCACACCAATCCCAGGGTCATCTCCTGGGCTTCTCCCGGGATTGTAGCCATCCAGGTCTCGCTGCTGGCTGCCTTGTCCTCGGAGGAGAGGCTGCGCAGTACTTGCGGATCGCTGCTGGCCCACTGCCTGAGATCAAAGCCGCCTTTGATCAATGAGGCGCGGAGTTTAATCAGGAGAGCCTCGGCTTCTTCCTGGGTTGAAAGGCTTTGTAGACAGTTGTCTACGTAGAAGCTGTTCTTTACGCTGTGTCGGACCTCTTCGTCCGCTGCTGGGTCCTCTGCTACATGTTTCTGTAGTGCAAATGTCGCACAGCAGGGGCTGCACGTCGTTCCGAAGGGGACGACTTCCCATTGGTAGATGGCTGGGTGCTCATCTCCTGGCTTCTCTCTCCATAGGAACCGTAACAGGGGCTTGTCCGCCTCTACTAATCTCACCTGCAGGAACATTCCTTTAATGTCCCCGCTGATGGCCACCTTTTCCTGGCGGAAGCGGAGTAGAACGCCGAGTAGGGAGGGGCCGAGTGTGGGACCGGGCAGTAACTCTTTATTCAGATTTTGGGATCCGATCTGGTAGCTGCAGTTAAATACTATGCGGTCTTTACCGTTGTGATGGACCTTGTGGTGGGGCACGTACCACGATTCAGTGGTCTGGTCAGCCTCTTTAATGTCCATCTTTGTGACGTGTCCCGCTGTGATGAGCTTCTCAATCTGAGCGCGGTATACACTCTCTTGGGCGGGGTTCTTGGCTAAGCGCCGCTCCGTGTTCAGCAGGTACCGTTCTGTGGCGTCTGTCTTGGCGTGGAAAGTAGGCATTCCTTCTCGCCGCAGGAGTGGCGTGGCGTATCTCAACACGCCGTTGACCGGGACTCTCTTGGTCCCTGTCTCGAGGAGGTGAATTGCGTAAATGTCATCTTTAGAGCGAATGTCTTTCTTTCCGTTCTTAAAGGGCATTTGTTCCAAGGTCCATAGCCTCTCTACGTGTTGCAGGAGTGCGGTTTCTCCCTCTGTGACTCGGGAGTGGAGACATCTAGTGGCTGTACTTCGGTTGAGAGATTTGGCGAGCGGGCCTTGGAGAGTCCATCCCAAACGGGTCTCGACTGCTGCAGGACAGCCTCGGGGTCCGGTATGAACCCGGTCTATCGGGACAATGAGGTCTGCATGGTCGGAGCCTATCAACAGGGTCGGCATAGCATTGTCTATGAGCGGGATCGGTAACTTGCGCAGATGTGCATATTTCTCCATCAGCTTGGCGACGGGGTATGTGTACCGCGACAGTCCTATTTCTTGGCTGGTGAAAGCGTCTGCAATCTGGTACCGTCGCTCAGGCTGGCCGCTTGCTGCGATAGAGAATGAGACATTCTCGCCCTTTATCGTCTTCAAATCTCGTCTTATTGTCCGAATTGTCATTTGGGTTTTGCTTCCCCGCAGCCCTAGCTGGGCCGCAGCGGAGGCGAGCAGCAGGGTCTTCTCTGACCCGTCATCGAGGACGGCGTAAGTGTCCAGGACTTTATTCTGGTAGCTTAGTGTCACACGCACTACTTTTAGGAGTACTCGGGCTCCACTGCTGCTGGCGGGATCGATGTACATGACGCTCGCTTTGCGGCTGGATGGTGCAGGTGAAGGGCGCCGTCTGTTACTGTCGTGAAGTATGTCCAGATGGGCTCCATCGCACTTGGTGCACCTTTTCTTTAAGCGGCATTCGGCTGCCATGTGTGAGCGCGCACAGCGAAAACAGCGCTTGTTGGACTTTATCCATTGACCTGCTTCCTCCGCGTTCAGCTTGGGGAAGGAGTCACATTGCGCTAGCCAGTGTTCTTTCTCACAGTAGGGGCACACTATCTTCCACTTCTCCGTTCTGGAGGGGGTACTGTGGCTCCTGCTGCTCGGTACTGACTCCGATTGGTGCATCACAGTCACCGATCTTCTTCCATCATTTAGTCGTCTGGTTCCTTCTCTGGAGCCAGGGGTGCTCCGTCCGAATGTATCTAGCCGTAGGCTGCTGACTTCTCTCGCCAGGAAGTCTGCTAGATCGAGGAGGTTCGGTTCGGGGCCATTCGGGTCTCTGTGGTCCCTCTGCCGCCTAAAGCGCTCCTGACGAGCGGGCGGCAGCTTCTCCAGGATCCTTTCCACATTTGAGTTGGCGTAAAGTTCATGCCTCCCCTTCTCTCTTTGCGCTCCCAACATCCCTACCAGGGACTGCACTCTGATGGACAGGTCGTCCAGTGCTCGATTGTCTATTGCTGGGGGTAAGCGGTCGATGTGTCGGATCTCCTGGATCACGTAATCCCATATGCGCCCATACCTCTGGTCCAATGCTACCAGCGCTGCTGTGTATGGGGTGGTGGAAGTCGCGTAGGCGAGCGCTATATTATGTGCGCGGGGTACCTTTAAGTGCTTCAGTAGGATGGCGTATTTGTGGCGTTCATCCAATACATCCACCAACATGGTCTCCAGACACATGCGGAGTTCTGTATACTGGGCCCGGTTCTCTTGGGTGAAGTCGGGTACCATAGGCGTGCCAATGTATGACGCTGACTGTGGATACATCGGCGAGCGTTGGGGGAGAGGCCTCCTAGGCGAGTCTCCTCCCGCTCCTTGGTATGGGCTGGTACCGGCAGTGTACCATGGCCCGCTTGTCCAGGTGCTGTTCCTCGGTGCGGGTCGTGCGTCGTGCTCACCCGGGTATAGAGTCGGGGGTCTGTAGCGCAGCTCCGCGGGAGTATAGCCTGGGCTGTACCGGGCCTCCTGGTCCGGTAGAGTACTGTGCTGTCTTCGGGCGTGGTTCTCCTCCTCTTCCTCTTCGTCTTCAGTTAGGTCATCCAGTGCTTGTAGTCTCTGGTTTAGCCTCTCCACAGGATATGCTGCTCCTTCCCGGTTGCTAGGTCTCGCTTGGACCGGTGGGGGGAGGTGGTCTGTGGGGGGTATAGACCTCGTCTGTTGGTCAAGTTCAGGGTTGTTTACTCGGCTAGGGGATGCCGCCCTGGAGGTGTGTCTAGACGAGTTCCTGGAGCCTCTGGCGGAGGGAGAGGGTGTTGTCCGTCTGATCAGCTGTTCTATTAGTTGCGACTGCTGTCTGTCGCGCGCTGCGTCCCGTTGAGCACCGGCTCGTTCTCGGGCCACATTCTCTTCCATCTGAATGCGTCTTATTTCTAGACGTATCTGCTCGTGTTCGCTTCGCTGCTGGATCTGCAGTCGGTCGCGTTCAGCAGCGGCGTTCAGGCTGATGAGGAAGGTCTGCTGTAGGGTCCTCTCTGCCTCGCTGGGAGAAGGCGGTTGTATAGGGGAGCCTTCCCTCGGGGTACTCCTTGCGGAGCCTTGGAGTTCTATCTCCACGGTGCTCTCCCCGTCTTCTTCCGTGCCGAGTTCTCTCTCGGTAGCGTTGTATTCCTCCCGGGACTCATCGGGGACTACTTCTTCAGTACTGGCGGGGTGTGAAGTCATGTCTGGTTCCCACTGGTCCCCACCGTGAACTTGGTCAGTTACATTAGAGCCCGTAGGGGCCTCTATGGTCGGGGTAGTCTGGGCGTTGGGGTTAGACATACTTTTACTTTCTAGTTTTACCGCGTTTACTGTTAGTAGAAGACTAGGTTGTTGACTGACAGCGTAAGCCTCTAAGTACTGAGGGAGCCGTCGTTCGCGCTGCGGGCGTTGGTTAGGAGGATCGTTTCGTGGAGTGTTCATCATAGGCCATTTCAATATTAATAACACTATATTAATATTACACTAATTACCCTCCGGCTCGAAGGACCAATTGTAACTGAGGGGTACAATTCCCTGACTGTATTACTAGATATGATACTTACTACCACTACCTTTGTACTTAATATTCGGCCACCCAGTACACGGCATAAATATATTATCATAAACACTCTCACGTAGATGAAACGGATCCAACACAAATGTACGAAGTCGAAACAGGTCTTTATTTCTACACAGCGATGGTGTGTAGAACAAGCACTTAATCACTTAATTACATTTATGAATTGAAATAGTATGCACTTTTATGGCAAAGAGTATTCGTCGGTATATCAATAGAGAATGTCCAATCTCTGAAGGCGCAGGTGGTAAATATACGACCTGGAATAGTTAAGGAATAACAGCAATGATACTTTAATGATTATATACTAGATACACTAGAGGGGGTTAATCCGGTCGCTTGTAAGCCGACAGGAGTAGGAGGGGGGGGGGGGTAGAATCCGGCTGCCTCGTCCGGCCAAGGGTATGCCAGGTGAACCCACTGTAGTGCCGTTCAATGCGCCGGCGATCCTTGGACCACAGATGAAAGCAGGTGGACTCTTTGTGGGCCGGCTCTCTCCGGTCCACGGGGGAGAGACGTGAAGCGACCTCGTCTTGCAGAGCGTCTCCTCACCTTGCGTCCTCTCCGGGGGGGGGGTTCCAACACACGGCAGTGTCGGGGGTCTTTATCCATGGAATAATCAAAGTATACAAAGCATAATCCGTGCCTGGGAAGGCGGGCTGTCGTCGGTAGAATAATCCGGTATACAGGTCCACTCGCTCGTCGGCTCTGGGGCTCCTCGGGTGCAGCTTCACATGGGGGCAACCACCCTGGGTAAGCAGCCAGTTCTCTGCCCGAAACGATGGGGTACTGACTACGGTAGTATTCTCACCGCACGAAGCACTATATATTAACAGACTATTATTAGCTTAATAGACTACGTCCAACTCGACGATATAGTGCCAAATATGACTATTCAAATATTAATATACACGATGTCTCAATACCGATGGTAGGCGAACTTGGCCTTACTCCCACACGTGGCGTCGCGGGGAGGCTTTACGTCTGTGACTCTATTGGAGGGTAAGAAACTGGACTGAAAAGAAAGTCCTACTTTAGTAGCGCAGTATATATACGCACTATGAACAAATAGTCCCATTAGTGGTGCGGTAGCCAGATTCCTACGCGGAACTAGGACTTGTTCGTACATGTGGAGCGGTACGTTTGAACTGGGTCTGAGGGGTATGGCAGCCTGGCACCAAGGTCTCGACCAATAGTAGAATGGAGACTATTATGGGATGTTCAGTAGGCTAGAATGGATATTCAATGCATATTGTACAAGGAATATACAAGGGATATCAGGGAATATTAGAGAATATACAAATACAATTAAATATATATATATAAATAAATATATATATTCGGTTTAATCTGGCCCTTCACAACAGTACATGTTTGACGAGAGAGAGAGAGCTTCCTAAGATGCCATAGGTGATGATGTCACACCCGGATTGTCAACACACAGAGTTGCAAACGGGAGCAGCTCCGATGGATAAAGCTATATAAAGAAACGAATAGCCAAATAAATGTGAAGTTATCTTTGAACCTCTGTTGTCAAGCCTCGTCAATATACCCACGCCCCCCTCCTCACTAATGGAACTGTGCCGCAGAGTCACGTTAGAAGAACGTTAGCTTAGTGGCTAACGTGAGTTAGCTTAGCGGTAGCCCCTTTCGTGACTGTGATGCAAGCCTTGCATCAGTCACGAAAGGGGCTAGCTTAGCGGCTAATGTTAGCCCCGTTGCTGTGCTAAAGCAAGTCTCCTCGGCCTCCTTAGCCAAATTGAAATGACAACTATTATGGCAAGGTCCGTGAACAAGTGGAGAAAAACTCAGTACAATTAAACACTATGCAACGACCACTGCAAACGGCGAGTGAATCGTCAAGTAACGTTAACGGCATTGCTACTGCTGTGACTAGCTGCTCTAGACAAGGTATGAAGGTATAGTCAAAATCCATACCTTATACCGTCCACCCCTAGTAGGTAGTCATATAGGCATAGTAGTAGTATAGACATATTAGCATAGTAGGTACTAGTAATATAGACAAGGTAGATTCCTTAGTAGCAAAGTGCACACTAGTAAAGACACTATGAAGGTTGGTTTTTTTTTTTTTTTTTTTTCTTTATTTCAGATATTGATTTGAAAATATGTGTTTTAGTCAACGGTGGAAAATTGGGCAGGTTTCAGCTGTAGTAATACCGGTATTTGCTATCAAACTGCTGGGTCAGCTACTGAATGCTACAGCTAACACTGGTTGGTCAGCTACCGAATGCTACAGAAAAAGCGGATGAAACTTGTCTTACTGGTAATATGTGTGTTCGATGTAATGACAGTTTGTTCCAGTTTGACATGGCTCTATACATCTATACACAGTTTTCTTTAATGAATTAGTTTTGGGTAGTGGAAGGCGTGAATCTTTCCATAGCTGCATGTCTGGTATTATAAACATGTTGATCTTTAGTATGTATCATCAGTGTATACAAACATATAGGCACTCTCAAGGTACAGATATTTCTACCAAAGAGGATGATGCTACAAGCCAGTCTGACAGTCCCCCATAAAATAATCGCTGTTTACCTGCTGGTGTGAAAACTCTCAATTAACTGTCAGTTAGATAATACAACATTTTAATGCAGAGGAGTTTTTCCATTATTGACTATTTTAAGAAAATCCACTTCCTGAATTGATTATATGACAAGTGAGTGAATTGATCCCAACCCTGCTATGTAGAATATACCAGAACCTCAGGCATCATCTATCATAGGAATTACAGATAATAAATGAATTATTCACTACCAAATTACACAAAACACACATTCACCACAGTATCAACTACTCGGTGTTCTAAAAGATTGATTAATGTGATTCATTTCCTACAATATGACACTGCTAATAAACACAATTCATTGGCCACAGTTGTCATATAATGATGATTACCTGTTAATACGATGAATATAATACAAATTGAATTAAATTTGTAAAGAGAACATTAAAATAAATGTATAAAGGAGAAATTAGTCTTTGCCTACTCTACAACATGGGGCCTGGTGGCTCACCCTTGACCTTTATTGCATGTCCCACCCCTTCTATCACCACACGTTTCCTGTCAATCAACAATGTGCTAACAAATGAAAGCAGAAATGCCCTAAAAAACAACAATAATATACATAACATTTTGTAACTCCCAGCAGTTTCTATGACTATCGACTCGAGAGTACGGCAGTTGAGGGGCTGCCTGGTCCAAGATCAGACTCTTAAGCCATAACGGCTATGGCCTGTTTAAAGGGATTACGATTCAAACCAGCCAATCAGAGAGCAAGTTGGAACCATAACCATATTGCTTGGTTCTGCCTAATCCATTGGGATGTCCATAACAGCTTCTTAGCGGGGGAGGGGCGGTTTTAGGCACAGACTGGCGGTTAAACCCAGATTAGGAGCTGTGATCATTGATTTTACTTTTTGTTATTGGTTAACGGTTTTCTTTTTTTTGGGGGGGGGGGGGTATTTTCCATCATACCATAGATGTTTTTTCTCATTGTTTTCTTTCTTATTTTTTCTTCTTATAATTTTTTTGGTAGATTTTTATTGTTTTTCTCCGGGCAGTCCGGCAGAGAGAGAGAGGAAGTATGGGGGAAGACATTCGGCAAAGGTCGCCGGGTCCGGGAGTCGAACCCGGGATGGCCGTGTTGCACCGCAGCGCTGTACGCCAATTGTTTTCCGCTGCAGAGCTGGGCTACAACTGTTTTTAGTAGGGATGTTTTGTAAGTGTGCAGGCCATGCTGGTGCTCCTCAGCTTCTGACAACAACAATAACCCTTTCACTACCACACTACAGAAGGTTAACCCTTTCGGTAGTGAAAGGGGTTAACCTTCTGTAGTGGCTGTGAAAGGGTTAACCCTTTGTCGTGTGGTAGTGAAAGGGTTACGGTAGTCCTGTCTATCGCTCAAACATCACCTTGAAAAGGAGTTACCCTGCTTTCAGCTCATTAGCGATGCTCGCAGTCTAGGGCCGCATTCACACTGCAGGCCTAGGTGCTCAATTCAAATGTATTGCTCAGATCAGATGTATTTTCTTTTGGGCTGTTCACGTAATAATATATATATATTTTTTTATCCACTTTTTTTTCTCCCATTTTCTATTTTTTTTTTTCATCCCAATTTTCGTATCATCCAATTCAACCCTCCCCTGTCTTTGAACGCTGTTTCTTGCCTCCCACAAGCCGGCTGCAAATTAATGTGGACTAAGTCATACATAGCACGAGTCCCCTCCGATACTTGAGGTAACAGCAGTCTCATCTTTCCACCTGCGCGGCTCGATCTTTCAACGTCAGGGGTCTGGGCTTTGGAGGGGCCCCGCTCCCGTTGCTTCCTGATTCTACTGCGCAGGCGCACCAACCGACCTGTAGGAGTCGCTGTCCACAACGCCCGATCCCCACCCATCGGTTTCCCTCCCCGTAATACTGCCAATGTGTATTAGTGCGGACGACCAGCTAAACTGAGAGCAATGTGGAGCGCTGGGCTCGAACAGGGAGGCGAACCTGTTCGAGCCTAGTCTCCAGTATTCGTGGTGAGCGCCTTGCCCACTGCACCACGTAGCCGCCTACGTAATAATCTTTAAAAAAAATGTGGTCAATATCAGATTCCAGTGCGAACTGGTCACACTCCTGAACTGACCCGCATGCGCAGATGAACAATAAAGAAAAAAACTAATTTGACAAATGTCAAATCTAGAGTGACGTAAAAGTCACATGACCCAGGATAACAAATAAAATAGACCTGCATCTGATTCAGGAACACATATGTGAAAGTGGCCCAAATCAGAATTGGAAAGATCAGCTTCCATGTGATTTGTGCCGGTCACACTGTCGTGAAAATAACCAGATTTGGGCCAACTTTGCCTGCAGTGTGAACGGGGCCTAAAAGCCCCACAGTGCTGTTCCTCCTCACATGCGATTTAAGAACCACAGGTCTGTCGACTCTTTCAGCCGACCCAACAGAAGTGAGCGTGACGCCTGCGGGTGCAACCTGGCATTATCCTACCTCTCTTATGTGTCTCTCTGTCTCTATGTGTCTCTCTCTCTATGTGTCTGTCTCTGTCTCTATGTGTGTCTCTCTCTCTATGTGTCTCTTTCTGTCTGTGTCTCTCTCTGTCTCTGTGTCTCTCGCTCTCCCTTGGTCTCTGTGTGTCTCTCTGTGTGTGTGTGTGTGTGTGTGTCTCTGTATCTATGTGTCTCTGTGTGTCTCTCTGTCTCTATGTGTCTGTATCTATGTGTCTCAAATTCAAATAGGCTTTATTGGCATGAAATATTAACATACTTATTGCCAAAGCAAGTTCAACGTACAAACGATAACATATATATTAAGCAATAAAATACCATAATATTAATAACAGTAATATTAATAACAGTAAAGACAATCAACAAACTTATTCAATTACAAAATAATCATTCAATCGGGTAGTCATTTTACAGATGTAGCCACCCAGATACATGTATTTACAGAGCTTGTTCTCTTATTGTATGACAACCATCTACATATTTTGCAGCTAATGCTGTACACTTTTCTCCCCACACATATATAACAGCTTTTGATGATCAGGGAGATGGATAAACTGTGGATCTATTTTATCAAAGAAAACTTCTCTTAGATCCTTATATTTCTCAGTGTAGTAGGAAGTGAGATTCTGTCTTAACATCCCCCTGATGACAAAGTGAACACAGCCTGGCCTCTTCTGCCTGTGATGGCCTGTTACTATGGCTAGGCTATGTCCACTCAGTCTGTACTGTGTCAATGTCTTTCTTAATTTTATATCATTCACAGTGGTCAGGTATTCTGCCACTGTGTACTCTCTGTTTAGGGTCAAATAGAATTTGAATTTACTTTGTGATTTGTTCCAATATTCTATATCATTTTCTTTTTGTTTTGAGATTATTTGGTTGGGCCAGATTTCTTGGTGTCTGTCCTGAAGCCCTGGGCCCTCATTCATCAATTTTTCTCAGAAAGTATTCTATTTTCATACGTAAGCAAGCACAGAATTTAGAATGTGTGCACGCACAAAAGAAACGGGACTTATCACACGTGCGTACACAGGTCCTACGCACACCTGTCTTGATAAATATGACTTTGATCCTACGTTTGAGCTTGTGCACTGTTTTAAGTATTTGCATACCAGAACCGCCCCGATTAACCATATACGGTAATGGAACACCCCCATGAAATGTGGAAAAGTGGACTAACCCGAGCAAACTCTGAGAGACTTCACTGAGAGCGAGATTGATCACCGAGGTCCTCCAACCAACAAATTGAACGTATACAGCATTTCCCGTTGTGAACAATCTTATTTGGAAACATGACACACAGAATAATAGTATTTAGCGTTTTATTTTAAACAATATTTAATCGTATGATTATAGATATCTTTAGAGAATAAATAAATCCAATGAAGTTGCCAAATTCACAGACAACTCTGCGCTCTAATGCCTATTATGTGCGCTCGTCATGAGCCCGTTCTGGTCAGAGTCATATGGCTTCAGTGGATAACTATGATCTGCATTTAAGTGAATATGAATGAGACTCCGGCCACCGGCACATTATCAGCCAAAATGCGCATCGCAGATTATCTGTACATTGACCAAGTGGAATCCCGTTCACATTACTGATGGAGCAAACTCTGAGAGATTGTTCACAGAGGCGCTGCCGAACCAAGATATAATATGATGTGTATAATATAATGTGTGTAGAGGCATATGCTACAATCTATTTTGTTGTTGGTATTAGGCAGCCTATATGAAGTACATATAATAGCAGCCAGCCCATAGCCTACATTATGCAACAGTAACTTGCGCATATAATAACACACAGCCCTGCGAAGCCTGCATACAGTAAACTAACTTGATCATTAATCTAGCTGTTGTATCTTTACGCTTATGAAAACATTAAATAATATGTATAGGCTAGGCCGTCGCTTTAGCCTATATTCTCAAATTGCATTTAATGGCTGAATGAATGAATGAAAAACTTTATTTAACACTTTGAGTGCCACGCCGGGTTTTCCTTTTTACCCCCTGAATGCCACCATCGGCGCCAATGTTAACGTTAATATTGCCTAATCTATGTTTTAAATTATGGCTATGTGTCTAATCTGCCCATCGCATTATCAAAGACTATTTTCCAGTCAGTGCTGTCAAGGCAGATTGTTTTTTTATCGCGTCATTTCCGTTTCAGAGCATTTAGAAAAGCACCCGTTTTCAGATAAAAAACAGCCCATTCTGGACCATTCTATGAAAATCATCTTTTACTGGAATATTCCACAACGTTGATATTCGTCTGCCTTTTTATGAATCGTTTTCAAATAAACGCTAGATGATCAATATTATACGTGCACGCAAGCACATTCGGGCCGCGCACGGATAATCGCTGCGTTGATTTCCTCTCGGACTTTTACAGTGACACCGAAAGAGTCCTTTTCACAAAACCGCCTATAACTTCATCAAACTTACTCTGATTATCCTAAAGTGGTCTGCACACGGCGGGCGACAGACGTCGCCTGGCGATGTGATCGCCTGTCGCTCAATGACAATCGCTTAGCCCCCCACACCAGAGGCGACCGTTCTCAGGTATAATGATATGCATAAGCTATGTGTTGCTCTGTTTAGCTGGGGGTGTTTCCCCCCGGGAGATATAGTAGGGCGGACCGCCGGGACCGGAGTCCCGGACGTTACGTTATTAGGTTGTTGTGAAGCGGGTTAGCGGGTAGCTGTGTTGTGCAGTACGAGAGAGTATTAACCTGTAAAACCCATATTGAGCTGGAATTAAACCACCATATACGAATACAACCTCTCCTCATTCTTCCTGACATTACTATGCATGCCTGATCGCTACGATACGTTCATTACCAACGATTGGACAAGTATTGTTATGCAGCTGCTGAGAGTGTTTTTTTCACGGAAGACGCAAACTGTTTTGTTCTCAACCATAATTTTCTTTGGACAATAAACCTTACAAACTACATCAGCTGCAGCCTGGACATTAAACTCTTGTCAACATCCACAGCTTCTTTTGTTACCCGAGTATAAAAACACTAGTAGTAGGTGCATCGTGGCGCATTGTTCATTTATTAGTTAATGACAAGCGGCCACTACAGCTTCTCAAACTAACGTTATTTATTTAAATTGTTCCCGTTATTAATAATGAACATAACAAGTAGCATGGTAATAATATGTAGGTTATTGATCAATGAATGTATTGAATGATACATTAATGGTGTACAAATGATACACCAGTAGAACTTCTGTAGAAGTCATGTTATTTCCTCATTGTCCTGCTGTGTCGCCTCAAAAAATAGGATCGAGGCGATATTTAGCGAGGCGACAGAAATATCTGCGCAACTGTCGCTTCAAAATCTCCTGCCGTGTGAGTTCTCTCATTCATAACAATGGAGGCGATACAATTCTGCCGGTCGGCTCGCTAAAAAAATCGGTTGCCTGGCTAAAATCGCTCGCCGTGTGGGGACCCCTTAACACTGATAACATAGAGTCCTTACCTGACATCAGATGGTATCCAACTGGTATATTCCAATTCCTGATCACCATTCGAAAAAATCGATAAGTGTATAGATGCAACGCGATACAGTAGAACTCCATGATCAGCGAGGCTCAGAGGATCCAGAATGAACTCTGGTAACCCCGGCTGGATCAGTGGACTGGAAAATGTGGAGTACTGGATTTCTTTCCCCATCCATTTTCATTGAGTCCATTCCAAAATCCCTTATGTCATCTGGGAGACGACAGGGGGCGCTTTTTTCCACAATGATCGCCGGCGCCGCTCGGGTATACTCGGGTAGGCTCGGGTGATGCAATATGATTTCAGATCGCTAAAAAAAAAAAATCCGGGAAATCTCGTGAGTGGCTTTCAACCACCTATAAATAAACCAGAGATATCTCGTGTGCGGCACGCAAAGTCAGATTGCAGAATGGGTACAATACAGTACGGCTCAATACACACAATTGTTAAGGGGATGCAGACCAGAGAAAGACTTTTGTCTTGTTTACATCAGGGTCCCCCAACTCGAGTCCTCGATATCCTCGCGGATGGACCAGTATACCTTTATATCATTTCATATTCATATCATAGTTTACTCTATCAGCCTACCAGCATGTAATACGTTCTTTGTTAGAACTCAACTCATTATTATTTTGCGCATAGATTGCAGAAATACGGGGACATTTTGATTTAGGCTTTGACACAGAATACAAGTCATGATATCACCCACACGATATATGCTCTGTGTCCAGAGCATGTATGCTTTTCATTCATTTAAGACACATTTATTGCAAGGGTTTTGTATACACATACACTCAACAAATAACCTCTGTCTGTTCTCGTTGCAATGCGTTTATATCGTGGGTGTTCATATGACTTGTATTCTGCTTACAGCTTCGGGGTTCCACTTATTACGTTTAACAATGGCAAAGCCTTTTAAATATAATCAAAACGTTCCTGTATTTCTGCAATATATGCGCAAAATAATAACGAGTTGAGTTACGCGGAGCGCAGTCAGTGCTTATTTCCGCGTTGTAAAAATATTCTACCACCGGGCGCCAACTACGCATGGTCTGACCTGTGCTTAAATATATGCACAAAGTCAAGCACAAGTTCAAATTGATGTATCCCACACTTTGCTTAGAAATGATCGTACGCACGGGTTACGCACATATCTGTGCGTAAGTCAAGTTGATAAATGAGGGCCCTGGGCCCTCATTCATCAACGTGCCGTAGAAGATGTTCTATTTCCACACGTAAGCACAGAATGTAGAACCAGTGTACGCACAGAAGAATCGGGATTCATCAACCGTGCGTACACAGGTCCTATGCTCCTCCGTGTTGATAAATACCACTTTGTTCTACCGTCAATGCTCGTGCATGATTATCCATATATGGTCATAAAAGTGATTAAACCCCCCCCATGGGATGTGAAATAATGGACTGACCCGAGCGGAACTCTGAGAAACTTCACGGAGATTGTTCACTGCTGTCGAACCAAGAAGACACAACGCGTGTTATGGGATAAATAAAAGGCGGACTTGTAAACGGTGATGTCAGATATCAACGGCTCCCTAAGACCATTGCTGCAATTCTGCCTGGACAGCTCAAAATACTAATAAAGACCGTTCGTTGACCACTGTTTGGCGTTGGTTGTGTGTCATTATAACCGTGCTGATATGAATGCCTTTATTAGTTGTGTTCGATTGGCTATATGATTTTTAGAGGCATCTATTTTGTTGTCGGTATTACCGACAACAAAATAGATGCCTCTAAAAATCATATACTATTAGGTAGCCTATATGAATTACATATAATAGCAGCCATAGCCTACATTATGCAACAGTAACTTGCGCATACCAGTGTATGCGACGGACCAGTGTATACCTTATATCATATCATATTCATATAATAGTTTACTCTGTCAGCATACCAGCATGTAATATGTTCTTTGTTAGAACTCAACTCGTTATTATTTTGCACATAGATTGCAGAAATACGGGAACGTTTTGATTTACATTAAAAGGCTTTGACATTGTAAAACTAAATACGTGGAATTCTGTAAGCATAATACAAGTCATATCACCCACACAATATGCTCTGTGTCCAGAGCATGTATGCTTTTCATTCATTTAAGACACATTATTGCAAGGGTTTTGTAATACACATACACCCTGGTGTCATTGCAATGCGTTTTTTATTCTTTCTTATACAGTAAAAAGGGGGAAGAACACTATATAGTGGGTGTTCATATGACTTGTATTCTGCTTACAGCTTCGAAATTCCACTTGTTTCATTTAACATAAAGCCTTTTAAATATAATCAAAACGTTCCCGTGTTTCTGCGGTCTGTGCGCAAAATAATAACGAGTTGAGCTATGCGGAGCGCAGTCAGTCAGTACACCCCGTATATTCCGATAACGCTATATAAACCATGCTGCATTCATTCTGAGAGAAAGATCTATTATTCCAAATGCTATTTATAGGGTTTTGACCATAATTACACTACTGTTGCTATTTTACAATGAACTATAATGAATTACGGTTCATACAGAACATGCCAGTGTTGAAACTAATGCACAGAAGCTAATTTCCTTGTTGTAATAATATATTCTACCACTGGGCGTCAGCTAAGTGTGCTCCGAGCTGTGCGTACACATAAGCATGGAGTCAAGTTCAAGTTGAAATTGATGAATCCCACTCTTTGCTTAGAAATGGTCGTACGCACAGGTTAAGCACAAATCTGTGCGTAAGACACGTTGATGAATGAGGGCCCTGGTGTTTGTG
Organism: Notolepis coatsorum; assembly: GCF_963971535.1. NCBI lineage: Eukaryota > Metazoa > Chordata > Actinopteri > Aulopiformes > Paralepididae > Notolepis > Notolepis coatsorum. Next base: position 100,527,747 of record NC_140165.1, read on the forward strand.
GGCAGAGATTTCTGACTAGCTGGCAGAGGGGTTAATCTCTTGGCTCTGAAGGGCTTTGTAGTGGTAGGAGTGGGGGACACTTGATTGGAGGTGTGTATAAAATTTGATGGCTCGCTTTTGTATTTGAATAATTCGAGGGTATTGGCCAAGTTCTGCCCTGCATGCATTATTGGCAGTGTGTCTGTGAACCCTAAGTAGGTTTTTGCACAATTCTGCATGCAGTACTTCTAATGGATGTTTTTCCCATTTTGGGAAGTCTTGGTTAGTTAATGGACCCCACACTTCACTAGAGCCATATGAAATCCGTTTTATTTTTTTCCAAATTCCGTTTTTTCCGTTTTAATATTTCAGAATTCTGTATTTTGCTTTGTACGCTCATTTTACCATCAGAAATAGTGTCTAATAAGTGGGAATGAATAAATTTCCACAATTTAATAAGATATAACAGTCCATTTAATAGGGCTGTCTTAAATACTTCGAAGCTTTGTTCGATGGGCATGGGATTCGAATATGAAAAAAAAAATCGATTATTTAAAAAAAAAAATTATTATATATATTTTTGCTAAATCAACTCTGCCTCTCTTTGTTAACTACAACAAACAATGCTGTTTGTTATTTAAGATGAGGTCAGACTCGGCACTGACAGATTTGTGTTCATTGTGCTGCTTTTATAAAGCCTCAAATGACATGAAAGCAAAGTGTTTTGTTTGTCTAAGATTTAAAAAGGTTTAAACTTTACAGCACTGCCAAAGTTGAACAAAGTGCTGTACAAGTCCCACAACATAAAAAAAAAAACGTTTAATTTTTTTTTTTTATAGTTGATTCCATTTTTATTGCTCAATTCCGCGATTCCGTGATCGCGGATTCCATATGGCTCTACACTTCACACTCTGTGTCTCTGTCTCTGTGTGTCTCTCTCTCCCCTGGTCTCTGTCTCTCTGTGTGTGTGTCTCTCCACTATTATCCCTGTACCCAAAAAATCCAAGCCTGCTTGCCTCAACGACTACCGCCCTGTAGCTCTCACCTCCATAGCCATGAAGTGCTTTGAGAAGCTAGTAAAGGGCTACATCTGCTCCTCCCTCCCCATCAACATGGATCCCCTGCAATTTGCATACCGCCCCAACAGGTCCACGGAGGACGCCATAGCCCATGTGCTGCACACAGCAGCATCACACCTGGACAAGAGGCAGGGGAACTATGTGAGAATGCTATTCATCGACTACAGCTCGGCATTCAATACCATAGTTCCCTCCATACTCATAGCCAAGCTCAGGGACCTGGGCTTGAACTATGACCTCTGCCAGTGGGTCTTGGACTTCCTGACGGGCAGACCCCAGGTGGTGAGAGCAGGCAACTACACCTCCTCATCCATCACCCTCAACATAGGGGCCCCCCAGGGCTGTGTTCTGAGTCCCCTCCTCTACTCCCTGTACACACACGACTGTGTGGCTCAGCGGAGTAGCAATACAATCATCAAATTTGCTGACGACACAGTGGTGGTGGGCCTGATCTCTGCCAACGACGAGAGGGCCTACCTGGAAGAGGTCAAGGTCCTGGCGGGATGGTGCCAGGAAAACAGCCTCTCCCTGAACGTCAGCAAAACAAAGGAGATGATTGTGGACTTCAGGAGGTCGGGGGTCAAGGACTACAGCCCCCTCAGCATTGACGGGGCACCGGTTGAACGGGGCACCGGTTGAGAGAGTTAACAACTTTAAGTACCTCGGAGCCTACATATCCGAGGACTTGATATGGACCACACACATTGACAGTGTTGTGAAGAAGGCACGACAACGCCTCTACTTCCTCAGGCGCCTAAGGAAGTTCCAAGTCAGTCAGAAGATCCTTAAGAACTTCTACTCATGTACAATAGAGAGCATCCTGACTGGCAACATCACCTCCTGGTTTGGGAATAGCACTGCACAAGACCGAAGCAGACTACAAAGAGTGACACGTTCAGCCGAACGCACAATTGGAGGGGGGCTCCCCACCCTCCAGAACATTTACAACAAGCGGTGCAGGGGCAAGGCTAAGAGAATCATTAAAGACTCCAGTCACCCGAACAACTGCCTCTTTGAACTGCTGCGGTCAGGCAAGCGATACCGGAGTCTCAAGGCGAGCACAGAAAGACTCAGAAGAAGCTTCTATCCCCAGGCCATCAGGCTGCTAAACGAACAATGAACACTACACCAACAACCATCAAACGCACATAGCACACACATCCACACGCACACACTCACTTTAAACAAACACACTGTAGCACCCACTCCACACACTTTATAGCACACACTCACTTTAAACAAACACACTGTAGCACCCACTCCGCACACTTTATATTTATTGATGAAGGATTGCACTACAACTCGTACACCTTACTGTAAATTGTACCTAAATTGTACCTCATCCCATTTCTGCTCTGCACTATATAGTACTGTACATTAGTACACTGCATAGTATTGTATATTATATGGTAACTCAGTTACGTCTATTCTGCATCGAACATTGTACATATGTCTATACTGAACACTGTGACCTCATTTTCTACTTCTAAATTACATGCTATACTATGTTATTTGATACTATCTTGTCTAGCACAGTCTCTGGAGCGTAACAGTAAGAAGCATTTTGTATGAAAGTATTCTGTACTTCTGTATGACAACTATTAAAGAAACTTGAAACTCTCTCTCCCTCAGACCCTCCTACTGTGTCCATTGATATGATAATAACAACTAGTATCGTTTGACACTGACTCTAGTGTTTGGCCGGGACGTATAAACACGTAGGTGTGCCGCAGGTCTGGGCAGTTTTGCGCTTTGGTCGTCGGAGCGTTCTCTCGGCACAGATCTCGCTACACGGATGTCTCGCGAGGTTATAAGTGACGCTCGTGCTGTTATTAACCTGTTAATCCCCTCCCCGCTTTCTCCCCCTCGCCAGAAGAACCAGACCCTTTGAACGACTTCATCAAGTCTGAGCCCAACACCAAAGACATGAGCGACCCCGGGGTGGACCTCTTCCCCCAGGACCCGGACGCCATCCAGATGACCTCGGACCTCTACGCGGACGGCACCTCAGCCCAGGACGCGGCCCTCATCGGCGAGGACGGCATCGTCGCGCCCCCCGACCAGGCGCTCCCCCCGCGTCAGCAGCAGCCCCTGCGTCAGCCCCGGAAGAGGAGGTTGCGCGGGGGCGACCCCTGGAGGCTGCGCCTGGACTACCTGGTGGCGTACGGGCCGCAGGGCCGCGGCACCTTCTGCATGGTGTGCTCGCAGGTGCTGCCCGAGACCAAGGTCAGCAGCTTCCGACGCCACATCCAGGAGTGCCACCCGGAGACCACCACCCTGAGCCGGCAGGAGAGGGAGGCCATGGCTGCCGTCTGGACCAAAGATTACCCCACAGAAGGCACACCTGCAGCCGGCACGAGGATTAAAGAAGGTATTCGCTATGCAGAATTCACTCATTATAAACGAGGCATGTTCACGTACGCCATTGAGGAGTTTGACTTTTATTTAAAAGAAAATTCAACAACCTACATAGACAACATTCATAGATGATACATTTCAACATATCAACAGTACATAAATATAAAACAAATAGACAAAAATGAGAAAATAGTGTGGCATGGGTCCTTCGGTCCATTCTATATTTACATTATTTATTTACATTTTCATTCATTTTCTTGTATCCTTTTCAATCCTCTGTGATGTTGTTACTTCCCCTCCTATATTCTTCCCACTTTCCCCATTTCCATTCATACTTTTCTTCTTGCAGCCTCAGCAGATGTGTGATTCTCTCCATTTCCTGTATCCCCTCTACTAACTCTATCCATTGGTCCTTCGTCGGCACTTCTACCTTGTACCACAGTTTAGTTAAAGCTTTTTTGGCTGCCACTATCAATATCTTAATCAAGTATTTGTCTTCCCCTTGGATTCTTTCTTGTGATAGATTCCCCAGATACAACACTTGGCCTCCCTGGGGTATTTCGTATCCTATTATTTCATTTATTATCTCTTCCCAGTAGTGCCTTATCTTCTGACATTCCCAGAATATGTGTGTATGGTTCGCCACTTCCTGTCCACACTCCCTCCAACATGTTTTCTTTGCTGGTGTGTAGGGCTGCACGATTTTGGGAAATAATCTAATTGCGATTATTCTGACAGATATTGCGATTGCGATTTGCGATGCGATTATAACATATTTTAAAAAAAAATTACAAGAAGAATGTTGCTGCTTTCTGTAGTCGGGTCCCAACTGCAAAATTACTGTATTACCATGTATTATACACTTTTACTATCATGTAGACTATTCTGCTTTGTGTTTACATGTGATGTATTGTATACATGCACATTTATTATGTTCTTGTGTGATGTATCGCACATTTTATTGCTGTGTGATGTATTGCAAATGTTATTGCTGTCATCTTGGCCAGGTCTACCTTGCAAAGGAGATCTTGTATCTCAATGGAACTTCATGGTTAAATAATAAAAAAAAAAAAAAAAAAAAACGTTTTTTTTTATTTTTATTTTTTTAATTGCAGGCTTGGCGATTTGATAATTGCATCATTCCAAATCGCGATTTCGATTAAAAAACGATTAATCGTGCAGCCCTACTGGTGTGTAATTGCCCTGTATTTCTGGTGTTATAAAGTATCTAATTATGTTTTTCCACCCAAACTCCCTCCATATCCTTGATCCTGTGGTTGTTTGTTGCGTCTTACATGTGTTATACCATTCCTCTATTTCTAACTCTTTCTCCCACTTTTCTTTTACATACAATGTTGTATTTCTCTTACTGTCCATTATTGCCTGATATAGTGCTGATATCACCCTTCCCTTCCGTCCTTCGTATGACTTTACCATTATCTTAATTACCCCATTCTGTTCTTTGTCTCTGTCTTGCTTTATTTGAGTTTGACTTTTAACTGCGACCAGCGGCTCTAAAGCTTGCTCTGTTGGTTCAAGTTTGCTTTTATTTGTCATGTATAAAGTATATTTGTCACATACATTACAGTGAAATGCTTGGTTCTGTATGAGCCTCCTGAGAATGTGCTTCATACAGTAAAAAAAGTAAGTAAAAGAGGAATAAAGTCCCAACACTTTACAAATATACAAACTTAGTATAAGGGTTAGGGTTAAGTTGGGGGGGGGGGGGGGACTTTTCCGTCAAGCCAACTGAAGAATCCATTGTGATCGCCGGCCCGGAAAACGTGTGGATTATGTATTTACAGTACCCAACGCTGAATCAATAAATGCGATGGATATTTGGAATGGCGATCAGGAATTTGAATAATCTTTTTGGATAACATCTGATCTGAGGTAAGGAATTTATTTTACCAGTCTTAGGATAATCAGAGCTATTTTCACCTATATATCAGTGTTTGCCATATGTGTGTGTGTGTGGCTGTGCGAGCGATCAGGAAATGAGAGAATCGATATTTCAGCCCGCTTCTATAGTGTGCATAAGTACACATATACTATCGATAATCTAGCCTTTATATGAAAACGATTCATAAATAGGCCGAAAAATGACAGTTTTTGTGTATGCCCGAATATTCCAGTAAATGCCGATCATCACGGAATCTTTATATTTTCCTTAAACAAGGGCTTTTCAAAATGCTATAAAACAGAAATGAAGCGATTAAAAAAAGAAAATCCGTTTCGACAATGTTGACTGCAAACAAGTCATTGATAAACGACGGGCAGATTAGACACATAGCCATAATTTAAGACAGAGATTATGCGTTCACAACGCTATCATTGAAGTGGGTGGTGGCATTTAACGGGGGTAACGCGCACCGCATGGCTGGTAATCAAAGTGTTACGGTGAGTGTTTGTTTAAAGTGAGTGTGGATATGTGTGTGCAATGAGTGTAGAAGGGGGGGGGGGGGGGGGGGGTTGGTCCACCCTAGGAGGCTGCGATTTGGCATAGAGGACAAGTGTGTGCAGGTGAAGTAACTTTGCTTAGGTTCAGTTTGAGGTGGTTGGTCGTCATCCAGGCAGAAATGTCGGACAGGCAGGCCGAGATCCGCTCTGAGACTTGGATATCTGATGAGACTTGGATATCTGAGGGAGGAAAGGAGAGGAAGAGTTGGGTGTGATCGGCATAGCAGTGATATGAGAAGGCATGAGACATGATAATGTCTAGATTTGGTGTAGAGAGAGAACAAGAGGGGCCCAAGGACCGAGCCCTGGGGGACACCCATCTGTAGGGGGCGGGGGGCAGACAGGGTACCTCTCCATGATACTTGGTAGGAGCGGTTGTCAAGGTAGGATGTCGGCCATGCCAGTGCAGAGCCAGCCACTCCCATTCCTGCAAGGGATGCAAGGAGAATCTCATGGTTGACTGAGTCAAAGGCTGTTGACAGGTCCAGGGGAATCAGGACGAGGCTCTTGCTGAGTGAAGAGCCTCTGTGACCGCTATGAGGGCCGTCTCTGTGGAGTGACCAGTCCTGAAGCCTGACTGATTAGGGTCTAGGAGGTCATTCTGTAATAGATTATCAGTGAGCTGGTTTGATACAGCGTGTTCAAGTGATTTAGAGAGGAAGGAGAGAAGAGAGAGACAGGGTGATAGTTATCTGTTTCAAGTTTTGTTTTATTTGTCACGTATAAAGTACATGCACATTACAGTGAAATGGTTGGTTCTGTATCTATGACGTGGGGTTCAGGGTTGGTTCTTTGATAAGATAGCTTGTTTTAGGGAGGTGGGAACCACCCCAGAGATGAGCGAGGAGTTGATGGTTGCAGTTAGAGTTGATTGTTGCAGACGGTTGCAAACGCGACGGTCACGGAGATGAACAATGTACAGCTTTCCAGATGCGTGATTATATACACGTACTGTTAACGTTATTAGGAGTGGCGTGTGCCTGGTAACGAAACGGATACGCTGACGCAAGCGGTCTACCACCTAGGAGACGAATGAATGGAAGCGGATACGGACCACTAGCCTAGCTTAAAACTCTGGGAGAGGTGTTTTTGGCCAACAGCTAGGCTAGCTGGTCCGTATCGGCTTCCATTCATTTGTGCTAAGGTAGGCCAGCTTGCAGCCAGATAGCTTTCTACTGATCTGACTCTAGAGAAGACGGTAAGCACATAATGTTGGCGTGTCCCTTACCATATCTGTGCACAAACTTTATCCATTAACTCTTAGCCTATTCAACAGTATCTTTTAACCATAATGTGAACCAAAACAACTTCTCTGAAATCCTCTCTCTTTCCTTCCCTCTGTCGGGGCAGAAATCAACCCCAGTGAACCCGTCACCCGAGGTACAACAGCGGCGGACAGCGGCAATCAGACTTCCCCCGGCAACCGAGCGGCCGCCAAAATGCTGAAGACTGAGGAAGGGGGCGGCGTCATCGGGGGGAGGGGCGCCGGCACGCCCTCCCGCCACAGCCACTACCCCGGCAAGGACCAGCGGCGGAACTACCAGGTGCGCTGGCGGATGGAGTACCTCATGGACTACGACTGCCGGCGGCACGGCCTCATCTGCATGGTGTGCGGCGCCACGCTGGCCACTCTGAAGGTCAGCACCATCAAGAGACACATCCAGCAGGTGCACCCGCACTCGCTGGGCTACGTGCCGGACGAGAAGCAGCGGGCGCTGCTCGCCTACAATCAGACGGCGCTGCACTTCGTCCACTCCGACGACTGCTTCTCCTCCCAGGACCACGGGCACATGGCACTGGGGCCGGGAGGCCACCCGGAGAAGTCGCCGCCCGTCAAGAGCGAACTGATCCCGACCGGTTTGGCACTTAGGGAGGGGCTTCCCTCGCCCGCCCCCCCGCTCCCTCCCTCCAAGCACACGGCGTCGGGGGGCGTAGGGAAGTCCCCTGTTGAGAGTGAGATGATCCCGAGCTCTTTGGCACTTAGAGAAGGGCCCCCCCCCCCGCTCGCACCCGTCCCGCCCTCCAACGGCTCCTGCTTTTCCAAATTACCTTTCGCTTGAGTTCCTTGAGTTCCTATGAGTCCTGGATCAGAGACGTTGACGGTTGAGGTATAGGCAGGGTCCAACGTTAAAGCTTGAGTCCTGGATCAGAGACGTTGGTTGAGGTATAGGCAGGGTCCAACGTTAAAGCTTGAGTCCTGGATCAGAGACGTTGGTTGAGGTATAGGCAGGGTCCAACGTTAAAGCTTGAGTCCTGGATCTGAGACGTTGGTTGAGGTATAGGCAGGGTCCAACGTTAAAGCTCGTCCTCGCAAATCCGCTGGCCCCAAAGCAATTTCTACTGATTGCTGATTTGTTTACTGTCCAAAGTGAAGTTCTTTTTTTATTGACCCCAGACCAATGGGCCATTCTTATTGTTGGACCTTGGATATATATATATATATATATATATAAGTTGTAGACAATCCTCCAATATTTACCTGATGGCAAGGCAGGTGTTTAGCCATCAAGGTTATACCTTTTGGGTATAAAGGTTCCAGTTTCAAAGACATATATTAAGCCTAGTTCGCAACTAAAAACTTGTAGCACTTACCCACATATTACAGGGTACTTACTGTGTAATAACAGAAAGATTACCTGGTCATTTCTGCTCAAGCTGATAATGACAAATATTTATTTGTAACACAGTAATTACCCTTTGTCTTTGTCTCTGTAATATGAAGCGCTGCCGGGAACTCTTGTGAGGAAAATCCTTCATCCGGGACGAGGCTTAAGCCACGTCCGTGAAACCCACCAAACGTTTTCAAATCCAGGTCCTGGGGGGGGGGGGGGGGGGGGGGGGGGTGCAGGACTTGGAGTGCAGGGCTTGAAGTGCAGGACTTGTTTCCTGACAGGTCTCAAGTCTTCTTTAACGTACTCAGGAAGATCAGAACCAGAGGCTCTCGGCGAGGCCGACGTGACGCTGGTTTTGAGTCGGGATGTGTGTCTGGAAGACAAACTCAGCACTTTTTGTTCCAAAAAAAATATGTTTTACTAAATCCTAGCTTTCCTTCTGTGTAGCTAATTGAATGAGAGTGTGTTTTGAAGTGTATTGCTCAAGACAATGAATGGCACAGAGCAGCAGTCAGTGCTTTGGTCAACTTCTGTCATTTGATTCCTTGTTTACAAAGGGGGGTGGGAATCGTCCTTCCCTCCCCCTCATTTTCATACATTTCATTGAGACGTGATGATTTCATCTCTCTCTGTCAGTGTGTTAAGAGACAGCCGTGTTGTCGTTGTCGTTTACTGGCCCCGTATCCATTTCCATGTTCCATAGACTCCACCATAGCTACGAAAAGAAAGCTGCACAAAAAAATGAAATCTATGTAAATACTGTATGTGGAATATTTTAATTATTTCTCCTTTTTATACAAGCACTTTTTTGCATCCTGGTTTCTACAAAAAGTTTGTAATTATGCCTGGTTTTTCTACACAATGAAGAAACAATAATGCCATTTTCTTTGCATGAAATCCCACAACCATGCATGATTGTCAGGACTGATTTGAGCTTTAATGGCTGGACCACGGTTCATTTGGGCTTCACCAATTCAAGTTCATGACGTTGGAAAAACACATTTCCTATTTTCGTTGGACATTTCACATAAAGTCAAGTCACGCCGTCTCGCTCAGTTACGATGTTTATGCAAAAAAACAACAAGGAAAAAAATTATAAAAACATGCAAACATCTTAAAAAAAATTAAAAAAAAATACCGACTTTAAAATAACCACTTTGCCATAAAAGTTGGCCACAAAAATGTGACTTTTACACCTGGAAAATGCACAACTCAGGGATTATCCAGTTTCCATCATTGCTCGCTTTATTCAGTCACCTTTTTGTTAGTAGAGGCTGTTGAAAATGTTTAGGAAGACGTCGGATTTCAAGCAACCTTTTTGATGTCCAGGTTTTCTGACGCAATAGACGGGAAGGAGCGACGTATTGGGATCAGTTTTAACTCAGTTTTAACTCTTTCACTACCACACTACCAAAGGGTTAACCCTTTCACAACCACACCACAGAAGGTTAACCCTTTCACTACCATGCTAGGTTAACCTTCTGTAGAGTGGTAGTGAAAGGGTTAAAGGTGCACTACGCGGTTTCAGAGGAGGGGGTTTGTTTGCAGAGCCTGCGAAAAACATTTACTCCAATCAAAAATGAAAACAAAATAATTTTGAGGCGCTGTGAACCAAACATTAGCCTGGGATATGTTTGTTAACAAAATCGCGGCCCTGCCTTTTGTAAATGACCGCGATGAAACTGTAACTTGTCAGGAAGCTTTCTAGCTTCAAACAGTTTTTCAGGGACCTCATTTTCCTCTGAGGACAGTTTGTTTATTCAGTTGTGAAAATATACCTTTAGAAATTATTCCCTTCTCTGATTCTCGCAAAACTACAGAATGCACCTTTTTAAATGTATTGAATTTCAAGTAAATTTATCCCAACCCTGGTATATTAACTGAAGACTGGACGTGATTTACATGCATCCAAAAAGCAGCTCTGGAAATAAGCAGGTGGCAGTAATGACAGTGAAGGAACACAACTGAACCGAATCCCTCTGATCTCCTCTGCCTTGCAAAGGTCTCCACCTCGCCATGCCATAATTAATACGATTAAATCATGTTTCCCCTCTCAAACGGTCCTTATTGGCCCCCTGAAGATTATCGCCCACATTATGATTTTCGACATAGCACTTAATTATGAAAAAAGAAATGAATAAAAATAAAGTCAATTTCGGCTAAATTAATGATGAAATGAATAAATGTTGTTTGTTATGATGAGGTGTGTGTGCTTGTTTGTCTGTGTGCCTGTAGCCTAACTGTATGTATGGGGGAGGGGCACAATAAAAAAAAAGAAACTACCCTATGAATTAGTGGTACTATTGGTTAACCCTTTGACGTGTACAATAATCACACCGGTTGCCACGCCAACAGCTGAGAACGGAACATTCTAATGAAGACGTCACACACACCGGTCACTGAAAGAGAATGTTATAGAATTCCAAAATGGAATTCTTTTTTAAAACAAAGCGCACTTCAAGGGGTTGATCAGCGACCACAGAAGTTGATCTGATGGTTCCTTCTTTGTTTTTTCCCCATTTCCTTTACTTTCGCTGTCTCGTCGTGTCATCAGCCAATCCACTCGCACCACCTCTCACCTGTGCACCTGTCGAGACATGCGTTCTCAACCATCCTTGTAATAAAATCTGGTAAATAACAGAATGGAGGTCGTCTTGTCGGGTGTTTTTGTGTGACATGAGTAAATATGATAAGATATTCCTTTATTGATCCCCTTGGGGAAATTAAGGCATCATATAGCATGGGGGAGGGGAGGTACAGGTAGTAGAAGACATGATATAGTACAGTGGAAAAGTACAAATTAAAATAGGCAGTGTTAACAATATAATTAACTCTGGTCAAGCGCATAATTATGGGCAAGTAGGCAGTGTAAAAAGGTCACGGTGCAAGATGAGGGTATGTATGTCCTCAGTTATATTTGCTCTACAATAAATATACTTTACAATATATATCTAATCTATAAATGCTAAATATATGCTCTGATGAACTAGGTATACCGTATACACATAAGGTGCAGTATGCATATGGTATGTATGCAGAGAATAGTTTTGGAGGTGGATCCATGCAGATTGTGGAATGGAACATCGCCAAGAAAGGAAGTCTACTTGAGTTCTCGGGTTGTAAATCTGCAAAAGTGGACCTCTTTCAGACCTTTTTCTTTTCTAGTTCTGGATCTTTAGATATAATGATATAACGTGACTGTCCATAACAGTCCCTTTCAGACATTGCAGGGATAGGGTTAGGCAATGCAGATGGGTGATGTCACCCTTGCTTTTAGAGTTTATAACTCAAAACTCATCAACCACACTTAATCTCACCCCAGTCCAATTTTAGGATTTTTTTACCACACTAGCACATGCAGTGCTGGAGGAATGTCCATATTTATGACATGAGATATACAGTATGAAACGTTGCTACCATTACGCAACAACACGTGTGCTCTTAAATTTAGTTGTCATGTCTATAACTGAGTTTTAATACTTAATGTCTCATTTCAACATTAAAGTGGTCCCGGTCTAAGATTAGAATAACGTAATCCTCCCTCCGCCACCATTCCCTCCATCTACTGTATAACCAACAAACACTGAAATCGAATCCTATTTAAAATGTTTAATACTGCAAATTATAATTCCCAATGCTTCCATGGAGGAGGCATGTTGAGAATGTAGGCCGTAAAGGCCTAATCCAGATTTATTTGAACTAAATTAGGGTTATATTTAAATACATCCTGAACGAGTTGGATTTGTAGATTGAAAATATGATGTTTGAAACGTTCTTACCCCACTATGAATCTAAATAGTTTATATTTTGATCTAGCATTGATTGATTGATTGATTGAAAACTTTATTAACAGATTGCAGAATTGGTACAATAAGTACAGCTCAATACTAACAACTGCTAAGAGGATGAAGACCAGAAAAATACTTTCGTCTTGTTTACATCGGGGTCCTCCATTTTCAATTAATCAATACCTTTATGACATACAAATATACAGTAATGTGTAAGAAAAAGATATCATAAAAAATATATACATCCGAAGGGGAAGAAACTGTACATTGGAGGGGGTTGGTATGGTTTGGTCGGGTTTGTGTGTCCAGCATTAGCTATGTTCAGCCTGGCTGGGGTAGCCATGATCTAGCTGTATGGTTTGGTCAGGTTTGTGTCTCCATTGCGTTTCTTGTAAATTCTCCGCTTGCTAGGCATTAGGCAACCGTTCAAAATCCACACCAGCAACTAGTACAAGAGCTAAACCAAGATGATAGGAGACGAGTCAATCAACCATGCTCCGTTCACTGACACTGCAGACGATTTTTCGCGTTTTGCAACGCGACCGCAGTCTGAACGTCTTGTCAGAATCCATGCGACGTTTACGTCACTCTAGATTGACAGTCGTCACAATTCTGTGGCGGCAGTCACTCGCTGAATACAAACATGGAAGACAGCTGTGATGGAGTTGGTCAATGAAGGAACAGTGTGGTGTTTACTTTATAGGGAGGGGTCCGTGTACCACAAATCACGTTCAACCCAGATTCGGCTCAAACAAGGGACCTTTCCATCACAGTCGAGAATGCAACTGTGGTCCGCGTCCCGGGTGGCGTCTACCTTAATGATAAGCAAGCAGTGCAAAAATGCGGAAGCATTCGTCACCGCACGCCACTACGGTAAAGCGCCTTTCTTTTCAGGCCCGCTTTGGGAGGCGTTTTCCTTAATGCCAAGCAAGCAGTGCAAAAATGCTTCCGCATTCGTCACCGCACGCTAGTGCGGTAAAGCGCCCTTCTTTTCAGACAAATGCTACCGTGCGTGCACCGGCGGCGGCGTGCTCGCTCAGGTGCGTGCGTGCGCCGGCGTGCTCGCGCGAGGTGCCCGCGCATGCGCATGAGATCCCGCCTTGGTTCGACACGAGCGGAGCTCAATATATATAAGTCACCGCCCCTTATTCAGTATCTAGCAATAGCTCAATTGGCAAGGCCACATGGCCGTGGATCCTATGGCTCGTTTGCTGGCGAGTTCGAATCCCATCGAAAATATTTTTTAACGTGATTTTTTTTTAACGTGTATTCTTTCGCCGGTTAAGGTTAGGCATGGTTAAGGTTAAGGTTAAGGTTAGGCATTGTTTCGGAGTTGGTTAAGGTTAGAACGGTTAAGTTTAGGCGCTGTTAAGGAGCTGGTTAAGGTTAGAGTTTGTCAAAGAGAATGGCAATATAATTTCTATGGTTAAGGTTAGGCATGGTTAAGGTTAAGGTTAAGGTTAGGCATTGTTTCGGAGTTGGTTAAGGTTAGAACGGTTAAGTTTAGGCGTTGTTAAGGAGCTGGTTAAGGTTAGAGTTTGTCAAAGAGAATGGCAATAGACAGCCTATTTCCGCGCGACCTGGGCGCTGGGCGGCGGAAAATGAAAGGCGCATTACTGCACGCCACTACGGTAAATTTTTGCACTGCTTGCTTGGCATAAAGCTACACGCCTTTGGGAGCTGTCGCGCGGAAATAGGCTGTCTATTGCCATTCTCTTTGACAAACTCTAACCTTAACCAGCTCCTTAATAGCGCCTAAACTTAACCGTTCTAACCTTAACCAACTCCGAAACAATGCCTAACATTAACCTTAACCATGCCTAACCTTAACCATAGAAATTATATTGCCATTCTCTTTGACAAACTCTAACCTTAACCAGCTCCTTAACAGCGCCTAAACTTAACCGTTCTAACCTTAACCAACTCCGAAACAATGCCTAACCTTAACCTTAACCTTAACCATGCCTAACCTTAACCGGCGAAAGAATACACGTTAAAAAAAAAAATCACGTTAAAAAAAAAAAAATATTCGATGGGATTCGAACTCGCCAGCAAACGAGCCATAGGATCCACAGCCATGTAGTCTTGCCAATTGAGCTATTTCTAGATACTGAATAAGGGGCGGTGACTTATATATTGAGCTCCGCTCGGATCTCATGCGCATGCGCGGGCACCTCGTGCGAGCACGCCGGCGCACGCACGCACCTGAGCGAGCACGCCGGTGCACGCACGGGCGCTGGGCGGCGGAAAATGAAAGGCACTACGGTAGAATGCTTCCGCATTCTTGCACTGCTTGCTTATCATTAGGGAAAAGGCTCCCGGGTGCGAGTCCGACGCTTCTATACTTTAAGCAAGTGGCTTGTCCTTCCGCGTTCCCGTTTTGCGCTCTGATTGACCACGCACGTTTCTGGTCATGTGACCAGATTGCAGAATGGGTACAGACTAGTACAGTACAGCTCAATACATACAATTGTTAAGGGGATGCAGACCAGAGAAAGACGTTCGTCTTGTTTACATCAGGGTCCCCCATTTTCAATTAATCATAACATATATCATAGACATACAGATAGACAGTAGGCCTACTGCTACATCTATACATTTATGACATATCAGATTTGCAAATACAGTACTGTTTGTGATACCAAAAGAGTCCAGAAAAGAGAGTATATACATTTGACGTAGAAACTGTACATTGGAGGGTAGGTGGGGGGGGACTGTACATTGGAGGTTGGGTGGGTGGGGTGGGGTGGGACACTGTACACCTTACATTGGAATATTGACAAAACCATACGTGGTAATTTACTGTACATTGGGTTGGGTTAGGACATTTACAGGGGCCAGTTTCGTGGGACCAGTTACATGTGCGCCAATCGTGGGACGGCAAGTTTTTGGACGGTTAAGCTTAGGCGCTCTTTGGAAGTTAGAACGCCTGCCCTGATTGTTTTATTGCACTTGTGGCAACGTGCATTGTCTTCGTTTTGTTCTCTCCGTCCTCAGCTTCAAGCGCTGAGGACACAGACCGCGCTCTGCGCTCATTATTATTATTATTATTATTATTATTATTATTATTATTATTATTATTATTATTATTATTATTATTATTATTATTATTATTATCATGGCGGAGAGAACAAAACGAAAGTCTGGGTACACTTTACGAAAGTCGATGCCGACAACGCACGTTGCCACAAGTGCAATAAAACATTTGCAAGTATGGGTGGCAATACAAGCAATTTGTCAAAACATCTGTTGTCAAAACATAACATTAGTCTCCAGAAATGCGCCGTTTTCGACTGCTTTGCTCGCAGTGTTCCATCTCCATGCACGTCCACTGCAGGTAAGCCAAGATAATACGGAGTTAGCTAGGCTAATAACGAATTATTACGAATAGGCTAATAAATAAAATATAATTGTTTAGCTACAAATATATTTGAAAGATGACAGCCCACGCCTCCTCCCTCTCCCTCCACCACCAGCCTCCCAGCCAAGCCAAGTCCCTTCACCCTAGCAGCTAGGAGGGGGGGCGTACTAGTGTAGGTAAGTGGCCAATCAGAGCGCAAAACGGGAACTCGGAAACACGAACGCATTGGTAAAAGCATAGACGCCTCCCGGCCGCGTGTATATTTTCCCTAACGCACTTTCACTTCTGCGTTCGGGTTCCACGATCTGATTGGCCACTGACGTTTCTCTCAGCGCCAATCGCGTTACGCCTAGTTATGCCTCTAACAGCCTGCTAGCTAGCTAACGCCTAGTTCTATCACTGGTTAAGCTTGGCGACTCTTTTGAAGTTGGTTAAGGACCAAACTCTAACCTTAACCAACTTCGAAAGAGTCGCCAAGCTTAACCAGTGATAGAACTAGGCATAACGTGATTGGCGCTGAGAGAAACGTCAGTGGCCAATCAGCCACCAAGCCTCTTCAGCTCATTCAGAACGCAGTGGCCCGCCTGATCTCAAACATACCGAAGTCAGCCCATGTCACCCCACTTCTCAGTGACCTGCACTGGCTCCCCATTGCTGCACGAATACGCTTCAAGGCCCTCGACCTGGCATATCATGCAGCGAAGGGATTAGGGAATGGCTCCTGCCTACCTCCGGTCAGCCGTAGCCACAGCCGTAAAATAATGTGAATCCCTACCCACCTTCAAAACCGCCCTCAAAGAGCACCTACGGGAGGCTGCCATTCGAAACTGGCCCCCGTAAATGTCCAACCCCCCCGGCCCCCACCTCCTAATGTACAGTTTCTTCCCCCTCGAATGTATATATTTTCCTTTAGGATCTCTGTCTCTTAAACAGTACTGTATATTTGTATATCTTATGTCATAAACGTCTGGATGTAACAGTAATGTATGTCGTGTATGTCATAAATGTCATGATATATATCTATGTCGTGTATGTCATAAATGTCTTGATGAATTGAAAATGGAGGACCCTGATGTAAACAAGACGGAAGTCTTTCTCTGGTCTGCATCCCCTTAACAATTGTGTGTATTGAGCCGTACTGTATTGTACCCCTTCTGCAATCTGTTAATAACGTTTTTAATCAATCAAAGGTATTTGGGGTGACACTTCTGTACAAGCAACACTCGAGGGGACGTATCACAACTGGTCTATGTTAGAAAGAATATTGAAAGAATGGCTCTCTCTCACCTCCTCCTCGCCCCCATTATCATCTGCTCATGAATTAGCTGCCCTCCACTGCACATCAACTTATTAGGTTTCAAGTTTGCTTTTATTTGTCACATATAAAGTACATTAAAGTACATTACAGTGAAATGCTTGGTTTTGTATGAGCCCCTGAGAATGTGCTTCATACAGTAAAAAAGTAAGTAAAAGAGGAATAAGTCCCAACACTATACAATATACAAACTAAAGTACAACCCTGTAGATGCTGAGAGGGCTGTAGTCCCTAGCCCCCGACCTCCTAAAATCATCTCTTTAGTTTTGCTGACGTTCAGAGAGAGGCTGTGCTCGCGGCACCACAGCACCAGGTTCTCCACCTCTCCCAGGTAGGCCCTCACGTCGTTTGCAGAGATCAGGCCCACCACAGCTGTGTGATTGAATTGATTGATTGAAAACTTTATTAACAGATTGCAGAATGGGCAAGGGGATGCAGACCAGAGAAAGACTTTAGTCTTGTTTACATCAGGGTCCCCCATTTTCAATTCATCATTATGACATACACGACATACAGATAGACACAGTACTGCTACATCTATACAATTATGACATACCAGATTTGCAAATACAGTACTGTTTGTGATACAAAGAGTCCAGAAAAGAGAGTATATACATTTGACGTAGAAACTGTACATTGGAGGTTGGGTAGGTGGGGGGGACTGTACATTAAAGGGGGGGGGGGGGGGGGTTGGGTAGGAGGGGTGGGGGACACACTGTACAAGCAAAACTGTACATTGGAATATTGACAAAACCATACTTGGTCATTTACTGTACATTGGAGGGGGTTGGGTTAGGACATTTACAGGGGCCAGTTTCGAATAGCAGCCTCCCGTAGGTGTTCTTTGAGAGGGGTTTTGAAAGTGGGTAGTGATTCACATTCCTTTACAGCTTTGGGTAGGGCGTTCCACATTGATGTGGCATAATTGCGAAACGTGTTTAGTCCCTTGTTTGAGCCGAATCTGGGTTTAACATGATTTGTGGAGCTCCCTCTGGTGTTGTGATTGTGGTATTCACTGACCTTTGGGAAGTATTTTGACATGTACATGGGTACCTTGGTCGTGTAGTGTATCTTGTAGACCAGGCCCATTGCAAGTTGCTGTACTCTGTCGTCTACTCTAAAGGCCCTCCCATAGTCGAGCGGACTGTACACCTCCGCAGTCTGCTCTGTGTACAGTCCGCTCGACTATGGGAGGGCCTTAAGCCATCCTAGGTTGTCAAAGTGGGCAGGGGTGAGGTGGGTTCTAGGAGTAAGGTCAAGCAGTAGTCTGACCAGTTTGTTTTGAGATGTTTGTAATTTTGTTTTTAGCGCCTTTGAGGTGCTTTGGTACCATGAGGTGCAAGCATAGTCGTAGTACCCCTGAATGAGTGTCATCAGCAAACTTGATGATTGTGTTGCTGTTGTGCTTTGCCACAGTCGTGCGTGTAAAGCAAGTAGAGGGGGCTCAGAACACAGCCCTGGGGGGGACCTGCTCTCTGCACTTGGTCTTCCTGTCAGGAAGTCCAAGACCCACTGGCAGAGATCGTAGTTCAAGCCCAGGTCTCCGAGCTTGAAGGAGACTATGGCATCCTCCATGGACCTGTTGGGGCGGTATGGAAATTGCAGGGGGTTTGCACATGCAGGTCAGTTCAGGAGCGTGACCGGTTCACACTGGAATCTGATATTGGCCAATTTAAAAAATGTGAACAAAAAAAAGGTATCAGATAAATTAATCGGAATTGAGCACTAAGGCTTGCAGTGTGAACGCAGTCCCAGAGAATGAAAATAAGTCTGTTCCTATGTTCATGTTTTTGTGGGTCAGGGCTAATTTGTTTACATTTGACCTTTCAAGTACACCAAGGATGGGGCGGACAAAGCGGACAGACGACCAAAGCAAGTCCTTTGACATGTTTTTATTAATTTCACTTTGACATCAGTACAGGGACCAGTTTTCTTTTCTTTTTCTGCAACATCTTTGCCCAAAGCTCCAAAATGTTATAACTAAATTCATCGCTAACAGAATAAGAGCTCCGATGTTAGTGAACACATCTAGATACCAGTAGTCAAAAGCAAAAAACAAAGACTGTCAAAGAGGAGAAAATTAAACACCTGCCACACACCCCCCCCCCTCCCTTTCTCCCGTCCCCAAAGAAAACATAGAACAAACGGGAAGAAAGCAACATGCTTCGAGACGAGTTTTAAAATGCGCATGTAGATTTAATATTGTATTTTACTCTCTGGAGAAATAAGTCACCTACGACGCTGCATCTAAAAAGAGGTTTGTAGTCGAGTAGTAGTAATAGCAGTAGTAATCTCAAAACATAGGTAGCATACTGTTAAGTATACACACAGCCTTTGTTGAACAAAAGGTTTCACTGGAGTGGGCGGCGTGTCTATGAAAAGCCAGTTTGCCATAACGCGAGTGTGTACACGCACTGCACCCGTGAGGTCATGTTCCACATGTCCAGCATCACACGGAACACTGTGGTTCACACATGTTGGATACGTGTGTGGTTGACAAACATCTAGAACAAACAGATTCAATCACTTGGGTGGATGAACGGGCTGAAGTAACCTTTACCCACAAGTCAAGGGGTAAAACTCTGAATCCAGCAGCTTCACTGAAGAAAAGAAATCTCCTTACAGTCATTATAATCTCGTATGAAGTCTTTATATCCTATTCTTTCTTGAAACAAATACAAATCTTCCATTGGGTTAGGATAATTTGACTAGTTGCAATACAACTGAACTGGTGTAAGAAATTCTTCAAAATAATGTGGCTAATTCTGACAGAATTTACCATAATTATTCACATGGTGGCCATTTTACTCTCATGTTGTACTCGGGTTGGGATTCCTTTCCACCCCGTTTTCATCTTAAGGAATCCCAACCAGAGCACAACATAAGATCAAAATGGCCACTGTGTGAATATGGTCAATTGCATCAAAACAAGTGAAATTATCTCATCCTATTGGCATCATTTTTCCACTCGTCTATGAGAAAAAATATGATTTTACTACACTATACAATATATAATTACTAGATTAGAAGATCCCTTTTACAGTGTCGGGTTCACAGCCAAGAATATCGATATAGACACGCACAAGGAGTGAACTAAACGCTGTTGATAGGACGTGGTGCGCGGTAGGCATGTTCTACCAGTGTTGCAGAGAACATTCAGCAGCTAGGCAGACATCCATCTCAAGCCCTGCCCTCTTTTCCTGATCCTCCAATCACAACTGGAAGCAACAGTTGTGATGGGAGGATCAAGAAAAGCACGGCGGGGCTCGATAGATCAATCACCATATTATAGAGGCGATGAGAGAATGATCCGAAGTGATCATCGTAGCGTTGGCCATTCAGTCGTTTGAGGGTGGGTGCAGTGGGTGGGGGGTTGCACTATAATGACAAGTGACGTGCAAACTTACTTTGGGGATACTATGACGTGACAATCACAACACATGACGTTGTGTTCGTCCCGCCATTTGCTTCTATATATATATATATAAATCCCTTTGAAAGACGCAGTAGCCCTAAAGTAGATGACTGTGGTTTTTCTTTCTAAAATGGATTCAAAAACACCAGTGAAGCAATTGATCACGAATAATAATAATCTTATAAACAAAACCAAAAGAAAAGGGTTAAGAATATGATACAGCCTATATAAAAGGGTTAAAGTCTGTCGTTTCCAGCGTATGCTATTACATGCTCTTCACGGCGTTCAAAGAGAAAAACAAATAAACAAACTAGTCCCGGATGGTGAACGACGAGCTGACACCACTCGCCTTTCCGTTATTCTTTCAGCTAACCCTCCGATGAGAAAGGCCTTGCTCTGGAGACCCGGAGACCCGGAATTCAACATTATGAAGCTTTGTGACTCGATGGGAGCTCTTAAGCTAGTTACGAGTGAAACCCGTTAATCCTATAAGTAATAATCATAGCAATAATAATAATAATAGTGATAAGAACGATAATCAAAATGTACAAGTGAACGCAAGACTTCCAACACATTTGGACTTCAGGTGTGACAGAAATGAGGCTGCTGTAAGGGGTGGGGGTTATTTTATATAAAAAGCGAGGCTAACTTATTACATACAGCAGAGGGTGGCCGTTGTTGACTTATTGTGTATATATATATATATATATATATACATAAAACAGTAAAAAAAAAATCATCAAATCAGAAAAGGTGTGAACTAGACCAAATTATCACAGCTGGCTCACGTTTTCAATCTTTTCTTATTTTTATTTATTATCATTTTATCCTGCTCGCGTGTTTTTATGAAAATAAAAAACAAAAAAACATTGTTCAGTGCATTGCAGAAACAGACATACATTAAGTGCCTTTAAAAAAAAAAGGCTAACAGAAAAAAATAAAAATAAAGAAATACTCTGGGCCAATCAGTAACAAAGAAATCCCAGTACCACGTTCCAAACACGAACCAACTTAGCTTTATTTTTTTCTCTCTCCATTATTCATACGACTGCCAGAGCAAAGAGCAGGAAAAGACTAGCCACAATTACGCCCCTAAAAGGTTGATGATTTTCTTTAGTTCTTTTTTTCTTAGTTTTCTATCTCGTTTTCTCCACTTAAATTTTCAGCGAAATGTATAGTTGAAAGTACAGACATTTGCTTTTTGTGTCCGCGTCCCCCTCCCTGCCTACAGAACCAGGTCATATATTCAGTCTAGTTCACTTGGTTTTGCGTCGTTCACACTGGACCAGAGCGCACCCCAAAAGAAGACGGGCACCGCTCACAGCGTTACATCACTTCCTCTGCTAGCGACGTACTTCCTGTCCGCGCGGGCGCAGCTCTTCTCTAATGCTCATGGTTAAGCTGCGCTGTAGTTTACATTGAATAGCTCAGAGGTTTGGAGGATGAGGGGGAGGGGCATTAGATATGTGGGGTTGGGAAGGGTCCGGTGGAGGGGGGTAAAGGGGAGGGGCTTTAAGATGGCGATGAGGATGATAATGGTAGTGGAGACGTTCCAGGAGCGCATCACTCGGTTTTGCTGCGCCTCACGGATCCAGGGAGCTTTTCCTGCAATCTGCAGAGAGAACAGCAAGATCAGTGAGAAGATCAAATGCAACAAGGTGAAAACAACGCATCTACAGTCATAATGACACCATTTGTATGTATTAGCTAGTTACTGTAGGCTAGACGGCCACCTGGGACAAAATATTCTGCAGAGTAAAACAAAATCAGAGAGAGAAGATCAAACGTTAGTGTCTATTGTAACTATATTTATTGTAATGGGAATATAACTGAGGTCATACAGACCCTCATCTGCACCTTGATTTACACTGCCTACTTGCTCATTATGCGTATACTCAAGAGTTAATTATATTGTTTGTTATGTTGTTTACACTGCCTATTTACATTTTTACTTCTCTACTGTACTATAATTGTATGACCTGTATCATGTCTTCTACTATTACCATGTACCTGTACCTGCCCTCCCCCCTCCCCATGCTGCTATGATGCCTGGATTTTCCCAAGGGGATCAATAAAGGAATATCTCATCAAGACAAAAACAACGCATCTACCGTCATAATTACACCATTTGTATGTATTAGCTAGTTACTGTAGGCTAGACGGCCACCTGGGACTAAACGTTCTAGCAGAGACTGAAGAAGCAACAACGGCGGGTTCACTTACTTGGCAATTGTGGTGTTGACCTGGGTGCGTACGAGGTCTATGTACTGATCGATCTGGGTCTGGAGGAGAGGAGAGAGAGAGGGGGGGGGGGTTAGCGTCAGTCAACTCCCAGGTAGTCTGGACCGGCACCACGAGACTGTGGGTATGAGCGTTTAGTCATTGACAGACTATTTCAGTGGCGATTCTCCTCCCCTTCCCGGCTATGCGAGACGCCATTTCACAAGGGCACCGTAGTTGCGTCCTGGCCGCGGCGCCGTCCAGGATGATTGCGATTGGTTTAACCCTTTCACTACCACGCTAGAAAATGGTTAACCCTTTCACTACGACAATACAGAAGGTTAACCCTTTCACTGCCACAGGACAAAGGGTTAACCCTTTCACAACCACACTACAGACTGTTAACCGTCCGTTAGGCCCGTCCCCGAATAAGGATTTGTATAGTCGACTTTGATTGGCAACACATTTTTTTTTTATTATAAATATATATATTATCTTTTTTGATCATTCCATTTGGGCTGTGGGGGGTGCTTAATGTCTGAAGGAGTCGACTGAAGGCTTCTTGTCCTCTGCCAAAGCATGCAATTGGTCCACTGATGGATACATCTTGATATTTGTCTAGTGCAGGGGTGGCCAACCAGTCAGAGACTAAGAGCCACAAAAATGACTGTGGTACCACAAAGAGCCACACCATATACCAGCGTTTCTCAACCTTTTTTTTCAGTCACGGCACCCTTCATGTGTTTATAGGTCTCACCCTCTGGCCTCTGAAGTTGCTAATGTCTTTTTTATTTGGGTCTCACAGGGTTAAATGTACCCTGTGAGACCCACGGTTGCAAAATTACAAAATCACTTTTAGCCATTAAAAAAAATAATGTTTATTTAAAAAATGTTAAAGGGGAACTATTTTACTATTTCTTTCACTATTTGGGCACTTTTACACAATTCCTGAGTCTATGGAACACCTAGGTTTTTTTCAAAAAACAAATTCATTGTTTTGTATTTCTAATCAAGTACTCAATCTACCTCAAGATCTTAAGCCGTTTTGAGGCTGGGCTCCAACCACTGTGTGGCCTGGTGCCAACTGCCACATCAACTGCCACATTATTATGCAGCTGAGAAATCTCTGACATCACAGATCAGCACATTTTCAGATGACTCAGTTCAGTGAGGGTGAATATTGTGAGAGGAGAATTGGAAGAATGCGCCAATATGAGAATTAGAGACATAGATCCTATTAATATAAGTCCACATAGCTAAGAAACAATGGTAAACACTGAAAAAGGCCATTTATAAGATAGTTCCCCTTTAAGCACATGTATAGTCAATTGGTCCTGTTGTTCAGCCTCACAATGCTATTTGATAGTAAATGGGTTTATATGTCCCACCCTCTGGCCTCTGAAGTTGCTAATGTCTTTTTAATTTGGGCCTCACAGGGTTAACCTCTTAAGCCCGAGATATACAGTAAAAGTGTATATTTTCAGCATTACGTTTGTTTACCAATTATTTTAACTGTTATTAGTGAAATATAAGATTATAGAAATCTCAGGGCATTGAGTCAGAAACCGGCGCATATTGACAGGAGGAAGTGGCACATCCAAAAGTGAGTCTTTTGAAGGAAGAGACTCAGGGCTTTCAAATTTAGAAAAACTACCCTACCCAGCTCACACCAGCCCCTGTCAATCATCTGACTTCTGGATTTACTTTTTTATTTCTCTTATTTTTTGGGATTATCTCCCACAAACCTGAACGTTATTGCCATAAAACAGAACGCAGTTAGTTTCTCTACCTTTCTGTGAACGTCCAAAAAACGGTGTTGCAATATGATGAAAAATGGTGGATAAATGTACATTATAAAAAAGATGGCAGAATTCATTATTATTCATTTGCTTAGATTTTTCAGGTCTGGTCAATTTTAGCATGGTGTTATTCACAGTCAAAGATATATTTTTTTTTAAATAGAATTGATATTCTCCTTTGGTTCATTACAATTTACTCAAGCCTAGTAACAGACACACTATTTCTGACACTGATCCATATATGTCCCTAGATTCAGATACCAAGAACATGCAAATGAACAATTTAAATGTTTATTCTACGTCCTTATGGAATGAGTGACATACAAAAAAAAAGAAAAAAAAAACGTTTTTTTTTATGGATGGAAGAGCCGCACATTGACGGGCAAAGAGCCGCATGCGGCTCGCGAGCCGCGGGTTGGCCACCCCTGGTCTAGTGTGTTCATTAGACGAGTGAAATCCTCTTTCAGTGCCTGTGCCCGTTTTCTGGTATGCACACCATTAGCGTTAGCCACGCTTCTAGGCCTCTTTGCTTTTGGAAAGAATGATCCAATGATTCGCATTCGACTAAGAGTTTGGCAGTCGACTACGGCTCCTTTCAATCGATTTGTCAAATATTAGACTAGTCGGGGTCAGCCCTACCGTCTGTAGTGTGGTAGTGAAAGGTTAACCTTTTGTAGTGTGGTAGTGAAAAGGTTAATAAAATATAAACAAGCCAGAAAGTTTTTTCCCCCTATACCGGAATGATGATAGGTTCAGCCAGACCTCTGGCACAGCACTGACGTAGTGTGGGGAGAAGTACGACGAGACCAACTCGTATACGTCATGGAAGGGAGGCGATGGTGAATGAGACCTAGACTCAGAGCAGTCGGACTTGAAGCTTCTCTCACTGGCCCGACTCTTCAGGCTTCTATGCCGATGCTACTACCCACAATGCACTGCTTGACAAACAATACCACTTACCCTTAGCTGCCACCAGGTGTTCCCCTCCAGCTGACTTGTTGTACACAATTTTCAGTCATTTGGATGTCAGCTAAATTACTAAATGTAAATTCCAAGGTTTATTTGTGACATAAAGTGTACAAGCAGTAGCACAGAGCAGTGAGATGCCGCCCCCCCCCCCCCCCCCCCCGGACTGTACATTGACCATGTTCACACGGTGGCCATTTTGCTCTTATGTCATGCTCGGGTTGGGATTCCTTTCAACCCTGTTCCTACCCTGGGTGGGATGAGATTAAAAAGCTAGGAGGGGGTAGTTCCAATCTACACAATGTGGTCATAGAAGAACGAACGTGTCAAATTCATAATATTCCACCTCTTTTCTACCCAGAAGTAGACACTGCTTCTTCCTCATTTGAGATTCAATGGCGGCTGGAACACTGAATGTCATCACTGTCAGTTACAGGAACAAGTGACGGGGCTCAGTGACCCAAGTACATTCAGGAGCCTCTAGGGGGCGCTATACACATGATACATACAGTAAACCTCCTCTACACATGTTGTAGAACACATGATATACAGTAAACCTCCTCTACACATGTTGTAGAACACACGATATACAGTAAACCTCCTCTACACATGTTGTAGAACACACGATATACAGTAAACCTCCTCTACACATGTTGTAGAACACACGATATACAGTAAACCTCCTCTACACATGTTGTAGAACACACAATATACAGTAAACCTCCTCTACACATGTTGTAGAACACACGATATACAGTAAACCTCCTCGACACATGTTGTAGAACACACGATATACAGTAAACCTCCTCTACACATGTAGAACACATGATATACAGTAAACCTCCTCTACACATGTTGTAGAACACACGATATACAGTAAACCTCCTCTACACATGTTGTAGAACACACGATATACAGTAAACCTCCTCTACACATGTTGTAGAACACACGATATACAGTAAACCTCCTCTACACATGTTGTTGTAGAAGACCGGCTGACTAAAACGGCACTGTGCCATTAGGAACAGGACACTTCAGAAGTGCAACACTTCCGTCTATTTCTCTGAGTCATAAGAGCAACACACCGTCTCTCTTACGAGTCGACGTGACGCCCACACAACCATACTGCTCATCGGAGCGGTTAGAAATGACTTTGCATTTTCTATGACCAGCAGCCGCGCGCTAAGAGCCCGTCTACGTGTGATTAAGAGTGCAGTCATTGCGGTGAGGTCACTCCCCAGAGAGCGCTGTCGACACGTCTTCCCGGAGCGGCTGCCGTGAGATTCACTGTAAAACTAATCTGATGCATAACGACACCAGCGGAAGGTCAAGAGTCTCACCTTGTTCTTCTCGTAGACGGGCGGCACGGCGAAGAGCAGGATGTCAGCTAGAGAGAGGGAGGGGGGGGAGGGAGAGAGAGTAGAGGGAGGGAGGGGGAGGGAGAGAGGGGGGGGGGAGAGAGAGAGTGGAGGGAGGGAGAGAGAGTAGAGGGAGGGAGAGAGAGAGGGAGAGGGGAGAGAGAGTAGAGGGAGGGAGAGAGGGAGAGTAGAGGGAGGGAGAGGGAGAGAGGGGGGGGAGAGAGAGAGAGTAGAGGGAGGGAGAGAGGGAGAGTAGAGGGAGGGAGGGAGGGAGAGAGTAGAGGGAGGGAGAGAGAGAGTAGAGGGAGGGAGAGAGGGAGAGTAGAGGGGGAGTAGAGGGAGAGAGAGAGGGGGGAGAGAGAGAGGGAGAGTAGAGGGAGGGAGAGAGAGGGGGGAGAGAGGGAGGGAGAGTAGAGGGAGATAGAGGGGGGGGAGAGAGAGAGGGATAGAGGGAGAGTAGATGGAGGGAGAGAGGGAGGGTAGAGGGGGGGGATAGAGGGAGATAGAGAGAAAAATTTCAGTGAACACATCTGTATCTTTACATCTGTATCGTTTGTTAGAAAATTACACAGCTTCTATAATTTAATTGTGATGTAGCTTCTATAATTTACATTGTGACGTAGTTCTATAATTTACATTGTGACGTAGCTTCTATAATTTACATTGTGACATAGCTTCTATAATTTACATTGTGATGTAGCTTCTATAATTTACATTGTGATGTAGCTTCTATAATTTACATTGTGATGTAGCTTCTATAATTTACATTGTGACGTAGTTCTATAATTTACATTGTGACGTAGCTTCCATCATTTACATTGTGACACAGCTTCTATAATTTACATTGTGACGTAGTTTCTATAATTTACATTGTGACACAGCTTCTATAATTTACATTGTGACAGTTTCTATAATTTACATTGTGACACAGCTTCTATAATTTACATTGTGACACAGCTTCTATAATTTACATTGTGATACAGCTTCTAGAATTTGCACGGCACACAAGACGTAAATAAAATGCTTTCCGATGACAACTCACTCACAGCTACTGCACTTAGAATAGTTAAAACGTGACATCGACCAACTAAGTGCTGAGGGAGGGGGATGCAGTAAATTCGCTCTTAAGTGATTCACTGATCAATATTACTGGAACATGGAGGGGGGGGGGGCGTTATAGAGAGCTGGTGTAATGAGCATCAGTCAATTATACGATGGTGCAGCCTTGGTCAGCCTCCAACTGCTCCGACCCCTCTGGGCTCTTCTCTGTCTCTTCGGTCAAGGTCAGTGGTGGGAGGTCAGTGGTGGTTGCACATGGACTAAATGAGCCCGACCACCCCCTTACAGCTCCCTTCTGGTCTTGCATCGATCATAATATTTCCATTTCTCAGTTGGGTTTCACAATTGCTGCCCCTAGACTCTAACAAGCAACAAACTCCTAAAAACTGACCTTTATTCACAGGCTTTTCTTAATTTTGTTACAGGCCATTAAGAACTTGGTACAAGATTTTATTCGCAGGTACTCACAAATTGTGAGGATTCAGTCAGCAATAATTATTGGCAAAAAATATCTAAATTAATAAAAACTGAAATCACACCATGGTCAAAATGTGCAATCCTTATGATGCGTCTAATCTTTGCCTAAATAATCCTAATTGAATTGACCATATTCACACGGTGGCCATTTTCCACCGTGGAATCCCAACCTGAGCATGATATAATAGCAAAATGGCTGCCGTGTGAATATGGGTTTTCGGTACAGTGGGGGAATGTTTGGCTTTCCATGATCCACTCAGGAGTGATGTAGTGTGCAGTTACTGTTAAATATGGCGGTCAACGAATATTCTATTCAAATTAATAATAGACTTTGTAGGGGCGGTCAGGTGGCGTAGCGGAGATTGCGTTCGTCACCAACGCCGGAGACGCTGGATTCGCCTGTTCGAATCCAGCTCCCGGCGTTGTCACCAGCTTGGCTGGCCGTTTACACTAATACAATTGGCAGTATTAGAGGGTGGGAAAGCTGGTGGGGTGGGTCCGGGTCGTTGTAAACAGCAACTCCTACAGTTCGGTCGGGGCGCCTGCTCAGCGCGGATAGGATCTAAGGGGGGTAGTGTGATCCTTCCACACGTTACACCCTCTCAGTGAGAGTCCGCGCTGTCAGGTGAAAAGAAGCAGTTGATTGGCTAGACGTGTGTCGGAGGAAGCACGTGATAGCCTCCACTCTCCCAGACCGACTGTGGGGGGTAAGTGCGCAGCGACCAGGAAGGGGATTGGGAATTGGCATAACGACTAACATTGGGATGGGAGAAAATCGGAGGAAAAAGATCAATATAAAAAAAAATAATAATAATAGACTTTGTACTCTGAAAATACGGTTGGAAATACTTCGGATTTTGATCAACTTGTGGAACCTCGAGACAGTTGTATGCAAGCTATGTAAACTACAGCCCTTCTTTTTTATGCTAACGCTATTTTGGGAGTTCTAGTGTCAAGAATGTAAGTAGCCTACTTTTCTGTTTTAGCACTTTATTGTAAATTATCCCCCCAGGGTCAAACTTTCTTGAATAGACAGAAGCATCATGCAGGTCCCTAATGATTTCATTACCATTTCCCGTTTCATGCCAAGGAAAATATATTGTTTCATGTTTATCACACCTTGTTGGGAGGCGCGTTGCAGTGTATGAATGTCAGTTCTATTATGCTGTAAACTTTCATTAATTTGAGGGTGTGTGTGTGGGGGGGGGGGGGGGGGGGCTATGCTAAATGACAGGTAATCTCAGTGGTGCATGGGCTGAACGAACAACATACGGCCATTTGCGCAAATTATATTTTGGGAAGGAGGTGAACTTGGGAGTTTTGAATTAAGTTCTGCACGCAAAAAGAATTCGGCATGTGCGTTAGTGGTTAAAGTAACATTCTATTGGTTCGGTACACAGCGTGTACTGAACCGAAGGTCCCATACTGAAACGGTTTGGTACGGATACGTGTACCGTTACACCCCTACTAGTTAATAATAATGGCTGGCTTTCTATAGCACTTTTCTAGCACAAGTACAACTCAAAACTGCTTTTTAATGGGATGACTATTATTTTTCAGTCTGGGTGGATCCAGTGGGAATTGAACCCCTAACCTTGGCAGTATTAGTAGTGCCATGCTCAGAGCGCTATTTCAACATCAACTGACTTGTTGAATGGCAAATAATGTCACTAGTTTGCTACTATAAAAATAAAAAATCTGAATCACCTCGACACTTGATTCATCAACTGCTAGCGTTAATCCCCGATGTTAATCTCCCGTGTCGGGCTAGAATGATGGAACGAGGACGGGACGCTGGTCCCAACATTCTCCCTAGGTTTTTTAACCGGGAGACAGCGCTGCTTACAAGATTAGTCTCACAGGGGTAAAAGAGGAAGCAATGTTTGAACGTTACTATGACGACTCATCCTCTTGTAATTCTAGACACCAGGCAGTTGCCATGTCTGCTACCATGTCGATGCTCAGCCCCTCCCTCCTCGTCTCCTGCTCGTAAACAGGCTTGTTATATACAGGCTTCCTGCAGGTTTCAACAAGTTACATTTAAGACTTTTTAAGACCTTTTTAAGACCACTTTGAATATAATGTAATACCTACATCACGGCCATACTCGATAAAAAGTGTGAAGGATAATTACTATGAAAGAAGTAATTCCATATGAATTGCTAATACTGTGCTGCTTACTTTGCAGCCCGGACATTTCCCACATAGTTAAACACAATACAGGGACGTTATCGCAACATAGAAGTCACTTCTTAAGCCAATATATTTTTAAGACCTATTAAACTCACATTTAAGACCTTTTTAAAACCTACAATTTGGATTATTAAAAGACCCAGTGGGAACCGTGTAAATAGTATCCTGGTTCCACCGCTGCCATGGCGATGTCCTGTGGGGGCGCTGTTGTCAAGGAAACAACATCAACATCTAGACCCTGCTCAGCCTTACCCAGGATGAGGATAGTGATTCCATTGAAGACGGCTCCTACGTAAGTCAGCAGCCACATACCCACGGCCAGCTGAGGGGCAAGAGGGGAGACAGATTAAAATTAGATTAGATAAAAAACACCAGAGAACCAATGCAGAGAGGTGAATCGTAACTACGGCAACACAAAACGACTCCACAACGCCAAAAGAAACGGGACGCAAAATAATCTGATATGTTTCTCTCTAAAAGCAATGACAGAACACAGCACCTGGGCCATAAGAGCAAGAGAATAAAGTCCTATATGGAGCTTCCCGGTGAAACTAGTCATGCCCTGCTGAATCTACATCCCTGCTTGATGACCATGACATTGTCGGAGAGAGGCTTTCGAGGAGAGGAGAGCGAAGGAGGGCCTGGATGTGTGCTGCTGGTTTAATAGGCTTGGAGAGCGCGAGACTGTGCAGAGTATTATCCCTGCTTGGCTGCTCGTGGGACGGGCCTCCGCCCTGCTTCACTCACTCACTCTCTCACTCACTCACTCACTCACTCACTCTCACTCTCACTCTCACTCTCACTCTCACTCTCACTCTCACTCTCACTCTGCAGCTATCTGATCACTGCTTGTGCTGATCCTGGGACTAGGCGAGGGGGGATGATGTATGATGGTTGCAGACCGTAGCGCCAGCTCTACCTCTCTCAGTATCACATGATGAAGAGCTCTGCTGCAGATGCTGCTGGTGCTTAACGCTTTACACTTTAGAACTTCATAACGGAGGCTGGCGGTGAAGCTTATTACTGTGTGAAGAGTGGGTTATTACTGTGTGAAGAGTGGGTTATTACTGTGTGAAGAGTGGGTTATTACTGTGTGAAGAGTGGGTTATTACTGTGTGAAGTGTAGGTTATTACTGTGTGAAGAGTGTGTTATTACTGTGTGAAGAGTGGGTTATTACTGTCTGAAAAGTGGGTTATTACTGTGTGAAGTGTAGGTTATTACTGTGTGAAGAGTGGGTTATTACTGTGTGAAGAGTGGGTTATTACTGTGTGAAAAGTGGGTTATTACTGTGTGAAAAGTGGGTTCTAAAAGGACCGGCAGACAGAGGAGACTGTGGAAGAGAGAGTGTGGGAATCGTTTGCCAATATGAACCCTCCAAATAGGGGTGGACGGTATAAATTTGCTCTACGGTATGGATTTTGACTATACCTTGTAACCGGTAGAGCAGCTCTAAAATAGCAATGACGTCATGTAACCACAGCGCGACTATTTCACTGCATTTGCCCCTAAAAATAGATAGAATTAGTCAAGATAATAGATATGTGCAAACTGGAAAAAGTTATTTGGAGGCTTCGCGCAGTGGGCGTGTCAACACGCAATTGTCATTTCATAATAAACACATATCACTGCGGCGCACAGCAAGTTTCAATTTCAGTTCCTGGCATTTTTAACCAGTGGAGAAAGGGAAGAGATTTCCCTATCGTTTTTCTTATATGAATTATTCTACGTTAATAAAACATACCTGGTGATCAACTAGTTTGCTGTGAACATTATGATATGTGTGTCGTGTTCTGATAACGACGGCTGGGCAGCGGGAGCTGGATTTTGCGAGAAGCATATGCAGCTGCAGAGCCGCAGAGTAGGGGCGCTCTCAGGTCCGGTCACAGGCCCGCTCAACAGCGCCCCCCACCCAACGGCTGAATGGCTGAATTGGAGTATTGCACTGTGTATTGCACACAGCAGCTCTGGATCTGTTCAGTAATGAATCACAGCAGCTCTGGATCTGTTCAGTAAAGGTAAAGGATCACAGCAGCTCTGGATCTGTTCAGTAAAGGATCACAGCAGCTCTGGATCTGTTCAGTAAAGGATCACAGCAGCTCTGGATCTGTTCAGTAAAGGTAAAGGATCACAGCAGCTCTGGATCTGTTCAGTAATGGATCACAGCAGCTCTGGATCTGTTCAGTAAAGGTAAAGGATCACAGCAGCTCTGGATCTGTTCAGTAAAGGTAATGGATCACAGCAGCTTTGGATCTGTTCAGTAAAGGGTAATGGATCACAGCAGCTCTGGATCTGCCGCTAAACGGAACCATGCAACTGCAGGAACAAAAAAGGCAGGAAAGGTCATTTCTTGGTCCCTACGAGGTCTTAGTCCGGTGGGCTAGGCCCCGCCCACCTTCAGAGAGTCCACGAGGTCCTCCACTAAGAAGAGGTGGCTCATCTGCTTCAGGGCTCGGTTGATGTAGGTCAGACTGGCGTCCACGTGCTTGCGGAAGGTCTCTGGGGGGATGCTGACATCCTTATCTATCAGTGTTCTGTGGAGGAGGAGAAGGAGGAGGGTGAACTCAAAATGAGGCTAACCTGCCACACGCTAATTGCTCAAACGTTTATGACCGGCCTTCATTTGCATCCAACGGATCGTGTTGTGCTTAATAAATCTCCATCGCCGACAACTTGGGGTGTGTCCTCGTAGTCGATTGGTTGACATATTGTTGTGTTCTTAGCCACTTTTTTCCCGTTGCTTCAGTCAATAACTTAACAAGTTATTTCACTTCTCTGGCATCATAATGATATTCATATTATGCTTTGGACTTTAAGAACCACTAGATTTAACGAGGGCCTTGTGCATGGTTGCATGAATTTGGTACAATAATGTAGAAAGCGTGATTCTACAGATCTTACGACTATTAGTCAACTAAGAATGACTAACTCGATTAAGTCTCCAAAATCTTGTGACTATTAGTCAACTAAGTCAACTAAGAATGTCAGTCAAGAACAGCCCTACTATTTGCATTTGGAAAAGCGCTATATAAATCTGATGTATTATTATTACTACCAACAACCACTGTCACAGTCACTCCTCCATTATCGTTAAGTGTTTTGCCACATTTCAGACTAAAAACATGTCTGTGCGACTGGGCTGCACTGTACGCTGAAGCATGCGCTCCGGCTCTACCATAAAAGGTTGTTCTATAAATAAAACCAAAAACCAGATAGACTCGAGGCAGAAGTTGGGGTTATACCAGGCAGAGGTTACACCAGGGAGAGGTTAGACCAGGGAGATGTTAGACCAGGAAGAGGTGATACCAGGGAGAGGTTAGACCTTAATTATTATATGTAGCCTTTTTGCGGCCATTTTGTAGAGATCGACCAGCGTTGGAATTTTTCCTAACTACACTTCCTGTCACATACTGTGGGGGTTCAAAGTTCAGTGTTCTGAATGAATCATTTTTTTTAATCCACTTTCTTCCATTTTCGATATTTTTCTCCCATCCCAATTTCGTATCATCCAATTCAACCCTCCCCTGTCACGAACGCCGTTTCTTGCCTCCCACAAGCCGGCTGCAATGTGGACTAAGTCATACATAGCACAAGTCCCCTCCGGTACTTGAGGTAACAGCAGTCGCATCTTTTCACCTGCGCAGCTCGATCTCTCAGTGGCGAGGAGTAACGCGTGGGAGGCTCACGCTGCCCCCGACACTTCCTGATTCTACTGCGCAGGCGCACCAAACGACCTGTAGGAGTCGCTGTCCACAACGCCCGATCCCCACCCATCAGTTTCCCACCCCCTAATACGGCCAATGTGTATTAGTACGGACGACCAGCTAAACTGAAAGCAAATGTGGAGCGCTGGGCTCGAACAGCCGAGCCCAGCGTCTCCAGATTTCGTGGCGAGCGCCTTGCCCACTACGGCACGTAGCCGCCCCTGTGTTCTGAATGAATCATATCAATAACTGTTATGATTCGCGATAAAAAGGTAACGTTTTTGACAAATATTGAAACGCAGTTAGTTTCTCCTCCCTATTGTTAGCATGTAGGAACAATTAGATCTGAAATTAGTTTCAAAACGGTTGCACTGTGGGGAAAATAAAAAAGTACACTAGATTACAGTAGATATCATTATCTGTTCTTATGCACGCCTGGTGATACTAAATCCAAACTCGGGCATTTAAAAGATAATAATATGTATAAATGTGCGAATTGGCTATAATAAGGTAATGTATACGCATCATATTCTATATTCTATAATAATATTTCAAATTGCATTGGTCCGGATGGGAGAATTCAGTACTGTATCTACAGAACCTTCGGTTTTATCATCTTCCCTTTATTAATTTCCTTAGATTTTTTGTACACATGATCTCAAGAGGGTACTGAACGAGATCAGTGGCAGTTCTTTAAGTTTGGTCATTATTATCATGGTGTTATTCACTGTCAAAGATGCAAAGAAAAATCATAATTCATATTCTCCTTTGTTTCATCACAATTTAAGCAAGCCTAGTAATAGACACAATATTTCTGACACTGAATAGATTCCCTGAGGTCCATAGATGTACCTAGATACCAAGAATATGCAAATAGCCCTTGTAGAAGTGGAGCAATATTCCATTTACCTAGGTATATATTTTATGCGGATTTTCACATCGTGTGGAACAGGTTAAGTTGACAAGTCGGCTGAGCAACCGTTCATTCAAATCTTTATTTATTCTCGAAAAGGACAAGGTCACCCTCATTTTCAATGTCGTCAAGACACATTTCAATGCATAAATCTTTTTATACAATATAAAAAACGATCTATATAGCACCTTTCACACATGGACCGCAGCCCAAAGTTGATAACGAGTAAGCTGTGCTCTTGCTACGGTTACAAGTTGGGTAGCAGATGAATTTAGAACGGTGATTAAACTTGAGCCAATCTATGGGTGCATTAAGCCTGCCGGACAATCAGAAAATAGTATTCACTCAGATGGTATAATATAATTAGATTTACTGTTACCAAGTTAAATGTGATATTAAACCTCGATATTTCAGGGGGAGGGGGTTCAGGCTCCTACAGGTCTTACTTGAAGGGGTGTCCGTCGCTGGACTTCTGCACGGCCTGGACGACGCACTTGTAGATGCGGAAGGTGATGGTGACGCAGAGCAGCGCCAGCAGCAGGTAGGACGCCACGCTGATCACGCTGAAGGCCGCCAGGGACAGCAGCAGCAGCATGGAGAGGCCGAACACCACCCCCGACTTCTTGGGGTCCCGCCAGTGTATCAAGTCCTTGACTACACAGGAGAGGAGGAGGGATGGAGAAGAGCGAAGAAAAACACAAGTCACTTAATTGAAGGAGGATCATGTGCCTCTCTGCATGTGACTGCAGACGAGGGGGGGGGGGGTAGGTGAGGGAGGGGGGGGGGCGGGGGGCAAAACTAAGTTATCAAGCTCGATCTCTACTCCAAAACCCGACGACCGGTAAAACACAAATCGCACTTCTTCACGTGCCATAACTTCCGCCACCGGCATCGTCTGGGTTAATGGTAACCGAGGACGACATCTTGTGGGAGTTGCATGTTTGTGTGTAGCTGCCTGTATGGAGGCACACATGCAGAAGTGATGGGGCTTTTATACAAGGACGTTATGCAACGCAGTCATGGTGCGGGTACTGTAGAAGAAACACTCCTCCCCCCTCACTCCCTCCCTCCCTCCTCCCTCTGCATGTAAAAAGGGGGCATTTAAAAGGAAACCTTGTGTAAATGGATGAGGCTCCACGTGGGGGGGGGGCAGTTAATGAGCACACGGCATATCAGGCCCTGCTGCACACACACACACATTCCATGGAGGAAAATATAAAACTACTGGGGGATGTTTACAATCCCCTTCTCCACCAAAACAGGACTTTTCAAAACGGCTACTCTGACAAGTCAAGACAAGTTCTCGCAGACTAGCAGTTTAATCTGGGAGATATCTGGCATTTTGAAACAAATAGGCATCGCACCTACATTTTAATTCCTTTTTATTTTCAAATACATTTATTTTATTTTGTTTGATACATTTGTGGATTTAAAATAATAAGTAAAGTGCAGAACGACTAAAGAGAAGAAGATTTTTTTTCTTCTGCGTTTTATTTGTTATTAAATTGATTGCAAAAGATGGACCCCACCCCACCCCCCCTGGCTCTCTAAATGGTTGGGTCCGGTCTTGCAGCAGCAGGGCGGGAGGAGGTGCCTGGCACTGTCAAGCTTGCCCACCATTACTCAACAACTCTGCTGGGCCTCCCATCCTGGAGGAGCCCCCCCCCCCCCCCCCCCCCCCCAACACACACACAGTCATCTGGTCAAATACCCACGATGCAATATGTTCCAGGCTGCAGGCGTGGCTAGATAAAATAGGGCAGCTAGCTAACATTAATACCAGTATGTTACCAGCTGCTCTGTGGCTAAATATTGCAGATTGGGTGATGATCAGTGTCATCCATTAGCTGTGGTGGTGCTTATAGTACCATTTGTGTATTGGGGACAGAACAGAGATATCAATTGGACAGAATTGAATTGGAAAAGCCACATTTATCATTAAATGTATTATTTATTTATTTGTATTCCAAAACGCTGTTAGTCCATCTAGAAAAACTAAATGTTGCCTAATGTTCAGTGGTCAATATTTAGGATTTAGCAACAGATGCGTACCGTACACTCCAAAATGTCATAATTTCCCAGGCAAATGTTTTCAAAGGTCCCATATTTTGTATCTTTTCAACAGTTTTACATGACTTTCTTGAATCTGTGAACATATTTGTTAGTTGTAAAGAAATTAAATCTAAATCTATTGTATTGAACAGGCCTTTTCTGGTGAGTGTAGCACACGCCACAATTTAAATGAATTATTCCCTTCCCTGCCTGGCCACACCCAAAAGGTTAAAAACCTTTACAAAGTGGACAGTAATAGGTAGGCAAGTGTTTGTGGCTCCAAAAAGCACAACTAATGGATTCATTAAAGCCAACCGATTCCTTGTGTCCCTGGTATGACATCGCAAAGGGAAATACTTGTCAACAGCTTGTTTAGGCTCGTTAATCTGAAGACTTTTAACTCTGGCCAAACGGCAAGTATTTTATGAACTATACGTAATTTCCACCCAGTGCCTAAATAACATTTCAGACGGCCAGATCCACACAAAGACGCCTTTAAAGAATATTCCATAGAGGGGCGGCTAGGTGGTGCAGTGGGCAAGGCGCTCACCACCAATGCGGGAGACGCTGGGTTCGAGCCCAGCTCTCCGCATTGCATTCAGCTTTGCTGGTCGTTCATACAAATACATTTGGCAGTATTAGGGGGTGGGAAGCTGATGGGTGGGGATCGGACGTTGTGGACAGCGACTCCTACAGGTCGGTTGGTGTGCCTGCGGCCCTGCGCAGTAGAATCAGGAAGCGACGGGGGCGGCGTCCCTCCAAAGCGCAGACCCCCCCCGACGCTGAAAGATCGCGCTGTGCATGTGAAAAGATGCGACGGCTGCTACCTCGAGTACCGGAGGGGACTCGACTCGTGCAATGTATGGCTTCGTCCACATTACAGCCGGCTTGTGGGAGGCATGGCCTAACAGCGTTCGAGACAGGATGAGAGAAAAAGTAGATAAAAAAAATATATATATATATATATTCCAGAGTTTTACTAAGAGTTGGTAAGTAAGAGTTGGTATCAGAGCATGTGAGCGGAGCGGAGCGCTCGAAAAATCCGCTCTAGACGTCTGGTTCCGCTCCCATCCGCTCATGTTGGCCCGCCCCCCCAAGTCGCTCACCTTCATTTACGAATCAAGCGCTCCCCGCTCCACAGCTTGCTTTTTTTTTTTTGGAGCATGATGTAAATTAGCTTGATTTGACCAAACTACAACAGTCTACACCCCCTGGGCCCCTTAACAATTGTTTGTATTGAGCCGTATTGTAATTGTACCCATTCTGCAATGTTAAATAATGTTGTTTATCCATTCAACTAGCTCTACTAAGCGATGGTAGCTAGCCTAGCCACAATGCTATGGTCGCTGCCATTCACGTTAGCATGTAAGCTAACATCAACAACAATGGCGGAATATACTTTAGTCTAGCAGGATGTGAGTGACTGTTCACCCTTCTCATTGGTTGAAAATAGCCTTCATGTTTGTACATCGCCACCTATTGCTTTGGCATTGTACTACATGTATATTACATCAGTGTTAAACCACTGTGAGCGGCCCGGAGCGGAGAACTCTCGCTCCGGACGTCGCGCCGAACCATTTTAAAACCCACTCCGTCGCTCACGTCAAAACCGCCCGCTTCGCTCCCCGCGCCGCTCACATGCCCTGGTTGGTATCAACTGCTTTAAATCACAAATTTAAAGTATTAGTGATGTTGTTGATGCAAATTAATGTAATTGTTTCAGTGTAGTGCTATAAGAAGAATGTTTTTATTATATAAAAGTAATAAATATTTGGTAGCAGGCAGCATATGGGTAATGAATTGAAAAACAATACACGTCACATGTATTTCTAAACATAAACGACTGTATAGATTATAGATTAGTCCAATATTCTCCGTTCATCGGTAGATAATCGTGGCGTTATCCAAGGATTCCGAAGACTTTCCGCAGGCTGAAAAACAAAAGAATAAAAGATTTTATAAAACGAATGCCTTAACATCCTAAATACTCGTCATTAGTCTGTGATTTGCAGTAATACATGGGTGACTGACAGCAACTGAACCCCCCCCCCCCCCCCCCCCCCCCGTCGTTCACCAACAGGCTCGTCCCGTTAGGTGGACAGCAGTGTCGCTGTTGGATGACTCTGAGCCAGAGAGAGCCCTCTATTGTTCCCGATGCTGGCTGCCGAGCCCCGCGATGAGAGCATGAGCGGGGTTTCCTCGCCCAGCACTGCAGGGGTCTGAGTCCCTCCCAGCATGCTTTGCTGGTACCCACAGGGAGGCAGCCTCAGCTTGCCGGGCCCCCTTTCATTATCCCTCCCCCCCTCCCTCCCTGTGTTACAGGCCCCAGATCTAGCAGCCTGTCCCAGTGGCAGCGACGCCGCAGTGGCCTGCTTTCCACCTCACTGTGCAGCTCTTAAAGGTACAGGCACCCCCACTGGATGTGTGCGTCTGCGAGTGTAAATGTGTGCCTATCTGTGTCTGTACTAACCATGTGTGCGGCTGTGCGCACTCACATCATGGTCTATTTGCGTGTATGTGACCTCATTACAACACACGGCCTGGTAGGAGTTTTCAATCCTGTAAAAAAAAATAGCGAAAAAGGCGGATAGACCTTCATTGTGAGTCAAATACCGTATGTGATTATAAACATTGGTGCGACTGCTGGCTAAGTCTGATTCAAGTATTCACATGATCCTCTCTGTGTCCCCACCCTTCTTCCTCCTCCAATCTCCACCCATGCATACAAACATAGGATTAAACACAAGTCATCCAGCTCAAATGGACTGCCTGGTTTGGAACTAATCTGTAACGGCTTGGCAACAAGTGTGGCATTCTAACTAGCCGGCCAAGAGACGTAGGACGCCTCGCCAGGACACCGAAGTGAGTTAGGAACAGAACACGACGAGGTTGATATATACAAGTAGTAGGATGTGCTTTTTTGGGGAGCTTTCTTTGATCACCGAACTGGAATGGACACATTGCATTTGTGGTTAGCACATAAATACACTCACCTAGCCAAGCATACCCGCCTAATAACTTCCAGAGTTGGGAAGCAGCACTGCGGAGGACTAGAATAGCACCGGGGTTCAAGGCTGAGAGAGGACTCCCAATAGCACAAGGTTCAAATACAGACACTAAAAACAGAGCTCCTTCTTCCAACAGAAACAAAACAAACAAACTGAGCCTTTAGTACTCTCTGGTAGCAGATTGCAGAGGTGATCAAAAACTAATGCAGTGGATCACAAACCAATGCAGTGGATCACAAACTAATAGAAATATCCACACCGCCTGTCTGAATAATCAGACCAATGGATTATAATTCCCGCCGTGTCTCTTGCAGTATCCCCTAGTTTCTGGTTGCCCTGGGTTACGACACGGTTACACAGTGTGCCAAGTGTACTTTATGGCACGCAACAAATGTGTGGGTCCCACCGCATGTGTCAGGACTACACCGTCTGCATACCAACCTCAGTGACAGAGGGTTTGGGTTTCGTGTTTGCAAAGTGGGGGGGGGGGGGGGGGGGGGGGCTATTGGCAGACGTGCCTGTAGGGGGCCACTTTCATTCCTATGAATTAGTAGTCTCCAGCACTCCGCCATGTATGTGGGCAACTCAACTGATAAGCTGTATCTGTGATCCATGTTCCAGAACATGTTGATCTATATCTGTGTCGCGGCAGGCAAAACCCTTGTACCTAACGTTTGCTAATCTTCATGTTTTCACTTTAATCGAAGATTACGTGGTTCTCCGTCGTGCACAGGTTACCCTAGAACACATTGAGCCCATTCTTTAAAAAAAAGAAAAAAAACATTAGGTGTCTATCTGAAAATTCATGATAAGGTTGTCAACCTTGAAAGCAGTGATAAGTCATTAATATATCTCAGTGATTTATCACAACAAGCTGTGATACATTGGAGGCAGCATTCTGATTTGGAATGTATAATACAGCCAAGAGAATAGGATCTCATATTCATGCCATCTCATTTTCCAGAGGGAGGGAGGACTGGATTCGAGAGGAAAAAGACTTGGGAGGCACTAGAAGCTCTTATGACATCAAGCTAATTAGCAACGTTGGCACTCTGCCTCCAAGTCTACAGTGTGATGATCGGTAACACACTGAACAATAGCAGGGGGGGGCGTCGACGGATTAATTTGACATTACTTCCCCTTCTTTCAATCGTGTGTGGTTGGGCTTTTTGTAAATGTAATCCAGCACGAGATATTAATGACGGCCATTGGCGAAAAACAAAAAAAGGTTAACAAAAGTTCCTTCGGTGACTATTATCTTTCTAGAATGATAGTCTCCTTCCTGTGCAGCACGCTGCAGAAAAAGCTGCACCAGAAGCAGAAACCCGACACGGCGCGGATCGACTGCCACCCGACGTCCAGAGCCCCTGCAAGCAGACACCCGGGCGCCATGTCCAAAACCCCCACTCGGGCTGCACTGCTACCAGACAACTGCCAAGCTTTTAAGGGACGTGGAGCAGAACGAGGTCAAACACTCAAACTGGGAGGGGGATCAGTAGACCATATGCAGCTTCCGTGTCCATATAGCCCCACTATACTGTGTAGTTTGACCCCTTAGCAGCTGCACCCGAGCCATCTACAATGACCATAACGACCTCTACGTCTCGGTTACAAACTGCCATGACGTTCGCGGTGAGATTGGTCTGTATAAAAAAGAAGAATGTAGGTAGCAATTAATATGGTCTCGTCAAGATCTTCAAAATACATGAAACCCTACGTTACATTCAATAGTTAGTGATATTAAACATTTAGGATTGCGGGAGGTTGCAAGGTGCAAGTGAGAGGAGAGAGTGAAGTAATTTTGGAGGTGTCTGCATGAGAGGTTAGCAGGCCTATAGCCCAGAGAGGGTAGACGCATTACCTGACAAGTGGGTTAGTATTGCTGTCAAGACATGCTCTGCAAGGTAGTAGGCCTCTGCCACCAACACGTCGATGACCTCTACCTCTTTGGAATACATGCTGTTGGAGGCAGGGTTGGTTTGGGGGGCTGGAGGGTTTGGAGACGAGGTAACGGAAGACTGCCGCTTAGATGCAACGCTGGGCTCAACTACTTCCTGGTCAGAGATCCTCAGACTAGGCTGGAGGTCTTCCTCTTCCTTCCGACCGCTTCCCAGCTCTTTAAGAGCATTGATAGTGAGGTGTTCCTGTTCAATATCCATGACCATGGTTGGAGGGGACTGGGATGGGGGCGCACCAGTTTTGGGGAGCTCTTCCTTCAGGGTAAGACGTTGGTGAAGGACCTCAGGTTCGTCTTGTTTAGACTTCAGGCACTCCCTCATGAACTCCACAAAGCTATCTGTAGCTCCAGAAACCGAGCAGTCTGGATCAATGCTCTCTGGGTCACTTGTCGTGTCTGGCGTATGGTGGCCTGCTTTAATGTCCTTCTGCGTCTCGGAACCGATTTCCTGTGGTTTGGCGTTAGTCAGATTATCTGAAACATCATTGTCGGTTTTCATTTCCGTCATCGGCTCCTTGATGCTACTCTGCGTCTCGCTTTGGAAAGAGGAATAGGGGTCTTTCGGGTACTCTCTCGGACATGGCTGGCCTCCGACTGGCTTTGGACCACAGTCTTCATCTACCGGTGAAGTGATGTTCTGCAGAACTGGAGTGTCCTTCGGGATATCACTCTGTGTGGTGTTTGCACTCAGTGTTTCAATAAGGATCTCTTTCTCATCCAGCATGTCGTCCATGGCTGGGGTTATGTCATAATCATCGTCAAACGATTGTCGATCGTACATGTCATCCTGCATGAAAGTGGATGTCGTATAGCCCTGTGGCACGTCGATGATGATCTTGTCATCCGCTTTGGATGGGGTGTCATGAGTTGGACCCTGAGCAGTAACTTCAGTCACATCAGGTTTAACAACAATAGCTTGTACTTCATCTGACCAATCATCATCATTGTCTGGGAAGTTGACCTCTTCATTTGTGTGAGGCGGATTGGGGGTGAGTGGGCCAGATTTATCATTCGACTCGTTGGGAGTGGTCTGCGATTTCTCAGATTCTACCTGGGTGAAATCTGAACTTGGGCTCTTTGAACCAACAGAGCTCTGCAGCACATCGGTCTTTGATGCAGACTCTTGTACGGTTTCAGCTTTGAGTATTTTGTGTTTGGGAGAGTACTCCGCATCAGAGTCCACAGGTGAGGACGGAGGAGAGTAGCCCTCTATGAATTCAGTTTCCATGGGCCTCGTCTTGGGTGGTCCAGTCTCAGTCACCTCTGGTTGTGGTTCGGGGGCTTTGGCTGAGTCTTTCACAACCTCATAGCCTTCATCTTCCTCCTCCTCTGGTTCCGGCTCCATCTCCATGTCCTCCTCACTATAATTCGGCTCATCCGTCTCTATGACATTGATTGTGGGGACCTGCATCACCTTCTTTTCTGGCTTGGCTGGCGGGGTCTCCTGCTCTGCCGCAGGGAGGGAAGGAGCTGCGGGGGCAGGGTCATTTGACGGTGCTGGAACAGAGGAAGCAGAAATGCGTGGAGCAGGGGCAGCGGCTGCATCCTCGATGACCGTATCATCAGACTCCCCTGAGCTGTCCACGTCAGCGATCTCTGGGGGGTCAATATCTCCACTCCACGGGGTCCGTTTGGCATCCGAATCATTCCGTTTAGCATCAGCGACGGCGGGTGGGGAGAGAGGGGGAGGGGGGGAGTCAAAGCCTTTGGGAGGAGCAGGAGAAGCAGGAAGCGCAGAGTCCAGACTTGGTGGAGCTTGGGCGGCACCAGATTTCTCCGATTGGTCCCACACGTAAGCGGTTGGTAAGAAGTTGAGGTCAAACTCCGAGTCCTCCTCGACGCTGGGCTCCTTGGGCGGATCGCTGACCTTATCTTTAATCTTTGGAGCTTCAACGGGTGAATCCATGAAAGCATCAGGGACACTAGCGAACGCGGCAGGAACATCTGGTATTACAACATCTGCTCCCTTCCGCTCTTTTGATTTGGTGATCTTCTCTGAGGCCACGGTGCCTTTGCTTAAATCCAAGCGGTCATCATAGTGGGGTACTGGAGGTAAATGGGCCTTCATCCAGTCCGCTGTGTCTTCTAAGTCACTGCCTCGTCGCAAGTCTCCAAGGACTTCAAAGGGAGATTCTGGCGACTGGTCAGTGGAACCTCGTTTCTTCTGGGAAGAAGAGGCGATTGGCTCAGTGGGAGGCTTCTCAAAGTGGCGTTCTTTGAAGTGAGGGAAACCTCCATCACTCCTGACATCAGGCTCTTTCTTCTTGGCAGCGAGAGCTTCCAGTGCCTTTATTCTCTCCGATACGGGAGCCCTCTTGACCGGTGACTCTTGTTGTCCATCGGGCGGCCCGGCCTCACTCCCGTAATTACCGGGCGAGAATGACCCCGGTTGGGAAGGAAAGCGAAGTGAGGTAGCCACGGCATCAGAGGGCTTGTCGGAGCCCAGGACAACCCTTTTGTCTGAATCACCATGCAGGGAAAATGCCGACGGAGAAGATAAAGGGGAGGGAATAAAAGATCAGACATTCTCAACTCCCATGCACTTCTAGCGTTATTCAGCAAGGCCTTAGTCTGGCAGCCCAAGCGTCATGCATTGCATCATAGAACAGTCATATGGGTTTAGCGTCTAA
Organism: Notolepis coatsorum; assembly: GCF_963971535.1. Classification (NCBI taxonomy): domain Eukaryota; kingdom Metazoa; phylum Chordata; class Actinopteri; order Aulopiformes; family Paralepididae; genus Notolepis; species Notolepis coatsorum. The sequence continues at coordinate 100,572,448 of NC_140165.1, forward strand.
CCTTTGGCATGCTGCACTTAACCACTATAGAAATTGCCATTGATGAAGATTCTCAATGAGGCAACATAGAGAATTATTGTATGACCAAATATTAAGCGGCTCAAAACAAAAACAAAATGTCTTAAGCTATCAGTGTGGTTGTAAATCACTGTCTCTATGGTGGCTTGATGTCCATTACCATCAGTAGATGAATTAAACTTTCTACCAGTTTGCAGGTTTTAGTTTTATTTTAGAAAGCTAGCTTTTCAAACTTCGGTTTAAGCTACTCGTTTTCACAACTTGACATGCAAGTGACTGTAAACGTCCACAGAATACTCTGAGACAAGTTAGAAATGTTTTACATATAAATGACAAGTCTACAATAAGTGATGTAACAGTATGTGTGTAACTGTTCCCTGTACACACCAGCAAAGAATAAAAATAGAAGCGCTACGATTTAGTTTCCCTAACCTAGGGGCATAAGAGGTCTTAGAATAGGAAGGCTGGTTTATAGACCATTTAGTTTCTTTGTGTCATCATGTGACCTGAACTTTGGCCCAGATTCAGCACTCCTATTCTTGGATGATTTCCACATGGGCCTTAGGTCATCAGAAGTAAAACAGTCATAACCTCTGAATGTGTTGATTAGATACTTTCAAATCACCTAGGACCTACATATGGCCTATTTAAATAAAGCGAACTTATTTGGTCATAAGTACTCAAACCAAAACATTTTCCAGTCGATTATAAAATAAGTGGCCACCTTTATCACACAAACATATGGCAGTGGGACAGAAATACAGGGGCTGGATTTATATTTGAAGGAAAGCAAAGGGTTAAAGTTCCATCTGGCCTTCCATCTCCTTCTACAAGGGCCAGATTCACATCAGTGATTTCAAGAGAGTTGTCGAGAAGTCACTTCAAATCAAGATGCCTTCAACAGGGAGGGGACAAGAGTAATGTCACAGAACAGACTGTGACACAATTGGGAATTTGGGACGATAACATGTCCCAAGACAAAGGCCAGAAAGGATAAACACTCCCCGTTTATGCTCACCAATGCCTTGCAATGCTAAAAAGGTCAAAGGTATGCCTGGCGTATTAAAAACAGTCCAATTCTACTGTTAAACATTTCATAATGTTCCTATATGATACTCATACAGCCTTGATAACATAAGAGATGCCCACCATCAATATAATGGCCATGTTTGTCCATCATAGCCAATGTTGTGCATTAGATACTACATTCATTCACCAATTAAGCACAAATTCAACATCGTAATTGACTCGTTTCCTAAACAGAAACACGGCACCAAAAATATATCCAATAAAAGTGAATTCAAATTAAAAAGGACTCCTCAACTGCATTAATATATGCAGTAATGACACTCAAGTCTCCACAGATGGCCTCTACTTCCTAGCAACAGGAAGATGTAACCGAAGCACACAGTGGCTAGAAACAACACTGATAACAACAAGTCTGACAATGTCTGGGCCTGGGGTGGAATTATCCCCCCTTTCTGTGCCGTCAATCGATTCACATTGCTAAAATGTGTAGTTAACCCAACGCCATTTCCACACCCCACAGTCGAGGTGACTTTTGGAGTCACTGGAGTGAAGGGCGCCCCCGTCTTCCCACGATGTGTTCCCCCGGGTATCCTGGGGTCAGTCTCCGCAAGATGATCCAAGCAACTGCTCCAATAATCACATGATCCCTTTCCTCACCGAAGGTCCGCTTGTCATTTTCGACACCCAGCATTGAACGACCAGGGTGGGGGGGGGGGGGGGGGGGGGGAGATTGGCAGCTATAACGGGAGGCACGCGGCAACCTAACTCAACCTCTGCTAGCCAGTCTCCAGCGATGGCCGGTTGAGGGTTTAACCTCTACAACAGGTCAAAACCATGCAACTGTTCTTCCTGTAGGAAAGCAATCCGTCTCTAGGATTAATATAATTACTTGATGCTTGCTAGTTTGTACAACTGTCCAAATAGAACATTTAAAAATATTGTATCAATTAAAACAAAGTCTTTGTCGTCTCTCTAGTGTTCTCTCTGGCAGATTGCATCAGCAATATTTCCTGGCCTGTTATTGTGAGCCGTTGACCCTGGTAGCATGACCCCCCAGCCAGCCACCCTATAGTCAAGCCACTGGCCACACAGGACTAGGGACATGTTGTATGTCACTGGTATACAACTGACTGGTGCACTTTGTCTTGGTCTAGACCTCCGCCTCCCCTCTCATTCAAAGCCACAGTACAATGCATTGTTCAAACTAGGCCACATGGACGGACTTTCCATCTAGCGTTGTAGTCCTTTGGCTCCACACTGGTAAACAAATTCCAAAACAGCTACTGCTCCGTGGGCCGCCACCACCACCACCGATGGGGACCCGGAGCCAATGATACTTGATTTAGGACTCAAGAACAACTCTCCCAACTGTGGCTACAATAGAGGAGGCTCCAATTGGAACATGTTTCACATAAGGCCGTGGTCAACAGCCTACCATTCATCTACAATCTTCTGAGTGAGAGCGTCGGTGTGGACCTTCACATCCTGAGTCTTGCATAATCTGCTCTGAGCAGTAATTGGGAGTAAAGTTTGAAGTTGTGCTGCTCAAGGACATGGACTGGGCGTCAAAACACACAAGATTCACTATCCGAGGCTTTCTGTCTCAAGAAAGAATGTTTTTCACTTCAGATTAGATTACATTTTATTGTCCTTGATTGCACAGAACAAGTACAGTACAGTTCATTAGTATTATTCAGTCAATTTAGCCTCAAAAGGCATACTATAGTACCACATTTCCATCAAATACTAGTTGACATTTCTATGTTAAAAGGGAATAGGCAATAGTTCCAAAACTGAAGCATTATATAGGGATGCACTTCAAGGCAGGATTGGTTTTCTAGAACATTCCTCTCATATACTGAAGGCCCTGGCCTTGCTATCGGTTGGTGGTAAAACATGTTGCAAGCCACGCAGGCATTTCTGCTGAAGGAGTCAGTTTGATAAAAGGATCAAATTCCATAGGGTTCAGCCATGTCATCTGCAATTAGTAAGTTTGAGACCTGGATCTTAGGATGTGTAGGGCAGTGGGTGCACATAAGAGGTTCTCAATGTTGTTGTGTTGCACACAGAAAGCTTACTCCAGCCTAAATTTCCTAAACTGTGTTATAAAGAAGCCAAACACAAAAAAGTTGAACAAAAACAAAATGAGAGCTAAGATGAGAGAAAACCTACTTCTTTAAGCTCCAGCGTGGAGGTGTGACATCATGCACAAAAGCCTGAGAAGCCATAAGCAGAGGGCGGAGTGGAGGGAGCGAGCAGCCAGGGGCGATGGAAGGCCCAGGGACCCCCCCCCCCCCCCTGGGAAGATGATCCCTCCCCAGTGCCACTCATCCTCCAGGGCCTGCTGCGGTACTGTGGCTGGGCCCACAGTTACTAGGGCTGGTGGAAGGTAGGGTCCCCCCTGAGACTCCAGCCTGATCCATTTTTAGGTTTATGCTCTTGCGCACACTAAGTGAACTTGAACTTCTCGCTGCCGCTTTCTTTAAATAAAGTGGCAATCTTGGGATTATCTTGGACCTACAGCAGGTGCCGCTGACCTACATAGTGTCTCGCTGGCAGGCAGTGAAGACTGACATGGATCAGACTGCCATCATCCGAGCGGAGACTTGGGTTTGACGTGGCTTTCATTTGTACGTCTTGTAAAGATTCTTTGGACGGGTAATATTGGGGGACAAGAGGGTTCTGAAATGAGACGAAACTAATTTCAAAACATGCATGTTCCCACATGCACCGCCCATTTAGGCGGAAACTATTGACTGCGACTAACGGTATACAAGTGAATAATGCCTATTTCTTCCATCAAAACTTGAGGTATAAGGGCATCTAGTAAATCATCTTAAGGTCATGGTTAGATACATTTCTAACCTCTCTACATCACATGCTTTGTGACAACGCCACATCTGTAAACAACTGTATAATTCCTGTAGGCTAAGTCTTTGCTCACCATACCATGTCTGTTGAGAGATTAATGTTGTTCACCAACACTTTTTTCCTTTCTAGTTTATATTTTTCAATACCCTAGAACCCTAGTGTAGAGTCTGGGTTCTGTAAGGCCATATCCTGACACTTAAGGTGAGTCGTTTAGCTGGTAGTAACTGAATAGCCTCGACTCCAGTTGATGGGTGGGGGCTAGGGATGCTCGATATTGGCTTTTTTACCGATACCGATATAGTCCAACTCTTAATTTCCGATACCAACCGATACCGATAGCAGGGTTACCCCCCCCCCCCCCCCAAAAATGGAATAATTTCAGGTAATTAACATTACATATCTCTTGTTGTGGGATTAACACAACATTATGCATACTTTTGACAATAAATAAAATCAGAATTTGTTCTTACTTGCTTGCCTGGGTAAATAAAGGTTATAGAAATGTAAAAAAAAATAAAAAAAATATATATATATTTTTTTTAAACGGATACCGAAATTTTCCGATATCACATTTTAATGCCGATATCGGCCGATAATATCGGTAGGCCGATAATATCGGACATTCCTAGTGGGGGCTTAAGAAAAGTACAACTGTGTATATTGTTGAAAAGGGGAGGAGCTACGCTGTCCTGTTAAGTTGTAATTAATGCAGCTACTGAGGGTCAGCAGCGGTGGAAGCAGCTGGGATAACATTATGAATCGAAGGGCGGGGGAGGGGTGGGTTGAGAGCAGTCGGGTTAAAGGACCATACGGGTCTAATTTTGGCTGCTCACCATTACCAGAGAACAACATTGCATTACCTTATCTTACCTTAACTAAACACCATTCACACGGCCATCGATGTTTGTGAAATACTCTCATAAGACTTGAAAATTGTCCGCATTCAGTCGGGTGCGTTTGTTATTAATTAACCAGTTGCTGCAAGCATTTGAATAGTTTGTAGTAAAGTAATACAGTAACGTTATGGAACGTAAAGGTGACCCTTGAAGGGTAAATTACCATTTTCAACATCAATGGCAGTGTGAAAGGTAGGCAGAGATCTAACACAACATACACCTATGCACACAGAATTTGTTAAAAAAAAGACAGACAATCTCTGGTGATGGTGAGGAGTCTAAATTAAGAGCGTTGTGGTCCTTTAAGGGTTGCATTGAGTTAAGGTTTGTCGCTGCTTGGTTTTTTTGCAAGGCCATTGGAACATCTTTGGTCCGTCTAGAGCGGGAGAGGGGGCACTAGAGAGAGGGATGAAGAGAGCATTACAGCGGCAGGCGAGCAAGAGACAGGACAAGGAGAGAGAGAGAGAGAGAGAGACTCAAAAAGGTATAGAGAGGGAGAATAAGAGAGGAGTGAGCAGGCGAGCAGCGTAAGAGAACCGAACACTTGCCTTGAGGAGACTGAATGAGAGATACAGGCGAAGAGGAAAGAAAGGAATCTGAAAAAATTAAAAGGACAGAAGAAATAAACATCCTACAAAAGAGGAGAAGTCCTGTTCACCGTAACCCCCCCCCCCCCCCCCCTCCATTTTCTAAAGACATTAGTAAAGGGATGACATATCAGTGAAGTCTTGCACTGTCCAACCTTAAGAACTCTATACAGGAGATTCAAAAAGACAATATGTGTGGGTTCACTTTACATTTCCAGTCCCCGCCCAATGCCCCATGCATATCGTCTCTGCAATGTGACACCGACAAAAAACCCACAATTATATTTTAACACATGCACTTATGTTTGCTATGCAGGCAGAAGACCCAAGACAAATTTATTTTGAACTGACCGATATGACAAACGAGTTAATTTAACAAATTGCGCTTTTTTTACCGTTGCCACACGCAAATAGCGACACAATGTTGTACTATAAATACCAGATCAACCACCCCTCCACCCCCACGCCCCACCCCAAAGAAATTCTTAAATAGTTCTCCCATGGGTGACTTTGCTATTGCCAGATGCCAGGGCAGTCACCCACACTGGACTCGGGTTGATGTGAATTATGTAACCTTGCATGTTTCTGCCACTCTTCTGAAGACCATGTGATTCCTCCCAGAACACAATGTCTTCCTCTGTAGAGGCAACATGGTCCAACAACCAACATGGACCAGGGAGTAAAAAGGAGAGCTACACCACCCAACACATGACCTTCTAGTTCCTCTCGTCATCCAGGAACACAAAATAAAAATCTTTAAAAAAAATTCTTATGTAGTATGTTGCATGTACATTTGTTTTATTACACATATATGTACATACATACCAACTATTTCTCCCGTTTTATTCTCCACCCATGGATCATCCATAGCAACACTACTATCACCGACATCCAAGAAGGGGGATCTCCCTTTGAACGGCCCTTCTAAGGTTTCTCTTAGAGCCATATGAAATCCGTTTTATTATTTTCCAAATTCCATTTTATTTTTTCCCAAATTCCGTTTTAATATTTCAGAATTCTGTATTTTGCTTTTTATGCTCATTTTACCATCAGAAATAGTGTCTAATAAGTGGGAATGAATAAATGTCTACAATTGAATATGACATAACAGTCCATTTAATGTTTTTAAGTGCTGCAACTCAGAAATACAGTTACATTTTACACAATACTTTTCAAATAATATTGTGACAAAATAAAAATACACATTTCAAGTGTAAACAATAGATACAGCTAGCTACTACTGACATTATCACAATGTCAGTAGCCTAGCTATATCTATTTTATTGTGATGAAATATAGTAATGCATAATTTAGGCACCTTTAGTTTAGTTTATTTCGTTTATAAAGGACAGTGTATAATGACAATCGTTTGCATTAAACAAATGGATTGCACCAGATTTAGCAAGAAGCTATCATTTCCATCTATAGTCCTATGTACTGTAAAACGTTTCATAGCTATTTAAGTTTATTTCGATTATAAAGGGCAGTGTATAATGACTCGTTTGCATTAAACAAATGGATGGGTGCACTAGATTTAGCAAGAAGCGATCATGTCCTAACGTTATAGCTATTTAATCACAATAGTGTCGCAAGTGTTTTTGTGGCTCCAGTCCACGGAACGTTGACAGAATTAGCAAAACACCTTATCGCCGGAGGCATAAAAGTCATTAGGATACTGCTCTGCTCTGAATTGAGGGCTTATTGGGGAATTTATTAGCTTCTTGACGATGTAAACACCGAAGCAGCGAGACGCTTGGGAGACTGCCTGTGTTGTGTGTAACCCGCTCTAGCGTCCGCCTCCCCGGTCGCGTGTGCACCAAGCGTTCCACCCAAAAACGGAATTTCAGTCCAGATTAGGCCAAATTCTGCAATATTCCACGTTTTGCAGTTGATTCCATTTTTATTGGTCAATTCCGCGATTCCGTCCGCGATTCCGTGAACGCGGATTTCATATGGCTCTAGTTTCTCTCCTCCACATGTGGTGCTTTTTTCCTATTGCTAGGTTTTTTGTGAGTTTTTCCTTACCTTCGCTGGGGTATGTCTGGGAGTGTCGTTTTGGATTTGATGATGGGTTTTTTGTTCTTGATTTATTGTGATGTTTCTTCTTGACTTGTTTAAAGAAGACTTGTCCAGCCCATGGGGACATTAACTTGTGATTGTGGGCTTTACAAATAAATTTGATTTGATAAGAGAGATGTCTCAAAAGATGAGTGAGCAAAGTGGAGGTGATGTTTGCATTTCAGGAGTTCAAGGAGTGGCATCGCAGTTGGCTGGATGCAGGAGTTCAGAGACCGGCCGGGCAGGTTGGCCAACCCTCGCGGTGCAGCATTCCATCTGTCAGACTCACACAGATGTTGGCCCGGCCCTTCCCACGCCTTCTCCCTTCCCCACCGCGCAAGCTCTGATCTTTACCTCCGAGTCACCGACGCAGGGGTGGAGACTGGAGACCTCGGGTGACTCAGGGGTGACTCAAGGGATTACTACTACGGTAGTACCTTTATTTTGAAGGCCAACTCACTACACAAGAATTCGTGCCATTTGTGCCGACACGTCATCTGACAAATCCGGTACTAGACAAATGTGAGCCACGCCAGTAGAAAAACAGAACACCTTTTTGGTGGAAGTAATTTTTTTCTGAGGAGGAAGCGCTCTCTCTGGAGCAAGGGTTGTATGTGGGGCTCAGGTTTCTAACGCCATGGTTTCGCAGCGTCAGATCCACCGTAGGGACACGGGCAGACGTGGAGAGTTGGAACGGAAGAGAGTGCTTTGATCTGGGGGGGGTGGTTGGAGACTAGACCAATATAAAAGGGGACATATGTATATTTTTAAGTTTTATATGAATTCCTTGAATGTTTTTTTTTTATATATAAAACAAAGAAACTAGTCTAAATCAAATTGTATAGAATTGACAGTGCCCTGTGTGGATTCAGTGAAGGAAGCGTATGAAAAAGCCTAGATATGCAGATTCTGCAGCAGAAACTAAACAGTGAAGATGAAAAGCCAGGGTTTGTCTGGTAGAAGTAAGATGCAGAGGATTTATATAGCACAATCGACTTTGTCATTATTGGGAGAGTTGGGGATTTGTGGATGGAGTTTGCGAAAAGGTGGTGAATTAGATGTTGGAAGAGGCATTGAAAGGAAGTCACTCAGTGGATTTAGCTGAGAAATAATAAGGGCCAGGCGGCTGGGTGGCGCAGCGGTCTAAGCGCTCGTCACCAACGCGAGAGACACCAGTATCGAATCCGGCTGTCAGCGTTGCCTCCGGCTTGGGCCGGCTGTCATACTAACTCAATTGGCAGTCAGCGGGAGGTAAGTCGATGGGTGGTAATCTGGTCGTTGTAAACAGCGACTCCTACAGGTCGGTCAGGGCGCCTGCACAGCAAGGACAGGAGATGGCGAGGGTAGTGTGAGCCTCCCACACGTTACACCTCGCCAATGAGTCCGCGCTGGCAGCGATAGTATCCATCAACCATCCCTACGACCGACCAGTGGGGGGCACATGCGAGCAACGATCAAGACAGGGGAGGGGGGAATTGGCACGACTAAATTGGGATGGGAGAAAAACACAGAAAAAGGAGGAGAAAGTGAAAAGAATTATAATAATAAGGGCCAAAGTAAACAATGGGTCTAGGTAGGTAGGTCGAATGCGTTCGCCATACTATGAGGCTATGCTAAATTACAGGCAATCTCTCAGTGGTGTGCGTGGGCTGAAGGAACAACATCCGGGCTTTTGAGTTTTAAATTAAGTTCACGCAAAAGTAGCGTATTAGTTGTATTTGTTCGGTACACAACGCGTACTGAACTGAAGGTCCTGTATTGAAACCGTTCGGTACGAATATGTGTACCGTTACACCCCTAGTCAGAATATTCCTTTTCTTCTGTTGTTTCGGTTTCATGTGCGATAGTCATCAGGAATTGTTCTATTTTTGGCATAAGGACAGGATAACGCAAGGAAGTTCAACATGGGGGTATCATGAGAACTAGCATGAAGAGGGGTGGTTCTGGGATGCTGGAACTAATTGTTGAGTCTTCCTGAGGAGTCATGGGCCTAACTTGATGAAATACCTGTTAAGGGAGGTGCTCACTTAATACCTCTGGTGATGTGCTGCTCTCACTGTCTATTTATCTACACGTTGGGGTGTGGTGGCCATTAGGGGCCACATGGTACTGTAGCATCAGCAATACCTGGAGCTCGTTTGACGGGTCAGTTGAAGTTGGCAATGCTGTTTGGCTTTAGGGGCTGTGTACATTCATAATGTGTAGTATAATAATTAAAGGCATGTTAAGACTTTCTTTTGGCAATGGGAGTGGGTTTCTTTATTGAGCGTGTATCCTTATCATTAGGGCACAAGTATCTTGTGTTTTACTATAAATAAATATTTATTTTCCAGAAACTCTTTCTTCCTTTGTATTGACCACGCTCTTTTTGGTGGGTGTGGCACACACACACACACATTTTAAATTAATTATCAGCTTTCCCTGTCCGGCTACAACGCCACACCCAATGGGAAAAATCACATCACAAAGGGCAATCATTCTGAACAGCTCGTTTGAGCTCGTTAATCTGAAGACTTCAAACTGTGGCCAAATTGCAAGGAGAATTATTTTTTGTCTCACAATTTATAAAGAGCCTTGCTTAAAATAAGAACAATGTCAAATAGCCAACAGTAGGCTATATCGACATGTCAAGGAAGCATAAAAGAAAATAATAATACACCAATATATTGGTGGCACTTTTGCCGATAACAATATATTAGTAAAGGCTAATCTGTCCAGCCCTTATGGAGATGCCCTGCGGGGAGTTGATGGTACAGAGGGACCGACGTGGCATCGCAGTCCCGGTGCTGGATCTGTCCAATAGCGCTACACAAACCCCTGAGGGCTGATCTGGCTCCAAATCAGTGACCTTAGCAATTATGGTCAGTTCTAGGAGGGGGGGGGGGGGAGAGACACACACACACTAGAGGAACAGAGAGAGAAGTAGAGGAAGGCCAAAAGAACCCCATGTTCTCTCCAGATTCTTGCTTGTATGAGGGCAGCATGGCCCTTTCAGTAGCTGGCTTCTTGCTGCACAAATCCCAGATCAGTCCCTTTGCGTTGACCATGTAATAATAACAGAAAACTACCTTCGTTAGCCTAAAAAGACATCTAGTCACCTATACCATGACGACGTTACTAGGACGTATTCTGGAAACCTGAATGCCCCTGAAACGTGATGCAATGTAGTTTCAGGAATGAGGTCTTGGGTTTTGAAGTGTGTCACTTCCTTTGTGACTCAGTGTGTCGGCCTCCGATGCAGAAGGAGATTGGAGATGGACCGGGCCATTTGGCACCTATAGGTATCCACAGATGCCAACAAAGCATGGACCACTAGTCACAATGATATCCATTGCAGCGATTGCACTCTTGCCTTTCAAATTGCTAATAGATTAGATGGGTTGCTCTCGAGTCTTCTTGCCAGCGACTGGAGTCAGCCTCATCTGTGATGTGAAAGTAGCACTATAAAGTCTCACTGACATACAGTAACAAGGTGACATAGCTGGATTAGAAGAATGGCAATTGCCAGTGACTATTTTTTTAATTTGAAAATCCCCATATGCCAAGGAATTCTCAAACACTAGCTGTTCATTCAGTCATAATAATCGTTTATATTTCCCTCTAGGCGATTTGCAAAACAAAATTCCTTTCCTTAGCAATAAATTTGCTTTCACAGCTACTTCACAGTTCCGTCTGTGCCTTAGCAATTGCATGTCTGGTAGACTAAAACCATTTGCTGACACAGGCTTGTATTTATATTAAAAAAAAAAAAAAAAAAAAAAAAAAGTATGTAGGTAGGCTGTAGCACATTCCAGAGAATCGTCAGACATGAAACACACGTGACATATGTATGGGAATACATTTAGTTACCCGATATAAAAATACTTTTTTATTAAGTAAGTGTTATTAATATGATAAATAACACCAATATGGTCGGGGGGGGGGACATCTGGGCTCCACATAATAAAACAGGAAGCTAACCACAACACACCTCCCGCCACTCCCTTTTAACAATAAACCTGTCCGTTTGGCCCCTGGGGGACAACAGAGCACCCACCCCTTTGTTTTCATAAAGACACCGAGACGAGTCCGTCTGTGGCATTTCATCTGGCAAAATTAATTAATGGAATATTATCGAGGATAGATTGAGCTCAAGACATTCTGTAATCTCCTCGCACGGGGGTTTGTTTACGATCACCGCGAGGTTGTTCGCCGACAGACAGGCCACGCGCCTTTAAGACAGGTGCTGTTGCCCGGTAACACCGCGCGCCTCTGCAGTCAGAACACCACGCGGGTCACCGTGGAGCCATTTCATCAGCGCCACACGAGATGGCACAGTGTTCAGCTACTCCACTGTGATACAAACAACGTTTAGTCGAAAACAAAGGCTGGGAGAGTCCATTCCACAGGCTGGTGTGTTAGAATAATGGTGGTGGCTGGTGGGCTTCCGCGCGCGACTGCCTCGTCGCCAAATGGTGGAATCTAGAACATGTTGGTCGTCGTGTGTTCGGGTTCCTGCTGTACCCGCAGCGTGGAGGTTCTGCTTGATGTCCGACTGACCTCAGAACACAGAGGCGACTCGCAGGTTCAACCCCCAACCAACACACAGTGTCACTCGGTTTGCGCCGCACGAGTCGAGGCTACACAAGTTAACACACAACACAGGGCCTGGCTGGTAAACCTCTGCGTGCCCGAGTCCCAGCACAGGTGTTGCTGCCCCGTAATAGCCACGTTAGGTTAGAGCAACGGCCCTACAAACAAACATGCCAACACAAAGTCATGGAAATAGAAAGTTTGGGGGGGGGGGGTGAAGGACAAGGTTGTCATCTACATACCGACAGGAACAATGTTACTTCCCTTCCCATATAGACTCACAACACCTTAGTCTTCTTACACAATTTAACATTATCACATTATTTCGTGCATCAACGGAATCGATAGGTTATTATGTCTCTTACCAACAGAGGGCTTGGAGTCTTTGGCTGCAGCAGCACTCTGTCCATCGGCAGCAGCGAGCCCCTGCGACGAGGAGATCTGGGCGGACTGAGTCATTGGATCCATTTTGTTTATAATTTTCAAAACGTCTGCACACAAGGCGGTGACACTAGTACACTAAATGTTGGGTGTCCGTCCTTCAGAATTAGCTTCTTCTCCGTCGACCGACTTTCCTCGTTATATTGCCCCAAAGAGAGCGGGACGCAGTGTTTGCTGAGCAGCGCACCTTCACACGCACGTCCGACCGCTGACTGGGGGAGAGAAGCTGGGGGGGAGAGAGAGAGAGAGAGAGAGATCAGGGTGAGAGGTGATGCTCGCTCACTTAAAGGGATATTCCACACCACTGCCGCGTTGTGCTTTTCAAACAGAGTCGCTCTACCATAACCAATTACGGAGGGGGGGAGGTTCTCAGAATGACTGCATCAATGAAAACAATTTTCCTAGCCAGAGGATACTATGGCCCTTTCGTCGTTATAATTGAGCCTGGTTGCAATTATTATACAATAATAAAGAATATTAGAAACAAACGAATTTGGAAATGTGTTTTCGAGTCATACATTATGTGTACAATTATACAATGTTTGCAACAATAAGCCTTTTTTTCATTAAATAATACTGTACACGCCAAGTTTTTCTTATGTAATGTTTACTGTTCTCTTTGAAAATGTGATCAGTCACGTTACAACGTCGCCCTCTGTCGGTGAATGTTTTTCAGCAAAGTCATTCCGGTAACATTTTGGCTTCATAATTTGTTGGGGGAAATTACATGTTTTTAAGCATTATCTTATATAATAGTGACTTGTTTAACTATTATGAATGCATTGGCGAAGCTCCCTTTTTTTCTTCCCCCTGCATGCATTGTGACTGTCACCGGCACCTATATGGGAAGTTTTGCACTTGCGGCACTTTGGCCTCATTTTTAAGGAGATCCAATGCTTTTATGCCAATGAACCAATACATTGCTTGAAAGCTAAGATTGTCACCATTCGATTGATACCCTACTCAAGGTATTAGGTGCTCGCATAAAATAAATAATTTTAATAATATAAATTTTTATTTTATATATTTTTTTATTATTATATTTTTTTAAATTATTTTTATTATAAATAATGTGTAACTATGTGGAACCTTTCATTAGAGCCCAATATTTTGACTTGAAGCGTTCAAGAGTTATAGCATTTTGAGACATAGGGTCTCCCAAGTGGCAATTTATACTAACATGGTGGAATTTAACAGGGTTGGAATTTGAGCTAAATTCGTTCAAATGAGCTCTTTGATTGATTGATCGACATGTTACATGTACATGTAGCTAGCTAACCATCTACAGATAAACACATTTATAACTATGTCAGATACATACCCGTCAACCTTCCAGTATTTTTCCAGTTTTTTTTTAATTTATACAAAATGGCTGCAATTCACCTCCATGACGACAGGTGGCAGCAGTGTATATTAGAACATTAGCACAGGAAGTCAGACCGGAAGACGGTTTGCTGAAAAAACTGTCGGGCAAAGTTGGGTTGTTCCCGGAGAGCTCACTCTCGGCCGTGGTTTTTCAGTGTACAATGTATGGTGCTCTCCCTCAACATGCAAGTAGGGTGAGACAACACCATTCTTTAGTCCAAATAATACCCTACTTTATACTATATTATTGTCATTCGTTTAATGTAAAGTCAGTCTTACATTGGCACTGCTTTAACGTTGCATTTACCCATAATCCATTGCTGTATTAGACCCATGTGCCAGTATAACTTTTGTAACGTAATGAAGTGCAAATGTAAAGTTAATCAATACACAATGAAACAATATCTTTATCTATATCACATGTCAAAACTACTTTAATAAAACAAGATTTCCGTTTTTCATTTCTACTCATTCATCCAAAACAAGACAGCAATTTTACTTTTGCATGCACCGGGAGAATTGAGCTCATAGCACAGATTTGGAGTTGATAGAATGGACATTGCTGTTCTTAGGAAATGTTGCACATTGTAAGATCCTGATCAAACTGGCCAGTATCACGTCTTCATCTGAGCTGCCTGATGTCTGTTTGCGCCCCCCTTCGTGCACAAAGGGAACCGAAACTGACCACCAAAACCAACAACATCCAACGACTCATAACAATTAGAGCTCCTCTGTCTGCTCCCAATAATTCCATCCTGTTGTTTTACTGTTTTCCCTCTTATCTACCTTCTATATATATATATCCTTCTATACATATATCTTATATATGAATCCTCCATTTATATCTCATACTCCTAATCAATGAACACAGGACTTCTCGCTGTTGTCTCATCTCTCGATCTCCTGATTGACTCTGAAAGGAAGTCCCTGTTTTGTCCATGATTCACCGCCCATGCTCGGTTGTTTCAAAACGCTCTCTAAACAGCATCTCCGCAGGGAAGCCCCCTCCGATGTCCGCCTCGTTCTCCCCTGGGCAACACCGCCTGCGACCGCTGGACTCCGCCTCGTCGGCCGTCTCCGCCCCGTCGGTCATCTCCGCCCTGTCGGTCATCTTGGTTGAGGCTCATCTCCACCGCCGTCTGCCCTCTCCAGACTCTGAAAGCAGAAACACCACGCCGGCAGTTTTTCTGTACACTCGACCCTGTGTTTTCTATTAGTCTACCGTGGCTTTGGGCCTGCAGCTCGTTCTCTATATATTTTTTCCTCTGCAAGCCCCTGCCTTGGCCACGCCCTTTCAGACTGTTGGACGGTGTGAGTGTCCTACAGCCCATGGCGCTATTTGTTCTCTATTAGTCCCCCACCTTCTCAACACCCATATCTAATCCTACAGGGCTGTTCCCTGTTTTGTTGTCTTCCGGCGTGACACCAGCAGCTAAACGATACCCACTCGGCGCTCTACGTTCGTCCCACGGGTGACCCCCAGCGCGCGCCAGTTCTTTCTGGTGACGTGTCCCCTCAAGACTCTGCCTATTTATTAGGTGTGAGAAGGCCCCACTGGAGATCGAACTCCCTCTTATTTCATAATTAAACTTATTTAATAAACCGCATCTCATCTCTCTCTGCAATTCTTATTTAACCCATTCAATAATTAAACGATTTAATTAACCCGTATATCAATATTATTATTATGATAATAACATCCAACCGAGCATCGCTCTAACATACAACAGAGCAGGTTGGTTCCCTGCCCCTAACTCACATACGTACTCGTACTATCATCTAACATACAACAGAGCTGTCCGTTGCTCTATACCCTACGGGGCTGTCTACCGTCGCCCTGGAGCTGTCACGTCGCTCTATACCCTACGGGGCTGTCTACCGTCGCCCTGGAGCTGTCCTGTCGCTCTATACCCTATGGGGCTGTCTACCGTCGCCCTGGAGCTGTCACGTCGCTCTATATACCCTACGGGGCTGTCTACCGTCGCCCTGGAGCTGTCCCGTCGCTCTATACCCTACGGGGCTGTCTACCGTCGCCCTGGAGCTGTCACGTCGCTCTATATACCCTACGGGGCTGTCTACCGTCGCCCTGGAGCTGTCACGTCGCTCTATATACCCTACGGAGCTGTCTACCGTCGCCCTGGAGCTGTCCCGTCGCTCTATACCACACTTTGAGTTCCTTTACAAAGTTCTCACATACACCACCGTGTATACACACAAGCAGTTGGTAATTTTGAAAAAATTAAACTCCTTAATTAACTTAAACTCTAAATATTCCCCTATGGGTAATGGAAACTCCCCAGCACTACCCCCCCCCTCCGCAATTAAACTCCTTAATTAAATTAAACTCTAAATATTCCCCTATGGGTAATGGAAACTCCCCAGCACTACCCCCCCCCCCCCCTCCGCCACTAGGTGGCGACCTACTCCTCCTCCATTTGCCTGTATTATCCCACTGCCCCCCCTAGATAGCGGCCAAACTCAGTCTAGAGGATTGGTTGACGTGTCACTTCCCGGTTCTAATCTCCTCGTGGCTCTGCGGCCAATTTCTTTCCCTTTTTTTTTTCACCGTCCCTTTAATGCCTCAAACATTCTCTCGCTACCGACCACACCCGTAACGTTTGTTCACTGCTCCCTTCATGCCACAGTCCCGCTTCCCGCTTCCTGCGTTTTGAACAGTAATCAAACTAAATACGATGTTGCCCCTTTAAATGAATGAACATCTCCCCTTTGCCTCCCTTCCCATCTCCTATACAGTGGCTTCTGTGCTCTGTAGATAAGACTCTCGATTTTCAAAACAAAAACCGGTGCCGCTCTGCTGTTATTCAAACACACTATTACAGCTGGCATTCTCTGTGTCAAACTAATTACGTTTACGGATACACTATTGTTCGTTTTCTTATTGGCTTGTGAAGTTGTTGAGACTCACTTTATCTTTTCACCGTCAGTTGTTCTGGTCCATGGCGCTGTTTATCTCTCCGGCCTTGCTCGGCTCGCTCGCTGGGTCCATGGCGCTGTTTATCTCTCCGGCCTTGCTCGGCTCGCTCGCTGGGCTCGCGTCCATGGCTACCCCTTCACACCTCGGCACTGCACACAGTCTCTTCCTTTCAAGCAACTTCAAAGCAAGCAATAATCCGGGTCCAAACGGCATCAACTGTAAGATCCTGATCAAACTGGCCAGTATCACGTCTTCATCTGTTTTGGCTCTCCATCCAATTCCTCTGCGTTGTGTCATTTTAATGGTCCTGACGTCTACGACACTGGCTGATAAGATCCTATCTCCCCCGTTAGTGCAATCCATAAACCATACTGATTCTCCACCTCCGTAAGAATTCGACACTTCGACACTGTGAAATACCTTATGAGGAAAAGCGTTGTTTTATTGCTATAAACAGAACCTCATAATCAGATGTTATCAGATGTTATCAAATTGTATCGTCCTTGAAGAGTCTATTCTAATGATCTTTCGGTGTGTTTGTCTATCGTCCTTTTGTTATTCAGTCCAATAGTGTTCAGGCCTGGTCTTTAGCCTAACCCTCCTCGCGTTAGCCGAAGCTAATGCTGATGTGGCATTCTTCCTCCCCCCCCCCCCTCTCAATGAGAGGAGAGAGTGTCCTCTGTGTGATCTCAGTCCTACTCGCTCTTGGTCAGATTCTAGTCTGCCCTACACCCGGAAGCACCGTTCGACTTATAGATCTTCGCCGTAGCAACGACGGCCCGCCTTCTGGTTGTCATGCGACGTGCTGTCATGACAACTGCATAACCTTTAACACCATTAAACTTTCATTAAGATGAACCTCTCTCCCTCCTGCTCTGGGCCTACAGTACACTCGCTATCAGTGTTATGTCTCAGAGGAATTAAAAACAAACCCCCTCGCTGGCAGTGTGGTGCTCACTCGCTCTGAACCAACCTCTGCTAAGCCAAACACATTTCTGCCCTCTCTGACCTGGCACCGTTAGATGCTACAATCTTCCCCCAATCTATACATCACATACATTGAAAAAGCACCCCAAATCCCTCAACATGGTGGAAATAATGGAAATTAACATTTCTAACATTAACATTTAGTGTATGTTTAAAGTTGATACATTGAGGCATGGTAGAATTTCACTTTATATTACAGCAGTATCCGTTTTTAACATTACAATTAGTGTCTGACACTATAGACACATATTAAAAGTCAAAGTCAATGAATTAACATTTTATGTTCATATGGCCAATAGATTTGATATTATAGTGTATTTTTGATTGATTAGTAATAGTTATTCAACAGTATTATAGCATTATTCAGAATGGCTAATTGACCACAGTTTGGCTTGACCTTTGTAAACCTGATTAAGTTGGCACACACACACACACACACACACACACACACACACACACACACACACAAAACTAAAACATTGAGGACCCACATACCGGTGGAACAAGATTACCCTCCACACAGGAGCCAGAATGAGTGAATTACCATGTTAATGTCTAGAACGAAAGTCAGCCTTTGTGATCAAATACATTTATTGTCATTATGCTATGTGGACCAGTCGACTCCAGTACCAGATACGGGGGTCGAGAAAGTGTTTAAATACTGAGCAGTCTCGACATTAGAACACACTGGACAGAACCAAGTTGTCTGTGTCACGCTGAGAGATTATTTGTATCCTGTGAATTTGCTGTATTCTACCGCTGATGCCCTGCTGAATAAATCAACTGGAGACATCTGAAAACCATTGAATTTCAACCTGTATCCAGCATCCACTTTCTTGCCCTGAAATTGGTCATTGTATCATTGTTGTTTACAAAGTCATAGCAGATTTGTAACATCATCAACTTTGTCATTTTCCAATTTGTGCAAGACATACAGACAAATTAAATTACGTGCCCCCCTTCCCACGGTGTATATAGAAAGAGACAATAAACACAAAGGTAACATAGGACACAATATACAACACACAGGACTATGTACAATATAAACAGTACCTACAATTAAATTAATGAATGAATTAAATAAGAGGTCAAAGAGAACTTAGTGTAAATATTCCTTAATTTGTGTCAACGTTATAAAAATCCTATTGTATTCAACAAATTAATTATGATACACCACAATGTGCCCTTTCTATCTATTCTAAATCTATGGCCTTGCGATTCCACGGCTGCGCAGTGCTGACAAGAGCAGGCGTTCCATCTCCTCTACAGAAACACTGACACTTCCATTCATTTAATGCAGGGATGTACACAGCATTTAACTTTCAACCAGGTATCTGATTAATTTAATGTAGCAATTAGTAGTTCACCCAGTCCTGTGTTTGGATTGGATTGAAATCCTATTCGATAGGGCGAAATCAGTACTAGTAGGCACAATCTATAGACCGTAATGTAAATTACCCAGTATGGTTGTCAATATCCCAATGTACCCAACCCCCCCCACCCAACCTCCAATGTACAGTTTCTACGTCAAATGTATATACTCCCTTTTCTTGACTCCTTCTGTATCACAAACAGTACTGTATTTGCAAATCTGGTATGTCATAAATGTATAGATGTAGCAGTACTGACTATCTGTATGTCATGTATGTCATATATGTCTATATGAATTGAAAATGGGGGACCCTGATGGAAACAAGACAAACGTCTTTCTCAGGTCTGCATCCCCTTAACAATTGTATGTATTGAGCCGTACTGTATTGTACCCATTCTGCAATCTGTTAAATAAAGTTTTCATTCATTTTTTCATTCATTCATTCATTCATGACACACTTGATGGCTGTTTAGCTGGGGTGGAGAGTGTAGAAAAAATTCTTATTGGGGACTGGAAAACGGATATGCTACGTAAAGCAGCACCCGTCTTCAAGGCCTTCAGTAGGTTTTCTGATCTGCACGGTTTCAGCCAGCTAATCACCCAACCCAACCCAAACTTCATAAAAGTCAGACAAAGCTTTCCAAAAGCTCAAACAGTGAACTCCAAGCCCACGTGGTTGAACTAAAAATTAAAAAAACAGACTAAGAAATGACGTAAACACCATGATCAAAACTGCAAAAAAATAATTCATCAATGACAAAACGGAGGAAAACAAAAACAAACCATGTGAACTTTGGAAATTACTCAATAATCAACTAGGCTGCAGTAAAAAACTTAAAACCAGATTCTCAAACATAAACATAAAGACGGACAACACGCTCATCACAGACAAGCTGGATGGAGCCAATTACTTAAACATCTTCTTCACAAACATAGCCACAACACTGGTAAACAAACTACCCTCCCACTCAGGGCATTATGGGGTAGAACACATAGTAGCATACAACAAAAACCTAGGGGTCCGCAAAGACGACTTCAAACTAGTAATGGTAACAACTGATGAGGTACTCAAAAAACTGAGCACCCTCCAACCTAACAAGGCCACTGGCCATGACAACATACCCTCCAAATTCCTCAGAGACTCAGCAGCCACCATCACCCCAGTCATCACACACATAATAAACCTCTCCATAAAACAGGGACACGTCCCCAAGGACTTTAAAATTGCGAGAGTGACCCTTCTGCACAAAAAGGGCAGCAAATTAGACCCAGGCAACTACCGCCCTGTTTCTATTCATACCTCCATCTCGAAAGTCATGGAGAAAATAGTCTACGAACAGGTCGAAAAGTACCTGGTGGAAAAAAATCTAATCTACGAATTCCAATCTGGCTTCAGAACATCTCACTCCACTGACACATGTCTTCTCTATTTGAACGACCACATCAAACAAGAGGTGGACGCGGGCAAATACTGCGGTATGGTCATGCTGGACCTACAAAAGGCCTTCGACACTGTCAATCACTCCATTCTGATTGACAAGCTAAAAGCAATTGGTTTTGATAGTTTATCAGTGAGCTGGATGCAATCCTACCTTGAGGGGAGAGAACAGATGGTGGAGGTAAACGGTACTCTATCCACGCATCCCGCGTCCCCCTCTCAGTGAGCTGTGGTGTTCCACAAGGAAGCATACTAGGACCGCTACTGTTTCGAATTTATGCAAATGACATGTCGTCAGCTTGTGACTGCAACTTGTTCTTGTTCGTGGACAACTCAGCCCTGCTGGTCTCTGATAAGAACAAGTTACAGGTTGAAAAAACCCTCAGCTCTGAACTCGGCAGAATCTGCACCTGGCTCGCTGATAACAAACTATCATTACACCTGGGTAAAACAGAGTCCATTCTCTTCGGATCAAATAACAAACTCAGCAAGACCGACGGCTTCTCAGTTACAGTGGGTGACAATATTGTCACAAGGAAAGATGAAATTACATACCTAGGTTCCATCCTAGAGGCAAATCTTTCCTGTGACAAAATGGCATCCAAGGTAATAAAAAAAGTCAACCAACGAACTAGATTATTGTACAGGATCTCCTCTCTGGTAAACAAGAATACCCTGAAGACTCACCTCAAAGGCGCTAAAAACAAGATTACAAACATCACAAAACAAACTGGTCAGACTTCTACTTGACCTTACCCCTAGAACCCACCTCACCCCTGCTCACTTTGACAACCTAGGATGGCTTAGAGTAGATGACAGAGTACAGTAACTTGCAATGGGCCTGGTCTACAAGATACACTATATATGACTAAGGTACCCATGTACATGTCAAAATACTTCCCAAAGGTCATTGAATACCACGACCACAACACCAGAGGGAGCTCAACAAATCATGTTAAACCCAGATTCGGCTCAAACAAGGGACTAAACACGTTTCGCAATTATGCCACATCAACGCCCTACCCAAAGCTGTAAAGGAATGTGAATTCCTACCCACATTCAAAACCGCTCTTAAAGAGCACCTACGGGAGGCTGCAATTCGAAACTGGCCACCGTAAATGTCCAAACCCCCACCACCCCCACCCCCTCCTAATAGACAGTCTCCTCCCCACCGCATGTATATATTCTCTCCCCACCGTATGTATATTTCTCTCCCACCCACCCACCCCCTCCTAATGTACAGTCTCCTCCCCACTGTATGTATATATTCTCTCCCCACCGTATGTATATTTCTCTCCCACCCACCCACCCCCTCCTAATGTACAGTCCCCTCCCCATCATATGTATATACTCTGTCAGGATCTGTGGGTAACAGTACTGTATATTTGCATATCGTATATGTCACAAATGTAACAGTACTAAATACCTGTATGTCATGTATGTCCCTATGCCATAAATGTCATGTATGTTGTGTATATCATAAATGTCACTATGAATTGAAAATGGGGGACCCTGATGTAAACAAGACAAATCTTTCTCTGGTCTATCTATCTATCTAGGTCGTCCTCGGACGGGCCCTCCTTCGGTGCTTCCAGTCATCCCGATCCTCCATGCATCTGGCTAGCTCGCCGGTGCATTCTGTTCCTGCATCATAGGTTAATGTGGGACGTCCTCGTGATCGATGCCCGTGTGTTGGTTCCCACAGCACAAGTTTGCTGGTTGGCATCTCATGATGTCTCTGGCAGTGACCTGCCAGCCTCATTCTCCTGACTGCCACTTTCTCGCTCACCCTTAGCACCCCCCCATTTCTCTGGTCTGCATCCCCTTAACAATTATGTGTATTGAGCCGTACTGTATTGTACCCATTTTGCAATCTGTTAAATAAAGTTTTCATTCATCATTCATTCATTCCTTGGGTACATACAGGTTTTGACCAGCAGATGGCAGCGACGAGGCAGCTCACCAGAGGGCAGCTGAGCTCTCCCGTTTTTTCAAATCCCAATGTTGACAGCTATGGTCAGATATGTTGTTTGTTTTTACATTCTCCATATTAATACAGACTAACGGGTATCATGTAAAGCATGATAACGTTTCAAAAACTGAAGAAAGGTATTAGTGACAGCTGAAGTTTACCTCACTTTCAGTCAAACATAGTAGATACTGTCTATCTGTATGTCGTGGGTGTATGTCATTATATGTTATGATGAATTGAAAATGGGGGACCACCCTGATGTAAACAAGACGAAAGTATTTCTCTGGTCTGCATCCCCTTAACAATTGTATGTATTGAGTTGTACTGTACTGTAGCCATTCTGCAATCTGTTAATAAAGTTTTCAATCAATCAATCAATCAATCATACGAGATTTGCTGTCAGTTTGCACAGTTGAATTCCCGCCGGGTAAACATTTTGACGTCACTTCCTGAAAAGTATCGCAATGGATTTGTAGTATTTTTTGGAAGGCGAGAAAGGAACAACTGTGTAGGGACGACTTCATTAAAAATGGTTCATAGATCTTGTGGCCATTTATTATTTTGCACCGAGGAAATGGTAAAAATGTAATGCATTATCAATAAAAAAATAAATAAAATACGAAATAGTTTTTTTTAAATGTATGTAATGTATATGATCTCTGTATGTATGTAATGTATACAATCTCTGTTTAAGTGATAATGAAGAACTAAATGTATAATTTAAGCAATTTGTTATAAATGTGACTAATTTGAAAGAAGATCTGATAGGACTGAAAGATCACTGAGGAACGACCAAACTACATTTCCATGCATGCATCTGCAGAAAGCGTGAGCGCAGTTTATTCGATCTGAAAGTATCCGGAATAGCCTAATGTGTTCACACGTATCGTGTGCATAGTTGTTAGATCTAATCAGGCGCGGAAACCTTGAGTTCTAACGCACTGGAACGCTTCTTTAGAACAATCTGAACTGCGCGGCAAAAGAAGGGGGACACAAACAAAAACATGTGGCTGCGGCTGTGAGCAAAAGCGGTAACGTTGTGTAGCTAACTAAAAACTACCACATTGGCCACATTTTGAAATATCAAGTGCTTAAACAAACTTCTGCTATATTAACGTGATACTGAGACTTTGCTAACTTTGCGAGCTAACCTAGTTAGCCAGAAAGTGTTAGCTAGCGTTATCCAATAATTGGCCTCACATAGCCAACAAGCTAGGTAACTAGCTAGTTAGCCAGCTAACCGTTAGCTAACTAGTCCGCACCACACGCCCTACTAGCTGTATGCCTGGTTTTCTATTATTCCAAATTGTCACGCCCTGGCAATGTTCATAACGGCAACTCAAAATTGTATTTTCATTCAGCGAACGGGGGTTACCGTTCGCTAGCCTAGTTAGCTAACTAATGTTAGCACGCTAGTTGGCTGACGTCAGCCTGGCCAACGTTAGCAATCTCACGGTGCTGTGACTGCTGTCCGGTTAAATAACTGAGATGTTTTTTGTGCCGGTTAATACACACATGGAGTACTCACCCAGTGCTAGTTATATATACTTTACTAGATGCATTGCTTCATTAAATATGACCGTTATTTAGTTATGTTGCTAATGTTTCTAGCTAGCTTCCCTGAGTACTGCCAGGCAGTGCCCCGCCCACTCAGTCCATGTTAACGGTGTTGATGTAACATATTATACAACACTAGAGAAGCAGCCAAGACTCGGTTGAAGGTCGCACAATAGCTTTTGTTCAATATTTCATCTAGTAAGTTCACTAAATTAGATCTAATATACATTTGATTATGATTGTCGAATTTGTATGTTTTCTATGGAGTTTAATTTGGTTGTCTGTAACATCCAGGGTTGCTGTTGAGGAGATTGGAACACACATAAATCAGACTTTTGAGTGACAGTCAACAACATGGGGCTGCATTCGGCCCAGAAGAAGCACTTTCCCTTGCGGGGGATCGATGGAGTGGTCCAGCTGTTTGACGCTGAACTCCGTAAACCTGAGCCGGACCTGGCTCTCCTCTCTCTGGTACTGGGGTTTGTTGAGCACTTCCTGGCTGTAAACCGGGTCATACCAATAAACGTTCCCGGGGTCCGGTTCGAGCCGTTGGAGCCGGACTGCCCCACCTCCTGCTTCCCCACCGTGGAGCTGAGGATGCTGTCGGCCCTTCACGAGCGCTTCACGGCCCAGATACGCGGCGCGGTGGACTTGTCTCAATATCGCCGGCCTGCCGGAGTGTCCAGCAGGGAGCTGGTGAAGAAGGTGTCTGACGTCATCTGGAACAGTCTGAGTCGCTCCTACTTCAAGGACCGAGCTCACATCCAGTCGCTCTTCAGCCTCATCACGGGTACGACCGCCTGGGGTGCTGTGTGGTTGCAGATACTAGTGTGTAGGGCTCACACATAAATGCTTCAAAGCCTCAGTCACTCGCATAATAATCTTCGCCAAAGTCAAATTTAGAATGCTTTGTCCCCCCCCCCCAAATATGCCTGCTACATCATCATCTTAAGAAATAACTTAAAGAAATAATAATCCCAACATTCGTTTTGAAAATTGAGTTTTCAGACAAGGGCCTGTAGCTCTACCACATAGCCTTCGTTTACCTGCTGCGTTGAAACCTTGTGCTCTGGGAAATATGAAGCTGCGGTTATTCACTGATAATTAATTACTGTTAAAGCTTGGACGTCCAAAAAGCGGTAGTGGGGACCTTCTAGTGTATATTATTGAATAATAATATACACATCAAGTTGTTTGGTGTGTGACCAAATGTATTGGTTGGTTGTTGTATTATTACACATGACATCATCACACTGTTTATTTCCTGTTGCACCTAATACAATAGCTGACAGGGAATAAAGTTGCTGCTCCCCTTGTAACAGAATTATACTGAAAAGGATTCTATAGATAAGTGATTCTTTCTTTCCCCCAGTCAGATAAGCATAGACTCATATCAGCTTTGTTTTTGTGTTCTAATCAGGCACAAAGCTGGACAGCTCGGGGGTGGCGTTTGCTGTCGTAGCCGCCTGTCAAGTTCTGGGGCTCAAGGACGTTCACCTGGCTCTGTCCGAGGACCACGCCTGGGTGCTCTTCGGCAAGAATGGCGAGGAGACGGCTGAGGTCACGTGGCACGGGAAGGGCAACGAGGACCGGCGAGGGCAAACGGTCACAACGGGAGTCAGTGAGAGGGTGAGGCACGACTACAGACTGTGTTTTCTCACTCTTTATTTTAGAAATGTACAAACCAAATCCTACATTCAAAATACCAAATTGGGAATGTAAGGCATTCTGGACAAGACTAGAGTAAACTTTATCAACAGTCCAAATACTCTATCAATATTATGCATCAGGCAAGCAAGCATCCAGTGCAGGTGAGACATAATTAAGTTATTCATGTTCATCATGAAACATATATTGCTAAACCCCATTTTTGCCATATATACTCCCATGTAGGGATGTCCCGATCAAGTTTATTTTTTATAGACTATCTGCCAATACTGAGTTCTGATGTGATATTTCTATTTTCCTAGATAATACAGCCACACAGTGCACACCTCCAAGTATCTTAACACATTAATTGCCAAGAACGAGTATACTCGTTATTGCCCACCATGCGAATATCGCCTCTACTGCCTTGCGGAGCTAATGCACTCCATTGAAAATGGTCTGGTGTGTTTTCAGAGCCGATCTGAGCCGTGGGGGCGGGGTTTAAATACTCGGGCGAGCCAGGCCTTTACAACGATGTCATGGGACACTAACCCCGCCCGCCCGTTCATGTGTAACACTCGGTAATGTCGGGGACACGATTGCTGTGGATAACTGGAATGGCGATCAGATAATTGGATTCTTTTTTTTGCATTACATCAGAGACAAGGTAAGGACTCTATATATAAAACCATGCGTTGATCTGATATTTCTTTCTACCACGATCAAAGCTATCTGTGTGTGTGTGTGTGGCTGTTTACCATTGAGTGGGAGGAGGTGGCGGGGGAGTGCCCCGCTACGAGGGCCATTTCATGTATACATGAGGAGATATAATAATGATAATCTAGCGTTGATTTCAGGATGATTAGATAATCAGCCGAAAAATTACAACGTGATGACTGGATTACACTAAAATGCCTTTTTCTCGTCTTTTTCCTGGAATTACTCAGAAGCACCCAAACCATACTCTATTCAAAACGGTATAAAACGGATATGTACAGATGAAAAAACAATCTGTTTTGGGCATGTTGACTGGAAGCAACTCACTGACAATCGACGCGTGTATTAGACCCATAGCTATAATATAAGATATATTTTAAGCAGTCTAAAACTATATCCATTGAATAAAGACCTGGCGCTGAAGGGGGATCAGCGCCCCCTGCTGCTGGCGGTCAATGTGTTAAAGTTAGTAAAAAAAAAGCGAATCTGCTTAACAAATAAAATAGTCTACATCACAACTTACACAAGTGTTCATTTATTTTTTAACAAAAAGGATTCGCATTGGCTTAATATAGATGATAACGATCAATTAAATATGCTGTGATCAGCTCCCGTCTTTCAGATCCCGACATCCCTACTCCCATGACATCCACAAACTATGGCCTTGACTGGTCTCTCAGCTGGTGAAGAAAAACAAGTTTGCTAACCATTGTGGATTGGGCTGTAACTGCAGTGTTTATCAAGTGAATCATCTTCAGACTGGTTTATTTGTGCATAGTTCTTTAAACAGAGCCCTTCCCCCTTTTTTTCATGACATGTTTGCCCACAATCACCAAATTCATAATTACCCCACACGTAGTTCCTGTTTGCTTAGACCACCCTTTTCCCGCACTTCCCAATCTCAGTTTTGTTTGCTCTACCGAGGGTCAAAGTTGTGGAACTCTTTGCCTACACATATTTTGGAATTTTCTTTTCTGAAATTCAAAAGAGCACTGAAATCTCATCTCCTAGATCACCAATATTTCCCATATGGACTTCC
The DNA here is from genome assembly GCF_963971535.1 of Notolepis coatsorum. NCBI lineage: Eukaryota > Metazoa > Chordata > Actinopteri > Aulopiformes > Paralepididae > Notolepis > Notolepis coatsorum. The sequence goes on from NC_140165.1 coordinate 100,599,949, forward strand.
TTTACAAACTGTGGTCTGATGGCTTGATGTATTTTGTTATTGTATTTTCGTTTTATTATATATTCTTCCTGTCATTGATTGTTTTCTCTATACCAGAAATCGTATGGCATGGGGTGCCTACTTCGGTGTCTATGTAGGCCTGCTTGTGTGTGTTTGTTTGTTTAGGGGGGGGGGGGGGGGGGATTTTATTTTATATTTATCTTGATATAATGTAATTTTGCTTCCTGGTGAATGCCACATGCAAGCCCCTTGAGGGTTTTTAGGCAATTCTCCTACACATCCCTTGTGGACTATATTGTATTATATATGTAACTGTTTTTATATGTGTAAATAAACAAACAAACAAACAAACAAACAAACAATGTGTTAAAGTTAGTAAAAAAATTTTTTTTTTTTGGTAAGCGAATCTGCTTAACAAATAAAATAGTCTACATCACAACTTACACAAGTGTTCATTTATTTTTTAACAAAAAGGATTGGCATTGGCTTAATATAGATGATACCGATCAATTAAAACTGCAGTCATATTGCTAAATCCCGGCGCTCACTCCCTTACCCTCCATCCTTGTTGTCCTCCAGAGCTGGCTGTACTTGAAGGGCTCCTACATGAAATGTAACAGAAACATGGAGGTGGCCTTCATGGTGTGTGCCATTAACCCCTCGCTGGACCTGCACACAGACAGCTCCGAGCTGCTACAACTACAACAGGTGAGACTGAGAACTTCAACTTACATAGAATGGAACATGTCTTATGTTTTAGTTTTTTGTTAAAGTGATATTTAATATTTTTCACCGCAACAATTTCATATTTTAAAACCGCTTATTTTACTTCTCCTGATCATAAACTGCTGTTTGTCTCTTCATGCATAACTGAAAACGTTCTTATTGACGAGCAACACAAGAGGATATTTGAAGAAGAAAAATAATTGGTGAAATTGTCCCGATTATCATTTTTGGGCTTCGGTAGTAATTTTCGGGGAATAATCGGCTTAATTTCCCCCTGTGCAGAGTTTCATGGTTTCATTGCAGTGTGTAAACGAGAGCTACGGGTTAGATATGTTTTCTGAAAGTTCTCATGACTAAATGTCCTTGTCTTAGGAGAACTAAAAATAAAACAAGCATTCAAATCTTAATTTTGACATTGGTTACCATGTAGCTTTGAAGCATTCGGCTCAGCCCTACAAAACATTGTGTCTGTGGCATATCCTGTACATATAATAATAATAATAATTTCGTAAATGTACCGTACTTTTCGGACTATAAGCCGCAGCTTTTTCCCCAATTTTTCGACCCTGCGGCTTATATAATGGTGCGGCTTATATGTGACTCAACGTGACCAAACCCGAAAATGTAAAAATCTAAATATTGCTTTTTTGACTGCATTGAAATGTTATTTATCTGTTCCCTTATTTGCTAAACTTAATACAACTTGTAAATGAGTTAATTCTTATTTGTCCGACAGTATTGTGTCCCAATGCTAATTACATATTGTAATTAAACATTAAAACACCTGCGGCTTATAGTCCAGTGCGGCTTATATATGTACACATCATTCAATTTAGCTGCTGCGGCTTATAGTCGGGTGCGGCTTATAGTTGCGAAAAGTACGGTATATCGCGCCTTTCAGGAAACCCAAGGCGCTTAACATAGGAGGCGGGCAAACTAAGGGGAAGGAAATCAGAGGGACAATTGGGTAAAGGAGGGAAGTCAGGCAGAGTCATTAATACATTTGGTGAGATTTGAGTTGTGATTTGAAGGAGTCCAGGGATGTAGCTTTGCGGATGTCTGGAGGGAGGGAGTTCCAGAGGGTGGGTGCGGCAACAGAGAAGGCTCTGGGACAGACAGTGCGCAGGTTGGTGGTGGGGATGGAGAGGACAGACCAGAGTCAGAGGACTGCAGCCTCCGGGGTGGGATGTCACTTTTTAGTAGGGCTGACCTTCAAAGCTTTTTTTTGGTAAACTTTTTTATTTTATTTTTTTTAAGATTTTTTTTGGCGTTTTATCGCTTTATTGCTACTGGGCAGTCCAGTAGAGAGAGACGGAGGAGGAATGGGAGACAGAGTGGGGGGAAGACATTCGGCAAATAACGACGGGTTCGGGAGTCGAACCCGGGTCGGCCGTGTCGCGGCTGAGCGCGCTATGTGGTTCGCCACTGGGGCGCCCAAAAATGTTGTTTTTAAATGTGCTCTATAAATAAAGTGGATTGGATTAATTAATTAAGTAGCCCCTTTCGTGACTGACGCAGCCAACAAGGTTTCACTCGGCTGCGCTGCCTGGGTGCAGTGGGGCTGCTCTCACAGCCAACGACATGACATTACATAATTATGTTGCAACCTTCGTCTATCAAGCAAACAATTATATTATTATTGCCGTTGTGTCCTTGGGCAAGACACTTAACCTACTTGCCTCGTATGAATGTGTATGCATGTGAATGAATGTTGGTGGTGGTCGGAGGGGCCGTAGGCGTTGATTATTCGCCACGCTTCCGTGAGTCTGCCTCAGGGCAGCTCTGGCTGCAATTGTAGCTTACCACCACCGGTATGACTGTGTATGAACGAATAATGGACTCTGTGAAGCGCTCTGAGTCAGAGCAACAGTCAGTCAGAGAAGAGCGCTATATAAATCCAATCCATTATTATTATTATATTTAATTTATAATTTATAATTATATCAGACAATGCACCTACAAAAGCAGATGATTACAATTAAATTAGCCAACTTGGTAACACATTAGTCATAGCAGCATAGGCATAGCCTTATTAATGTTTTGTGTGGCATCGCCGTCGTGTACAACGATACTTATGTTTTTTAGGTGATTTGACAAAGTTGTTGTAGAGTTGTGATATGCCATTTTCTTCTCACATATCTGGCACTCGGCTTTTTGGGCATTGTCTTTGCATATTTTAAAGTGTAACCACATGTCTGATGACTTCTTCGTCGACATGTCTGCTGCACACGTCCTTGTTGTTTTCAACACAGATAATCTCCACGTGCTTGTTGTAGAGGGGTGGAGTCGAGGCGCCGCTTACTTTCGTTTCATTGGAATGGAGGTGCACGATTTTGGAGGCACATTTTTATTTTATTTTTGTAACTTCGATTTTTTTTTAATGTTCGAAGCTTGTGCCATCGAACGAAGCTTCGAAGTATTTAAGACAGCCCTACTTTTTAGTCTAATAATCGCTAAATATTGTAGTTACAGTGAGTTGGAAGTAAAGCAGAAATGAACATGTGGGATCATCGCAGATGGATGAGACAGCAAAAATGTGGTTAAACAAACAAACAAAAAAACGTACAAAGCTTTGTTTTACCAACGTGAAATATCACTTTAGTGCTTCATAGAAGCACACATGCTATAGTGATACTGCGAGGGGTAATAAATATTAGACTATCTGGTGGAAGCGAATGCTGGGAGGTATAATTGATATTGTCCTTGTATCAGTATTATAAAGATTTTGAGATACACATTTTATTAAAAAAAATATACCCTTTTGAATGAAAACGCACCATGTCAATTGTATTACAAAAAAAATGAATGCATAAAAGAATATTTCATCATGCTGTATGTTGCACTGGAAAGAACAAAAATATCGCTATACGGTCAAAAAGACTATTGTGCTATAATATTTTCACCACATCACTCAGCCCTAGTGGAAGCTAGAGGTGGGGGGAAAAACAATACAGCAGTATATATTATTTCTTGCGTGCCGATATTATATTTATACAGTGACACCAATTATTAATATTTATCAAATAAAAAATTATAATAATTAGCTTGACAATCCCATTTACTGCAAATTTTTTTGGAATGAGGTGAACAGACTGAAAACATGTTATTAGATAAAAGCTGATGCTGCAGCTGTATATATATTTCTATTGCAAATGTTAACGTTTTCTGTTGGGGACATAATTTGCAGTTGAAAAAAGGTAATAAATCGTAATATGGTAATATTACAATTTTGTGACTCAAGTATGGTGTCGCCGGGCCCCTTAGTGGAGGCTGTGCAGGGCTTGACATTAACACATTGAGTGCCACGCCCCTTCCGGGAAGTGACCACTTCCGTGCCGCCCATTAAACCCATGTAAACATAGTTGTAGTTTGTAGAACTAAACCTATATTTTATAGTATCGCTATGGGTCTAATAACGCCGTCGAGTCTCATTGAGCTACTTCTGGTCAACGTGCAAAAAACAGATTATTTTTTCATCCGTACATTTCCGTTTGATACCGTTTTGAATATGAACATAGTCCGGCCGCTTCTGAGCAATTCCAGGGAAAAGACACGAAAACAGCGTTTTTGTGTAATTCAATAAACACGTTGTCATTTTTCGCCTGATTATCGGCTCTTCCTGAAATCAACGCTAGATCATCACTATTATCCTTTGTGGTGCACGCATGCAATGTGATTTAGACCGGCGCACCCCCCCCCCCCCCCCGCCCCCTCCTGCATCCCAACGGCAGAACAGCCAGACACATAAACACATATAGCTTCAATCGTAGTAGAAATAAATATCAGATCAACGCAAGCTTTCATATATAGTGTCCTTACCTGGTCTCTGATGTAATGCAAAAAGAAAATATCCAATAATCTCATTGCCATTCCAGTTATCCACAGCGATCGACGATCGTCCCTCTAACGTTATTGGGCATTGCTCTTCAATGGGCGGGCGGGGTCAGTTGTCCAAGCCATCCCTATAAGTGTGTTTTGCCGGAGTGTTTAGTACCCGCCCCCATGCCGCAGCTCGGTATAGAAAATAAACGAACCCATTTCTAACCGGGTGCATTACTGGCCGAAGGCATTAGAGGGCGGTATATAAGCCTGCCAGCTTAGACACACTCAGAACAGTATGCACAAGGTGCCCCGCTGAATTATGAATTGATATAGATAATAAAAGAAATACCGTGACAGAAACGTAGATCTACGTTTCCGGCACTCAACTGTTAGTCTACTATAAATAAACACAACGTTTATCTTCAATTCACTTGGTTTATTCAATCAACTTGCATAACACCATTACAGAGCGATTAACGAACAGTAGAACTCCAGCTCGTGGTCGACACAGACTAACTGCGCATGCGTTTCACAGCCTCAAGACGGCAACCTAGACTACCGTATTGCCAGTAGTAGATGCAAAGAGATTACATGTTAACAATCTCATTCTATCTTTTTAAAGAAATAAACAAAACAAAAATAACATTTACCTTGCATGAATCATAAAACAATCACACAGTGACTTAAAACAAAAATGTTTAAATTCCCTGAGTAGTAAACATAAATTAGGGAAACATTTTAGAAACAAATACATGACCAAAAATGTTTTCAATGTTCCATTTCAAACAGACACTTTAACCCAGATCCCATTGTCCTTCACCGAGTGCTTTTAAGAGCACAAGAGCCGAAGCTCCTTTTTTTGTGAGACAGTCAGCGAGCTGAGATTTTGTGTCTGACCAACGCACCTGCTTGATGCGCTTGTTCTGAATGAGCTCCTTAATGCTACTGATTTCCAACCTGAGTCTCTTTTCTGTGACTTGTTTCGTGGACTTGAGCGCATCGAACAGAGTGATTATCGGTCACACAGATTACAGGGAGTGTATTCAGCCCAGCATTTCCAGTAGTGAGCTCAGAAAATAGTGTGGCTAGAAAAATTGCATTGTCTACCCCATCTGACATGGCAAGTGTTTCCCCTGCAAGGGTACTGCGAACCACACGTCTGATTTTCTTTGAATGCCAACAGAGGGGGGAAAACTTCCCTCTTTCTCCCATAAGTGTTATAAAAGTACCTCCCTGTGTACCTCCGTCTGGGAGGTTTCCAAATGAAGCATCACTGAAAACTATCAAGTTCAGAGCATCATTGTTTCCCAGATGTTGAAATCTGAGTGTCACCTTTTCAGACTTTAGCTTACGGATTATCTTATTAGCATCATGAACAGACTGTACCGTTGACCCTTTTATATTAGAAGCCAAACAACATGAATCAAACATTACATCAGGTCTCGTCTGTTTAGCAACCCATAGGATCTGTCCTATTTTTGATCGTAGCTGCTCTCTCTCAGTTTCATTGAGGGGTTCATTTCTCTGTGTGGCCCGACTTGCTTGTATGGGAATAGGCTCCAGGTTCTCAATGTAACTTTGTTGATGTACCTGAACTTCACCTTTAACAGTTACAAAATCCATTCCTACATAGGAGAACTTTTCATGCTCCTCACGCCCAACCTTGAATGCAGACTGCAGTTGGGGGATCACATTGGATGAAAAGTTTGATGAGCCTGCCCAAAGAAAATCATCTACATGACATGCAAGCACCCCAGTGACCTTACATTGCTCATCCAACCAGTAAAAGACTGCCGGATCCACCTGTGACACTCTACCACCAGTACTCAGCATGATCTCCTTCACGTTGTTGTACCAATATAGTGATGCATCTGCAAGACCATATACACATTTCTTTAGTTTCCATACAACATGTTGACATCCTGCCTCTAGGGGGGCGGATATAAATATCCCTGGATAGCTCAATACCCTGCAAGAATGCAGATTTGATGTCCATAGAATGGACTTCCCACTGGTTTTGACATATCACTGATAACATAAGTCTAAGTGAATCTGTGGCACATGTGGGGCAATCTTTCGGTAACTCTTGAATATTCCGCTCTTCAAAACCTCTGGCAACCAGTCGGGCTTTAGGCACGATCAGGCTTCGGCTTGGTCTTGCTGTACCTCTGGCATATGTCACATTCCTGTACTATTTGTTGTAAAATAGTGTCACAATCTTTGTCTTTATTTCCCGAACTGCGAAGGAGTCGCTGTAGTCTTTCTGCAGAGGCGTGACCAAACTGTTTGTGTAGTTTCAGGAGAACTTTGTGTTTCTCATTTGAGGTCATATTTTCTGTGACTGTAAGGACCTCATCTTCATCCTGGCTGTTTTCTGTGACTGTAAGGACCTCATCCTTAATCTCAATTTGGTTCATTCCTGTGTCCTTGTCTCTGATATCTATACAGTAGTGTCCTGAACTGGTGAGTTCAAGAGGGATATTCTGTTTAAACATCACAGCGCTATCATTCTCCATGTCCAAGATGGTTCCTGCCCTTTTCAGTGATGTCTTACTCAGAAGTAGTGGGATATCAGCTTTGACTACTTCAGTTTCCACTCGACATTTTGTCAGTCCTATTTTGGCAGGCAGTTTCAGTATTCTGGAAGAATGCACTATATTTCCATCTCCAAACCGGAATGGTCTGGAGCTTGGGGTTTCACTTTTTACCATCTGGTTCACTTGACTTTGACTGAGATCAGCGACGAAGCTGTCCAACCATTTTTCTCCACACACTGTGCGGGTACATGCAGTGTCAATGATGGCCGTCCCTAAGGACTCAGTTAGGAATACCTCTGTTTCAGACAGTGCGGCAGTAAGCAGTGTGATGTCACATTCCTCTACCCTTGTTCGATCTTCAGTTAGCTTTACTTGCTCACTACTCTTGTGAGGACAGTCTTTAGCCCAATGGAACGTGCTCTGACATATAGCACATTTTGATCTCTTACCGAACCTATCCAGTGGGTTGGTACCCTGTGACTGTTGCCTTTGTTGTCCAACTTGTCCAAACTGCTGCGTCGTTGGACGTCTGAATCTTCCTTGTGAGCGTTGCTCAGTGAATAACGCTTCATCGTTAACGTGTATTCCGTTTGATGTGCCGCCGTGCAATCTCCCCCCAAAGATCCTCTTCAGCGCGGACTTCATTGCAGCAAACGTTAAATCTGTACACGCAGTCAGCGCCATTTGTCTGTTTTTCTCGTCTAGACAAGCCGTGTCTAAAAGTTTAAAAGCTAACACGGCGTCAGGAAGAGTCATGTCGTACCTTTTCATTCGGTTGTAACGCTGTTCAAAGTCAATCACATAGTCCGCCATGACATGGAGCTCTCCTTTTTGATACAGTCAAAAAAGGAGTATGCATCGTATGCGCGGTCTCTCTTCTTTGAGAAATATGCCATCTAGTTTTGCTAGCAGCGTGTCCATACCATTGTTGGTGTTCAAGTCCAAAGCTGGTATTTCCATAGCGATGTCCCTTGCCCTTCCTTCCAGCCCCAGGACAACGGCGAGGGCTTGTTTCTTCTTATCAAGTTCAGTAACCAGCTTCCAAATGGCGATCTCATTTTTCCAACACTTGTATGGTCGAGACTCGTCGAACTTTGTAGTTAGCAGTAGCCATCTTCTGCTAACCATCCTCTGCTACCAATGTTAGTCTACTATAAATAAACACGACGTTTATCTTCAGTTCACTTGGTTTATTCACTCAACTTGCATAACACCATTACAGAGCGATTAACGAACAGTAGAACTCCAGCTTGTGGTTGACACAGACTAACTGCGCATGCGTTTCACAGCCTCAAGAGGGCAACCTAGACTACCGTATTGCCAGTAGTAGATGCAAAGAGATTACATGTTAACACAACGATCGGATGACGGAACCGTAGATCTACGTGAACGGCACTCAAAGTGTTAAGGCTTGTCCTATTGTCCGGGACAAGTAAAAAAAAAATGGTCGGACAAGCATAATACAATTTAACTTGTCCGACTGGACTAGTAAAAAAGAAAATATATATATATATTCCCCAAACTAATAGTAACGTTATTCCATCTGATCAGAAAGTGCCTGTCTCACAGTGTCACACTGGAAACTCTCAATCTCTGTACGTCAATATTACTTGTCCTGGACAAACGGTGAACGTCTTCTGAATGCTCGCTTAACGGAACGTAGGCCAAATGCGTCCACATTTTTATTTTTATTTTTTTTAAACTTAATTTTTTAGCGTTTATCGCTTTTCTGGTCAAGCATGACCGACAGATACAGGGTGAAACGGGATATAGATCAGGGGAAGACATTCTGATGACGGCGGGTCCGGGAATCGAACTCGGAGTCCACCAGATCCGTGACGCAGCACGGTTTTCCCCGACGCTGAAATAGCGCCGAGATATGCGGTGAGCTACTGGAGCCCCCTGCGTCCACATTTTTATAGGATTCTATCACATTTTCATAACAATAGCACCCTGCGCAGTTTTCATTGAGGTTTCTTACAAATTAACGATGCTCTATGTTGTCCTTTATATGCCGATTTAGGGCTGGGCGATATAACGATAACGATAAATATCGCGATATATTTTAATAATCGATATCGAATATCGAAATAAAAAAAAAATCGAAAAATCGTTTTTTTTTTTTTTTTTATATTCTTTTTTACCTGCAACAGGGCAGTTTTAAAACCAGAGACAGTGGACAGACTTGTCTTTCTTGCCTGCAACTTAAAGTAATGGCTTTGCTTGTCCAAATGACAATACTGACCAAATTCAGATTTCTTTTTCTCTTGTCCATTTATTTTGTTTGCTTTCTAATTTAAAATACATTTTGAAACCGTCTGTACACAGTAGGCTATGTGTGCTAGCAGAACTAGACTCCAGTCACGAGTCAGTGCACATGTGCGGTGGTTTGTCCACCAAAAAAGCGCCAAAAGATCGAAAATAAACTAGCAGAGCCAGAACTGTTCAACTCCTCTGGAGCCACAGCCAGCAGAGAAGCCGGTTTACTTTAGCTTTTAAACCAGCTGCAGCCTGAGAACTGGAGTGTGAGGGGATGTAACACTAAAGATGGCGGCAATGACAAAGAATTGCTGCAAAATAAACATACATCTGTTAAAAAAAAAATTAAAAAAAAATGTTTTTTTTTTTTTTTTTATACTTATAACAATTCGATAATTATCGATATCGAGAAATAAAATAAAATTATCATATCGTTATCGCGATATGATTTTTTTCCATATCGCCCAGCCCTATGCCGATTATCATTAGAATCTTAAATTGTACCATATGTCCCCCTTTAGACAACATATGTAACGCTACCAGCGCACTTTTGTTAAGATAATTAGTTGGCCATTCTCGGTCGCTATACCGAGGTTGCAGTAATAGTTTAACGCTGTTCAGATCACGTCGGAGAATATAGACACATCCCAGTGACCTGCGACCTGTGCTAACGCTCTTGGGAAATGCAGTGTTGTAGTTCTCAACATTTTCAGCCTTTAATTTTAAACCAATGCTGCCATCTACTGACAACAAAAAAGTGTTGTCTAATCGTCACCTTGAGAGCTACTTCCATATACAGCGCCGCCCCAAACCCATTCTAGAGATTCCCACTTTTTGCTGGGAGTGGGGCGTGGCCGTATTTGGTCCCAGACAATAAGAGTGGCTGCAATTGGTCACCGTGACGTTAGTTGACACAGACAGTGGCACGAGACCGGCGAAAATATCAGAATGTTTAATAGAATGTTTAATAAAGGTTGGTTGTTTTGTTGTTACCTGTTGATCTAATGTGCCTATTGTTAAAAGAAATGATTTCAAATAAAATTACAATTATTTATTTGAATGGTGTTATTTATGGCAATAACAACTATACCGTAATAACAACTATAGGCGTAGACCAGGGTTTAACCCCTGGTCGTCAAGAGAGAGGGGAGATGAGAAAGATGAGCTGGTGCTGATGGGGAGTGAAGATGAGCTGGAGGACTGATCATACAGTATATACCCCACACACACAAATGCACACACACTGTGTTTAAGTTATTAAATCATAATAATTGTCCAAATCTCTTGTCGGTTTTATTTATTTTTTAATAGGCCTTTATTTTCACAAGTACATTTAGCTTGTACAAGTGAGTTTAGCTTTCGGTCAAGTAAAATATCTGAGCCAGGACAAGTGGCTCAAAAAGTTAATGTCAAGCCCTGCTGTGTCACACTGCACTGCAGGCCTTCTTAACACTAGCACAGCCATGGAGAAAATGCCACTGATTCCCGCCGGGAACGGGTCAGATGACCCGACAGCTTATATGAGAAATATGAGAAAAATAAACAGTGTAAACTATATAATTACCTCTGAATATAAAAATATGAGGTTTACCACAATGAAATGTAGGTTTGAGTGATATATATATATACCGGTATATATATATATATATATATATATATATATATATATTTTTTTTTTTTTTTTTTTTTTTTTTTTTTGATGGAAGAGCCACACATTGACGGGCAAAGAGCCACATGCGGCTCGCAAGCCACGGGTTGGCCACCCCTGCGCTAATGCTCGCAAAGTGCTGTGACTTTCATCTGTTCCAATGGCCCATTATGTGGAATAATGTTCTAATTACATTTTCCTGAAGTAATTAAAAAATTTCAGAAACCGTGCCAGATAAAACGGGTACTTTTAGGAAAAGTCATTGAGTGACAGAGCTGGAGCTCGACCGAGTGACGAGGATACATTTATTGAAAATGCCTAGGGGTAATTTGACCCCTTGTCGGCTGTGCTAGTGTTAATGTCAGCACGAAAGTACTTGTTATTGGATGTTCTTCTCACCCGTCTCTTTTTTTTTTTTTTTTTTTTTTAAATCTCTGCTGCCTCTTGATGAACGCCTGTCTGACATAGAAACTACTATGGCTGCTTTATGAGCGAGGAGACCTGGAAAGGTGAGCCGTTATGTTTGCAGTTGTGGGGAAATAAATGTTTTATAAACTGTGGTTGTGATGAATATGTTTTTCCCCTGAAAGTGTCCACCCATAGTACACTTAAATACATTTAAACCCGTTTTAATGTAACCCGTAATTTAACGGTTACATTATCAGATGCACTGTACAAGTAATTTCCAACACCAGTTCCTTGATGGTCATTGTTCATTATCTAAAATGTATTAAAGTAGACAGCAAATTATTATTGGACTACTTTAATTCAATCTAATCCCTTCATTATATACACTCACTGCATTGTAAATCGACTGCACACATACTATATGTTGATTTGCCAAAGTCCTAAGCCTCCTTATGTGCTGTATTGTGTCTTGGCTATCCTAAGCCTCCTTTTGTGTTGTATTGTGTCTCAGATATCCTAAGCCTCTGTATGTGTTGTATTGTGTCTCAGATATCCTAAGCCTCCTTGTGTGTTGTATTGTGTCTCAGATATCCTAAGCCTCTGTATGTGTTGTATTGTGTCTCAGATATCCTAAGCCTCCTTTTGTGTTGTATTGTGTCTCAGATATCCTAAGCCTCTGTATGTGTTGTATTGTGTCTCAGATATCCTAAGCCTCCTTGTGTGTTGTATTGTGTCTCAGATATCCTAAGCCTCCTTGTGTGTTGTATTGTGTCTCAGATATCCTAAGCCTCTGTATGTGTTGTATTGTGTCTCTGATATCCTAAGCCTCCTTGTGTGTTGTATTGTGTCTCAGATATCCTAAGCCTCCTTGTGTGTTGTATTGTGTCTCAGATATCCTAAGCCTCCTTGTGTGTTGTACTGTGTCTCAGATATCCTATGGCCATGGGAACACTAGCAGACCTTGAGGACCAGGACCCCATCCCTGGCAAGGAGAACCCTCTCCATATCCACCTCAAAGTGAGTGTGTACAGCACTATTCAGTCACCGCTATCCAAGCTAGTTTCATTATCTTGTAGTTAAAAACTATCATTGTGTAATTAACAATCAAATGGTAATTTTAAATGGAAGAGGATAGCCACACACTCTTCAAAAGTCTTCTTCAGGTTATTGACCCCCCCCCACGACCCTATTGGATACCCAGGCTGTGCCAAACAGTCAATCCAGGTTTGTGTGTTCTCTACCACTGCAAGTCAAACCCTGCCCTCTTTTCTTTATCCTCCAATCACAACTGTTGCTTCTCTGAGGCAAACTTGAATGAGTAGGTGTTGGCTAATATTATTATTATTAGCTATATTCCCCCTCTCTGGTTGTCGTGAGGTGTTCAGTTCATGATGGGTGATTTTGTGTGTGTCTTGTTTGTTCTTCTCCAGGCCGTGGGCTCCGCTAAGAAGTACTACAACAATGAGCACATCTACCCCTTCATGTATCTGGCCGGATTCTACTACAGACACAGGAACGTACGGGACGCGCTGGGGTCCTGGGCAGAGGCCGCCCAGGTCATGCAGGAGTGAGTACTGGTGACGAAACAAGACGCACACAAAATCACCCATCATGACGAAACAAAACAAAGCTTTTGTCCTTGTATAGAATACGAGGAAATTAGGAGTGCTACTCCTCATCAGTGCAGTTTAAAGAAAAGAGGAAACAAAAGTACAGATGAAAACATGACCTCAAACAACAACACATTGATCTCAACAGCGGCACATGCATACATCCAACACAAGTACACAAGAGGTAGGTTGTTGAATAAGTGCTTATTGCACTAAAATAAAATCTTAGAATCAATACGGTTTTAATTGTGCTGGTATGAAAATGATTGAATAATGAGAATTAATGCACACAGTATGAATGCAATTATTGCAGTAAGGGGTCGGGGTGGGGGGGGGACTGTTGTTGACTCTAGTGGTCCGGCCTGGGTGGTGTGCTGGAGGAGTACTCTACAATGTTATTGTGAGAATTAAGACCGTCTACTTGAATTTTGTCATCGCGGGAGATCAAGGCGTATTTTGAGGGAAAGTGTGAATGATCTTTGCCGACATTCTGCTCTAATAATGTGCATCTGTGCCAGTTAAATATGTGGATCGTGCTTTGATTTGAATTTGGGAGGGAGAATCCCACTTTTAGGTCACTTGCATACGAGTTGTTTTTTCACAATATCCCCAACGATCATCTTAACACGAGTGCAAGTCGACTTGGGGAGAAATGTGCATCCCTGCTTCAGACGTCACTGTTGCAGGTGTAACATCACTGTTGCAGGTGTAACATCACTGTTGCAGGTGTAACATCACTGTTGCAGGTGTAACAGAGTTGGAGAAGTCTATTGAGCTCTTCGCGCGGAGTGCACTTTTGGTAGGTGTTGCCTTTCAGGCTTGCAAGCACAGGACTTGTGCTTTAAACTGGGTTGAGACTGAGAAGTACATTTCAGCCTGAGAGAGAGCGAAGGTCCTTGGTAGACGAAATACACCTGTTACACAGGCTCACAGGGTAACATAAACAATGAGGGTAACACTTTATAATAACATATAATATAATAACAATATAATACATTTTAAGTTATTTGTAGATGATGAACTAATCATGAACAAACCATTTATATACATTCGTAAATTATTATTAAATCATTTATAACTATTTGTATAACATTCACAAATGTTTTATACGTTATTTATACAGGGTGTCCGCGGATCCTTAAAAAGTCTTAAAAGGTCTTAAATTTGTTTATCAATAATTAAGGCCTTAGTTTGTCTTAAAATGTCTTAAATCCATTTTCAGAGGTCTTAAAAATGCCATAGAAAGGAAAGATAAAATGCCATGTCATCTTATGTTTTATTATGAAATCTGGGGGAAAACGGTTAACGGGAGATAAAGTTTGACTTTTCATTGACCGTGTTGTAGAATCACGCAGACCGGAATGGGGCGGAACCAACACAACTCCTTGTGTAATGTGTTGGCCGGGGAACCAACGGAGTATAGCTAACGTTAGCAAGGCGAAGCGATAACGCTAACGTTACGTTTAGTTTAGTTTAGTTTAGCATTTGCACTCGTTAATATGGGAAAGTGCCAATTTAACGAGAACTGGCTCGACAATCCACTGTTTGCGCGATGGTTGGTCCCTCCCAGTCAAATACCATCACAAGCCCCGCTGCAACAAAAAAAAGAGCAGTCGCGTCGCACATGCTGAGCGCTCTGCAAAAACCGCCTGCAAACTACTATTTCGCATTTATTTTCGGCCCCTGCCTCCACACCAGCTGCGCCATCTCAGGTAGGACTATAACATCTGCACCAACAGAAGTCCGGATAACATTCGGCTCCACGCCAAAGCTTGAAGCTGAGGTCTTAACTTTAAAATAATCTATTCACGGATGTAAACAAGGACACGTTTGTGTTTATGTTCGATGAGAGCTTCACCCACTATGTATTTCTTCCTCCCACCCACCCCCTCCTAATGACGTACAGTATCCTCCCATGTATGTTAGGATCTATGGGTAACAGTACTGTATATTTGCATATCGTATATGTCACAAATGTAACGGTACAGTACTATATACCTGTATGTCCCTATGCCATAAATGTCATGTATGTTGAGTGTCATAAATGTCACTATGAATTGAAAATGGGGGACCCTGATGTAAACAAGACAAACGTCTTTCTCTGGTCTGCATCCCCTTAACAATTGTGTGTATTGAGCCGTACTGTATTGTACCCATTCTGCAATCTGTTAAACAAAGTATTCATTCATTCAACCAAAACCACAAAAACAAAACAACTGGATGAATGAATGAAAACTTTATTTAACAGATTGCAGAATGGGTACAATACAGTACGGCTCAATACACACAATTGTTAAGGGGATGCAGACCAGAGAAAGACGTGTGTCTTGTTTACATCAGGGTCCCCCATTTTCAATTATAGTGACATGACATTTATGACATACTCAACATACATGACATCATGACATTAATGGCATAGAGAGACATACATGACATACAGGTATACTATATAGTACTGTAGTGTTACAATTGTGACGATATGCAAATATACAGTACTGTTACCCAGAGATCCTAACAGAAAATATATACATATGATGGGGAGGAGACTGTACATTAGGAGGGGGGGGGGGGGGGGGGGGTTGGACATTTACGGTGCCCAGTTTCTAATTGCAGCCTCCCGTAGGTGCAGCGTTTTTGAATGTGGGCAGGGGTAAAGTGGGTTTTAGGAGTGAGGTCAAGCAGTAGTCTGACCAGTTTGTTTTGTGATGTTTGTAATCTTGTTTTTAGGGCCTTTGAGGTGCTTTGGTACCATGAGGTGCAAGCATAGTCGTAGTACCCTTGAATGAGTGCTCCTGTTAGAGTCTTCAGGGTATTCTTGTTTACCAGAGAGGAGATCCGGCACAAGAATCTTGTTTGTTGGTTGACTTTTTTGATACCCTGGGGAGGGTGGTAATAGTTATGTGTTCTGACAGTGGCTGCTTGGCCCCTGGTATATTTTGTATAGCTATATTTGCTATTTATGTTTGGTCACCCCTTTGTTGAAATTCATCCAATCCAGTTACTCCTTTAAGTTCAAGATTTTTAAGTTTCCAAGTTATGTTTTAATAAACATATTTGGACCAATGTGTCCCTAAACTTAAACTAATTGGTGTCGTTGCATGATTTTTGTTATTGTGAAATTGGTATTAAATTTAATTCTGAGTGGCATTAAAAAGTCTTAAAAAGCATTCAATCTGACTGGGCTAAACCTGCAGATACCCTGTTTATAACTCATTATCAACATTGATTGTACTTTATTTGTTCATTAAATAATGTTATTAAATAATGTTAATAAGGTAATAACTGGGGCACCCTCGTGGCGCACCACGTTAGTGCATCGCACACCTACGCGGCCGTCCCGGGTTCGCTTCCCACTTCCGGTGACATTTGTCGCATGTCTTCCCCCGCCTCTTCTCCCGTTCATCCTCTCCTCATCTGTCGGTCATGTCTGACCATGAAAAGCAATAAATGCTATAAAAAGAAAATCTTAAAAAAATTAAATAATGTAATAACTGATTGCATGATTTGCATAGTCTAAATAAAAATTATCCTGAATTGAGGAAACGGCACATATCAAAGCTGAAGCGGCTCATTCATTGTGAGAACTATTGCCTATTCAAGCAAGCAAGTGCCAAAATTAAGCCGTCTACAGCTGATTCTTTTAAAAAGCAAAATAAAGTAAGAGAATGATGGGAGACGTGCAGCACCACTAATGATGACACGCATGAGTTTGTACTCCTGTCTCCTCCTTTCCAGACTTGTTGTGTCTGATGCGTGACACAGGTTATTTATTGAGACGGTAGGAAGGCTGAGAGAGAGAGAGACGGAGTAGGAGAGACATGAGAGAGAGGGTTATTGCTTGTAACAAGTCCGTTCAGAATGAGGACCATTGTGTTCCCTTCATGAAAATACACGAAGGCATTTATCTGTTATGTGGTTAGGCGACCAGCGGAGGGCAGCCAATTCAAAGCTGTTTGTCTTGAGTAAATGTTTCCCTTCACTACTGTATACAAATGTATACCTACAGTCGGATAGTTCAAACCACATTATCAAGAAATGTGCTTCCTTAAAGCAGTTAGTGTTCAAGTAAATTGAAATCGTACTTAAATTTTTTTATTTTTATTTTTTTATCTTTTTCCCCCTCCTTTTTCCTCCGATTTTCTCCCATCCCAATGTTAGTCGTTATGCCAATTCCCAATCCCCTTCCTGGTCGCTGCGCACTTACCCCCCACAGTCGGTCTGGGAGAGTGGAGGCTATCACGTGCTTCCTCTGACACACGTCTAGCCAATCAACCGCTTCTTTTCACCTGGCAGCGCGGACTCTCACTGAGAGGGTGTAACGTGTGGAAGGATCACACTACCCCCCTTAGATCCTATCCGCGCTGAGCAGGCGCCCCGACCGAGCTGTAGGAGTCGCTGTTTACAATGACCCGGACCCACCCCGCCAGCTTTCCCACCCTCTAAACAGCCAATTGTATTAGTGTGAATGGCCAGCCAAGCTGGCGACAACGCCGGAGCTGTGAGCTGGATTCGAACAGGCGAATCCAGCGTCTCCGGTGTTGGTGACGAACGCAATCTCCGCTACGCCACCTGACCGCCCCGGTACTTACATTTTTAATGATCTGTCTGTGAAAGCGGGAGACGGGAATAGGAGAGACGCAGTAGATGGGGTTCTTTATTGAGACAGTAGGAAGGCTGAGAGGGAGACAAGTAGGAGAGACATAGGAGAGAGGGTTATTGGAGGATTCGATCTCAAGCCAACAGGGACACGTGTGGTACAAGAGATGGGTGTGTTGACCACTACACCGTCTGGGTGTGTTGACCACTACACCGTCTCTAGGTGTGTTGACCACTACACCGTCTGGGTGTGTTGACCACTACACCGTCTGGGTGTGTTGACCACTACACTGTCTCTAGGTGTGTTGACCACTACACCGTCTCTGGGTGTGTTGACCACTACACTGTCTCTAGGTGTGTTGACCACTACACCGTCTAGGTGTGTTGACCACTACACCGTCTCTCTGGGTGTGTTGACCACTACACCGTCTCTCTGGGTGTGTTGACCACTACACTGTCTCTAGGTGTGTTGACCACTACACCGTCTCTCTGGGTGTGTTGACCACTACACCGTCTCTCTGGGTGTGTTGACCACTACACCGTCTAGGTGTGTTGACCACTACACCGTCTCTCTGGGCGTGTTGACCACTACACCGTCTCTCTAGGTGTGTTGACCACTACACCGTCTCTGGGTGTGTTGACCACTACACCGTCTCTCTAGGTGTGTTGACCACTACACCGTCTCTAGGTGTGTTGACCACTACACCGTCTCTCTGGGTGTGTTGACCACTACACCGTCTCTCTAGGTGTGTTGACCACTACACCGTCTCTCTGGGTGTGTTGACCACTACACCGTCTCTAGGTGTGTTGACCACTACACTGTCTCTCTGGGCGTGTTGACCACTACACCGTCTCTGGGCGTGTTGACCACTACACCGTCTCTAGGTGTGTTGACCACTACACCGTCTCTCTGGGCGTGTTGACCACTACACCGTCTCTCTGGGCGTGTTGACCACTACACCGTCTCTCTGGGCGTGTTGACCACTACACCGTCTCTCTGGGTGTGTTGACCACTACACTGTCTCTAGGTGTGTTGACCACTACACCGTCTCTCTGGGCGTGTTGACCACTACACCGTCTCTCTGGGCGTGTTGACCACTACACTGTCTCTAGGTGTGTTGACCACTACACCGTCTCTAGGTGTTTTGACCACTACACCGTCTCTCTGGGCGTGTTGACCACTACACCGTCTCTCTGGGCGTGTTGACCACTACACCGTCTCTAGGTGTGTTGACCACTACACCGTCTCTCTGGGCGTGTTGACCACTACACCGTCTCTCTGGGCGTGTTGACCACTACACTGTCTCTAGGTGTGTTGACCACTACACCGTCTCTAGGTGTTTTGACCACTACACGGTCTCTCTGGGCGTGTTGACCACTACACCGTCTCTCTGGGTGTGTTGACCACTACACCGTCTCTCTGGGCGTGTTGACCACTACACGTCTCTCTAGGTGTGTTGACCACTACACCGTCTCTCTAGGTGTGTTGACCACTACACCGTCTCTAGGTGTGTTGACCACTACACCGTCTCTCTAGGTGTGTTGACCACTACACTGTCTCTCTGGGCGTGTTGACCACTACACCGTCTCTCTGGGTGTGTTGACCACTACACCGTCTCTAGGTGTGTTGACCACTACACCGTCTCTAGGTG
The DNA here is from genome assembly GCF_963971535.1 of Notolepis coatsorum. Taxonomy (NCBI): domain Eukaryota; kingdom Metazoa; phylum Chordata; class Actinopteri; order Aulopiformes; family Paralepididae; genus Notolepis; species Notolepis coatsorum. Next base: position 100,619,207 of record NC_140165.1, read on the forward strand.
TGTTGACCACTACACCGTCTCTCTGGGTGTGTTGACCACTACACCGTCTCTAGGTGTGTTGACCACTACACCGTCTCTAGGTGTGTTGACCACTACACCGTCTCTCTGGGCGTGTTGACCACTACACCGTCTCTCTGGGTGTGTTGACCACTACACCGTCTCTGGGTGTGTTGACCACTACACCGTCTCTCTAGGTGTGTTGACCACTACACCGTCTCTCTGGGTGTGTTGACCACTACACCGTCTCTCTAGGTGTGTTGACCACTACACCGTCTCTAGGTGTGTTGACCACTACACCGTCTCTTTGGGTGTGTTGACCACTACACCGTCTCTGGGTGTGTTGACCACTACACCGTCTCTGGGCGTGTTGACCACTACACCATCTCTAGGTGTGTTGACCACTACACCGTCTCTCTAGGTGTGTTGACCACTACACCGTCTCTCTAGGTGTGTTGACCACTACACCGTCTCTAGGTGTGTTGACCACTACACCGTCTCTTTGGGTGTGTTGACCACTACACCGTCTCTGGGTGTGTTGACCACTACACCGTCTCTGGGCGTGTTGACCACTACACCATCTCTAGGTGTGTTGACCACTACACCGTCTCTCTAGGTGTGTTGACCACTACACCGTCTCTCTAGGTGTGTTGACCACTACACCGTCTCTAGGTGTGTTGACCACTACACCGTCTCTCTGGGTGTGTTGACCACTACACCGTCTCTAGGTGTGTTGACCACTACACCGTCTCTCTAGGTGTGTTGACCACTACACCATCTCTAGGTGTGTTGACCACTACACCGTCTCTCTGGGTGTGTTGACCACTACACCATCTCTAGGTGTGTTGACCACTACACCGTCTCTGGGTGTGTTGACCACTACACCGTCTCTGGGTGTGTTGACCACTACACCGTCTCTCTGGGTGTGTTGACCACTACACCGTCTCTCTGGGCGTGTTGACCACTACACCGTCTCTAGGTGTGTTGACCACTACACCGTCTCTCTGGGTGTGTTGACCACTACACCGTCTCTCTGGGTGTGTTGACCACTACACCGTCTCTAGGTGTGTTGACCACTACACCGTCTCTCTGTGTGTGTTGACCACTACACCGTCTCTAGGTGTGTTGACCACTACACCGTCTCTCTGGGCGTGTTGACCACTACACTGTCTAGGTGTGTTGACCACTACACCGTCTCTAGGTGTTTTGACCACTACACCGTCTCTCTGGGCGTGTTGACCACTACACCGTCTCTCTGGGTGTGTTGACCACTACACCGTCTCTCTGGGCGTGTTGACCACTACACCGTCTCTCTAGGTGTGTTGACCACTACACCGTCTCTCTAGGTGTGTTGACCACTACACCGTCTCTAGGTGTGTTGACCACTACACCGTCTCTCTAGGTGTGTTGACCACTACACTGTCTCTCTGGGCGTGTTGACCACTACACCGTCTCTCTGGGTGTGTTGACCACTACACCGTCTCTCTAGGTGTGTTGACCACTACACCGTCTCTAGGTGTGTTGACCACTACACCGTCTCTCTGGGTGTGTTGACCACTACACCGTCTCTAGGTGTGTTGACCACTACACCGTCTCTCTAGGTGTGTTGACCACTACACCGTCTCTCTGGGCGTGTTGACCACTACACCGTCTCTCTGGGTGTGTTGACCACTACACCGTCTCTGGGTGTGTTGACCACTACACCGTCTCTCTAGGTGTGTTGACCACTACACCGTCTCTCTGGGTGTGTTGACCACTACACCGTCTCTCTGGGTGTGTTGACCACTACACCGTCTCTCTGGGTGTGTTGACCACTACACTGTCTCTAGGTGTGTTGACCACTACACCGTCTCTCTAGGTGTGTTGACCACTACACCGTCTCTAGGTGTGTTGACCACTACACCATCTCTCTGGGTGTGTTGACCACTACACCGTCTCTAGGTGTTTTGACCACTACACCGTCTCTCTAGGTGTGTTGACCACTACACCGTCTCTAGGTGTGTTGACCACTACACCGTCTCTTTGGGTGTGTTGACCACTACACCGTCTCTGGGTGTGTTGACCACTACACCGTCTCTGGGCGTGTTGACCACTACACCATCTCTAGGTGTGTTGACCACTACACCGTCTCTCTAGGTGTGTTGACCACTACACCGTCTCTCTAGGTGTGTTGACCACTACACCGTCTCTAGGTGTGTTGACCACTACACCGTCTCTCTGGGTGTGTTGACCACTACACCGTCTCTAGGTGTGTTGACCACTACACCGTCTGGGTGTGTTGACCACTACACCGTCTCTAGGTGTGTTGACCACTACACCGTCTCTGGGTGTGTTGACCACTACACCGTCTCTCTAGGTGTGTTGACCACTACACTGTCTCTCTGGGTGTGTTGACCACTACACCGTCTCTCTGGGTGTGTTGACCACTACACCGTCTCTAGGTGTGTTGACCACTACACCGTATCTCTGGGTGTGTTGACCACTACACCGTCTCTGGGTGTGTTGACCACTACACCGTCTCTCTGGGTGTGTTGACCACTACACCGTCTCTCTGGGTGTGTTGACCACTACACCGTCTCTAGGTGTGTTGACCACTACACCGTCTCTAGGTGTGTTGACCACTACACCGTCTCTCTGGGTGTGTTGACCACTACACCGTCTCTCTAGGTGTGTTGACCACTACACCGTCTCTCTGGGTGTGTTGACCACTACACCGTCTCTAGGCGTGTTGACCACTACACCGTCTCTCTGGGTGTGTTGACCACTACACCGTCTCTCTGGGCGTGTTGACCACTACACCGTCTCTGGGTGTGTTGACCACTACACCATCTCTCTAGGTGTGTTGACCACTACACCGTCTCTCTGGGCGTGTTGACCACTACACCGTCTCTCTGGGTGTGTTGACCACTACACCGTCTCTAGGCGTGTTGACCACTACACCGTCTCTCTAGGTGTGTTGACCACTACACCGTCTCTCTGGGCGTGTTGACCACTACACCGTCTCTAGGTGTGTTGACCACTACACCGTCTCTCTGGGTGTGTTGACCACTACACCGTCTCTAGGTGTGTTGACCACTACACCGTATCTAGGTGTGTTGACCACTACACCGTCTCTAGGCGTGTTGACCACTACACCGTCTCTCTGGGTGTGTTGACCACTACACCGTCTCTCTGGGCGTGTTGACCACTACACCGTCTCTCTGGGCGTGTTGACCACTACACCGTCTCTAGGTGTGTTGACCACTACACCGTCTCTCTGGGTGTGTTGACCACTACACCGTCTCTGGGTGTGTTGACCACTACACCGTCTCTAGGTGTGTTGACCACTACACCGTCTCTAGGTGTGTTGACCACTACACCGTCTCTAGGTGTGTTGACCACTACACCGTCTCTAGGTGTGTTGACCACTACACCGTCTCTCTGGGTGTGTTGACCACTACACCGTCTCTAGGTGTGTTGACCACTACACCGTCTCTAGGTGTGTTGACCACTACACCGTCTCTCTAGGTGTGTTGACCACTACACTGTCTCTAGGTGTGTTGACCACTACACCGTCTCTCTAGGTGTGTTGACCACTACACCGTCTCTCTAGGTGTGTTGACCACTACACCGTCTCTCTAGGTGTGTTGACCACTACACCGTCTCTAGGTGTGTTGACCACTACACCGTCTCTCTAGGTGTGTTGACCACTACACCGTCTCTCTGGGCGTGTTGACCACTACACCGTCTCTCTGGGTGTGTTGACCACTACACCGTCTCTGGGTGTGTTGACCACTACACCGTCTCTCTGGGTGTGTTGACCACCAAATTATTTAGCTGGCCCTTCATCCATTTCTTCCCCGATTCAAGGTTTTTGTGGGATTTATTTCCTCTCGTCTTCACTGAAGGTCAAAGGTCAGGCTGTAAAATCTTATTGGATACATGTCACTGAATAAGGGCTATACAGCTGGACTTGGACTTAATCCTCTGGACACATTTGACCTGCATCGTCTCCACCCCTTTAAATACAGTCTGTGGCCGATGGAGCTTCGGCTAAAAATACAGACTGACCGACCAGAGAACGGGGAACAGAGAGGCCGCTCCCTCCTCCAGTCCTCTGTCCTCTCTGGGACGTGTACTGGCAGGACGCGCCCAGCGCAGCGCTCCCTCCCTGTCCCGTCAGCTTCCCTTTCCCTCTCTGCCTTTTCCTCTTGCCCCTATTGTTCTGCCGGTCCCCTCCACGCACGCTTCGTATGGATCTGGAGAAGAGGGGAAGCGGAGTGCGATATCGATATACAAAACAAACACCGGTGGCCGTTTTTAATTTACACATTGAAAATGGTTATCTTTTTTGGCAGGCTTTTGGATGCTGTTATAAAAAATTTAATAAAAAGGTTACAAAGAATTAGAGGTTGACCCAATATCGGTATCTCTGTTACAGATATTCTGCTGTTTGATTAGGGCTCTAGCGGGCTCATTCTTTAAGCTAGCGTGAATATACCGGTATCATATAATAATAACTTTATTTGTATAGCACCTTTCATACAGGGGATTGCAGTTCAAAGTGCTTTACATCAGTAAGAAATAAAACATAAAATCAGTGTAAAACAAGCGGCAAGAGCAAAGCATAAAGTGGGATAAAATATATTAATCAAATCATATCAGAACCTCACGTTCCAATAGGCTTCTGTAATCTGTTACAAAACATGATGAAGGTTATAGTATGCACCCAGCGGATAGTCTGGCGTAAAGATAAAAGTAAAAATAAGTAAAATAATAGCAAGGGTAAAATGAGCAGCAGACATATAAACATATGAATCTAGAGATATTGAGGAATCCAAAGGTGCCAGTTATGTCACTGGCAAAGGGGGGTCGATTATTTGATGGGAGGAAATGCCACGGACATGGTCATTTTCAAAGGGGTCCCTTGACTTCTCACCTCCAAGATATGAATGGAAATGGGCTCAATAGACCTGTTCGCCGACGACGTCATGACAAAATATGCCCGCGCCGACCCCGAAGCAGAAAGGAGCGTAATCCTGGTCAGAACAACGGGGCAGACGGACTACATTTCCATTTGTTAGCCATGCTAGCGATCTAAACGATCAAACCATCCAAAGCTAGATATGTAAAAGGTGACAAGACTCGCACTCAGTCAAGCTGATTTGGCTAAATGACATCCAGCTGTTTTAGTTTGAAACTACTTTTAGTCAGGGGAGTGTCATGGTTTCTCCATAGAGCCCCATTGTACTTCTTCTGGCGCAGCAGCTCACGCAGGTAGAGGGTAACTTAGTCACGTGACACAATAGCCAAACAAATGCATTATCCCTCAATATCGTATGCCAAATGATTAGGGCCTATTACAAAAAAGGTCAAGAGTCCTCATCTGCACCGTCCGAATACAGTCAATGCTTGAGTCCAAGTCCGAGTCGTCAGTGCTCAAGTCCAAGTCGAGTCACGAGTCCTGAAAATCAGTCCTGGACTAAAGTACTACAACACTGGTCCACAGATTGTAACTGACAGCATCTGTAACATCATCACCCCCCATCTCCTCTCCTCCAGCTATAACTATTTCCGTGAGGACGAGGAGATCTACAAGGAGTTTTTTGACATCGCCAACGACGTCATCCCCACTCTACTGAAGGAGACGGCTGCTGCTGACGAGCTGGCGGAGGAGGACGGAGGAGGGGCGGCGGGGGGAGGCGACGACGACGATGAGGACGACAAGGTACGGTCACCCTCGCTTCCCGCGCAGTGGAGGGGTGTTGAGTAGCGGATGAAAGGTCCTCTTGCCTCGTCCATTTTGAATAGCTATATTCTCCCCACAGACGGACCGTTAATGATATCTGGTGTCCCAGCTAATGCCTTTTCTGTTGATGCATCGACTTTAGCCGCCTTATCTCACTTTGGATTCATCAATTCTTGTCAATCTCTCCCTCTTATCGCTCGGTCTCTCACAAACTCACTTTCTCCCTCCCTCTATTGCTCTATCTCTCCCTCTTTATATCTATCCCTCCATCTTTCCACCCCCCCTTCCGTCTATATTTCTCCCTCTATCCCTCCCTCCCCTATCTCCTCCATCTCTACCCCCCTCTCTCTCCCCCTCTCACTTTCTCCCTCTTTCTATTTGTCTCCCTCTTTATATCTATCCATCCATCTCCTCCATCCCTCCCTCTATCTCCTCCCTCTTTCTCACCCTCTCCTACCCAGGACCTGGCCAAGCAGGCCACTGCGCTCTCTGCGCTTCAGGACCCAGAATGCTTTGCTCACCTGCTGCAATTCTACGACGGCATCTGCAAATGGGAGGAGGGAAGTCCTACGCCTGTGCTGCACGTGGGCTGGGCCACCTACCTGGTCCAGTCACTGAGTCGCTTCGATGCACAGGTGAGAGCCGGAAAAGAGTAGGCATGTAACGATGGCATGTAACGTAACCACACCCCTCCGACACAAATGTAGTTCTTTCTACCGCGTTGGAATAAATACTGTCGGACAATCTAACAATAATTAACACATTTACAAGTCGTATTAAGTTTAGCAAATAAGGAAACTGATGGAGAACATTTCAAAACACTCAAAAATGCCAATATCTCTTTCGACCTATTTTTGTGCAACGTTTTCGGCTTTTTTTCTTTTTTTTTTTAAGTTTTTCTTTTCTTTTACATTTTAACAGCAAACAACACAATATAAACATCAACAATAATAATAATAATGACAATAATAAATACAGATCTAAACTTAACTAATAAATAAGAAATACAAATATACCAAATAAAAACAAAAAACACACCACAAAGGACATTAGACAGACATTGTGGTTCTTACATCCCATAATCCACGTGTGCTTTTGACAGGTACGTCTGAAGGTGTCGATCATCATCAAAGAGCCGGAGTCCCAGGACGACGACGACCAGTCCAGCGACGACCCCCGGGAGGGACGCAGGCGCGGGCCCCGCAGGGAGTCCAAGCTGGAGGACCAGAGCCCCGCTCCTCCTCCGGCCGCCTCCACGTCGCCTCCGCCTCCCACGCAGCAGCCCCCCGCTCAGCCCAAGAAGGCGGCCGAGGTGGGCGGGCGGCGGCGGTCGTCGCAGCAGGGGCCGCGGGGCGGCGGCGGGGACCCCAAGGCCAAGTCACCCAGCCCGGACCCCTCCTCGTCCCCCGTGTCCCGGCTGCCCGCGGCCCCCTCGGCGGTCCCTGTGGTGACCTTCCAGAGCGAGAAGATGAAGGGGATGAAGGGGCTCCTGTGCGCCGCCAAGGTGAACTCCAGCGCCATCAAGCTGCAGCTCACTGCGCAGTCGCAGGTGCAGATGAAGAGGCAGAAGAGCACGTCGTCGGGGGACTACTCCATGTCCTTCATGAAGCGCCAGCGCAAGTCGCTCTAGACCTGGCTTTTAAAAACCTATGGGGGGGGGGGGGGGGGGGTTCCACTGGGGGTGCCCCCTCCTCGTGAACGATAGTACTAGTCTGTTTTTAATGAGCCCGGTCCCTGAGACCCCTTGTGTGGGTCGGGAGCTGTGAGCGTTTTTAAAAACCCATGTTCTAGACTTTTGATTGTCGGGAGGAGAGGGGGTTTTAAGACTGTGGGACGTCGTTCCGTTGTACTGTGAAAGGCAAAGCGTGACGGTGACACACTTGCGCGCAAAAAAGAAAACCACACCGATTTCGCTTTTGTTTTGTAAAACGTTTTTAGCAATGTTTTCATCCAGATGTTGAAATGCAGTCGTCATATCGTCGCTCCCGTCTGCCCTTTTGCAACATTTTATTTCCTCGCCCATGTGTACATATGAGCTCGGATTAACTGTGACATCACAATTCTAGTAGGCTATGAGCAAAGTTAATTATTTAAAGACTTTAAAACAACAGCTATACTTTCAATAACATCCGTCTAATCCTCTGGGTCATACTCGTGTGTCGTTTTCTCATAGATTGTAACACGTTCACTCGCCGTTCGTTTGCGTTTGGTTAAATGGGCATTGAATAATTAATGAATTCTCATTTACTTGTATGTGGAAGTTCTGTAAAGCCAAAGTAACTGGGGAAGTTGAGCAACGCAGCCCTTACATGTAGAACACATTTGTAGTGTAAATATCAGCACGTCATTGTGAAACCATTCATTGGCCGTCTGTCCTCCATTCATAAGTTTGACTGCCCTTGGAAGTGATTTTTATTAGGATAGTTACCATGTAACAGTGCCCACTTCTGCTCTGTTGTCAGCTTATTTCTTGCTAGCTATTTGTTGCCTTACTTTGCCTTTTTTGTTATTTTTCTAATTTAGGTGGCCTTTAGTTTTTGAGAATAGCTAAGGTAGGCCTGTTTCTAAATACTATAGATGTGACCAGGAAGACCATGCACTGTTGAAAGGGAATCACTTTAGGTGGCCCTGCTAACGTTGTATTTGCTTGATAACTTGTGTTTTTTTTTTTTTTTTTTTTTTTTTTTTTATTATTATCTGCAAATAATAAATAAGTTAAAAAAAACGGGTCTGTCTTACAACTCTTACTTTGTATAACACCATTCTAGGTGTACAGGTGTCCGACCGCAGCGCACTGCCTGGTGGTGTCCCCTGCGCTCATGCGCACATGATCCGAGCGCCTGGGACGAGTTGGTGTGGATTCAGCTCTCTATCATGAATGGAAAAGAAGAGGACGGAAAATCCGTTGTCTCTGGAAACGAGATCGACGACGTACCGATGTTCAGTCCGCTCTAATTTGTTCCATTTATCGAGTCGGGTATATTTGTGGCCGATGGCTGCGCTCAGCGCTTAGAGGATCTTCGTAGAACTTGAGTCTGTTGATGCGTAATTAGGAAGAAACCGCGCGGCTCTTCTTCACAACACCGTCTTCAAGCAGCATGGACACGATAGGAGTGTCGTTTCTGGACCCCCTGGATGATTACGAGTTGATTCACCGTGTTGGGTGCGGCACGTACGGGGACGTGTTCAAGGTGAGCGTGTGTGTGTGAGGTTCGTGTTTGTTTGTTTGTTGTGATGTTCGCACATCTGTTCACGAGCAAGTTTATTTAGCCGCATTACGCACGTGTTGCAAATAACACTTTCTTTCAAGGTGAATCTATTCTGGTGCCATTTCTAGTATAGGACTAACGGGCGCGTGTTTGTTATTTAAAATAAATATATATATTTGGTTATACGCTATTGCATTGCATATATAGCGCGGGCAGGCACGATACCACGAATGATGATTTGTATAACGTTTTAATGTGAGACGAAAGTCTTTCTCAGGTCTGCATCCCCTTAACAATTGTGTGTATTGCGCCGTACTGTATTGTACCCCATTCTGCAATCTGTTAACGGTTTCAATCAATCAGACATGTAAGAATAGTCGAGGCGCTGCTATTTCTGCGTTCAGTCAGTGCATTTATATCCGCTGTTTATGCGTTTCCTCCAATATATCACTTAATCAGGTGTAGCCTATGTTATAATATAAGCAGTGTTAAAAACAAGCATTCCAAAACCCACTGACTGTGGGCATAGCTGAAATAAGTACATTGATACGCTTATTTGTGTGTATTTTAAACGAGTAGAATGCATGCTTTGAACAGACCATCTTTATTCCTCATCATGATGATGGCCAAAGAAGAGCCTTTATCCAAAGAGCACACAGTCCTGCTGCCGTGTTAAAGCTTTAGTTCGCAGGAGCACACCGGCCATCTACATAACATACCCCAGGACTAGGAGACGAGTCTTTTACAGCCTGGCACGACTTATTATTACTGCACATTTACAGGCCCATCGTGTCGATGTACTACTAAATACCTGTATGTCCCTATGCCATAAATGTCATGTATGTCACTATGAATTGAAAATGGGGGACCCTGATGTAAACAAGACAAACGTCTTTCTCTGGTCTGCATCCCCTTAATAACACTTGTGTGTATTGAGTACTGTATTGTACCCATTCTGCAATCTGTTAAATAAAGTTTTTATTCATTCATTCATTCATCCATGCTTGCCTATATACCTATAATGACGCCTGCCTGTTGACTGTCCTTTAAGTTCGACTCAGTGATGTGTTCTTCAGGAGGCAGACATCCTGTGCTGTCAACCCTCCCTGTTCACATCCTCCTGCAAAAGAACCAGAAGGCCTTGTTTTTACCTAGTTTCTTTCAACACCGTCTCATCAGAAAACGTAAATAAAGTACTAATCTCGACCACAGGAAAAAAGGTACATAACGTTTGATTGAAAACTTTATTAACAGATTGCAGAATGTACGGCTCAATACAAACAACTGCCAAGAGGATGCAGACCAGAAAAATACTTTCGTCTTGTTTATAACATACGTTATGTTATAGCCATACATAATATATTTACATTCACATGCCTTCAAGCAACACTGTACTTAACACATGATGACATGATGATGGTGATTGATTGTGATCAAATAACCGGTGATTATCATTCAAATGACAACCATGGCCAATGAGCTCTGAACACTATATGACTCTCTAATCTCTCACTCATAGTCCTCAGCGCCACTCTGGAGGCTGTCCTACCACAGCATTGCAACATGCTGCTGCCTTGCGCGCCTGCCTTCTGTGAATGGGGAAACTGTGCTGTGTGACCAAACAATAGCCCATTATCACCTCCTCCCACCACCTCTTTCTCTCTCCTCGCCAGACCAGGCTTGGTGGAGAGAGATGTAGGAGGTCAAGGGTCACCACTGGTCGTGTGACCGGGAGTTGGTAGAGATGTGACGAGTCAAGGGGCTGAGACCACCACCACACTGGACCACGTGGTCATGTCCAATGGGCTCTCTAAGGAGACTTATTAGATGACTATTGTTCACAGGAAGCTACCCCCCATTGACAAGATCACTGTTCCCAGTGTATGACCCTATAGAGACGGAGAGCCGTGGCTATCGCCAGCAAAGAGCAGTCGAGAGGCACTCTCAGTGAGAGGTTGGGTCTTCCAGCCCTCGAGAGACTCTGGATGCCCTTACTGACTGAGTGTGTCTGGCTCCCACCTAAACGGACAACGTATGACCGTCGTATATCACGCCATACGTACCTTATGCATACTGCACCTGTGTATAGTGTCTATTGTAACTATAATTATTGTAATGCAAATATAACTGAGGTCATACAGACCCTCATCTGCACCTTGATTTACACTGCCTACTTGCTCATATCCGTATACTCAGAGTTAATTATATTGTTATATTGTTTACACTGCCTATTTCTATTTGTACTTTTCTACTGTACTATAATTTTAAGATCTAATAAGATATCTCTAGTTGAGGTCAGGGAGGGTTGTGAGGTCTCCTCTCCATTAAGGTTAATACGTACGTTATATATCGTATAGCTCCGCTATGCGTCATACTGTAATACAGGAGCTAAGCAGAGCGAGAGCTCGACAAATGTACCCGCTGAGGTTCCCCACAACCATCAGACCCGGGGAGGACCCGAGCCCCCGGACCCCCCTAATGGAGGACGGGAGGGTATCGGATCCGACTGTGCGAAGAGGAGATTAGCAACTCAACGCACAGGGTGAGCAGACCGTGGGACTTACCCACGACTACACAAACGCGCAACCCACACGCCACTAGGGAACGAACGGAAGGAACAAACCCCCGTTACAACCCCTAACTTCACGGGGTCAAGAGCAAAAGCCCAACCCCGTGGCAAGGCCGTAGCAGCGGAGCGTGAAGGAGGACCCAGACCCAGGAAGGGACTGGACCCCCCCGGAAAAGGGGGCCTGGAGAGGCCAACGACGCCGCAGCATCGAGACCCCACCAGGCGGTCACTAGTGACACCACCCCCCACATCGCCAGCATATTCGGACAGGGCCCATCCAAGAGCAGGCCCTTCCCCCCCTACAGCACGCCGCCCCGAAGCACTCAAGAGGCTACACCCACAGCGGGACCAGGCAGCGCACCGGGGAGATGACCCCCAAAAGAGGTCGATCCCTCAATCCAGGAAACAGGCCACTCGACCTGAGCCTGCAGCACTGCTGACTAGACAGGCGCCAAAGGGGTCTGCTGAAACAGCACCCCGGCGGAAGGGGCGTATGCTGGCATGCTGTGCACCATGTCGCACATTGTCGCAGCCTCCACAAAAAAAAACTCGACTCTCTAGAGGGGCCGAGGCAGAGAAGGCTGACATGATTGGCAGACGTCATGAAAGGTGCGGGGGCACACTCACAGGTAGACGGGGCCAAACCCGGCCTACCCCGAGAGTTGACTCCGCTACCAACACACCAGGGAACCAACCACCCCCTTGGTTCTAACATGAGGCAGTTGTTCCTATAACCCCCCAAGAAAAAACTCCAAAACACAACTGCAGGTATACACTGGCTATACCGCAGTACAAGTGTTTCAGTTTTCAAGAAGGGGTTAACCCAGGCCAACTGGTCGACGAAAACCGGGACGTACACAGGGATGCCAGCAGCCCCCTCCCAGCCCTGCCTAAGCAGGAGAAGAGAGGGGCGAAAAAGAATGGAGAGGACCAGGCTCCTTCAGCACAGCGCAAGGTACAACACAACATGGACCAAGCAACAGTGAGGGGTAACACGTAGTAACATAACCACGAACATCTCCATAATGTCAAACCCTGCAACGCCCGGGCCGACCCGGCATTCCCCCCCCCCCCCCGAAAAAAGCACAAGTCCTTCAGGGTACCAGAACAGCAGATCTGCCCCCCGGCGGACAACGGGATAACTGACCTGGTCCGGCGTGACCAGAATCAGTCCCGTGCCCTAATCACGCCGCCATCCCCAGTCCCAGGAGGGGGGTAGGTATGTGTGTCGATCCAAAACATTATAGAGGGCGCCACCCAGACGGTCCCCTTCGTACCGCGCTTCGTACCGTGAGACCCCTCTACCAATGCTTTGATCTATTCTGTTAACATCCCCCAGATATGAACGAGAATTTGTCGAGACAAGCCTAGTACACTGGCGCTCGGAAGAGACAAACTCCATCCCAGTTGCCCCATAAAAACGCTGTTTCAATGATGAGCAACCAAGGCGCGCAAGCCCATGCGTGGTTCCTATCAGAAGCACCCAGGGCCAGCACTATGTACACGTCAAGACCCAAAACATATCAATGGACATTCTAACAAGAACCCATATCGTTCCTCCAAGCCGCCTGGGAGAACGACAAGAAGCCGCTTTTTTCACAGAAAAAAATACGGACATGGGTCCCATACGAGGCGGCTGAGGGAAAACAACACCCCGTCAACCATGCTCCATAAAAGAGGGGACGGGGAGCGACGTCACGTACCCTATGACGGGGGGAATCCCATGACTCAACCGACCATTACAGGCGAGGAGTCAGGGAACTCCCTAAACAATACCCCGTCAACCTGCTCCATACAGGAGGGGACGGGGAACCCCCAGAGAGACTTCCCACGTGAGCAATAAATTGAAAAGCTTATGTAACATTGAGCCACGTGACCAAAGGCTCAAGATACATATATACCAAGCGTAGCAGAACTCTTGAGTTCCTATGCACCGCAACACCAACTTGACAATAACAGAGAACCACACATGGGGCCTGTAAAGAACTCACGGAAGTCGGTAACCAATAGAAACGTGCCCAGTGACGTATTCTATGGCGGGGGGAATCCCATGACTCAACCGACCATTACAGGCGAGGAGTCAGGGAATTCCCTACCCCCCCCTCACTACCCCGTGCCGCGCCAACCAATCAGCGCGGTAGGGCTGAATGATAGAGGGCCCAACCCCCCGACCAATCAGAAAAGAGGGAAGGAGGGGTTTATCCGGTCACCCCCTCATGATCCCATACCCCGTATACGATAGTAAACAAGCCACGATGATACCTATGTAGCCAGCATGCTAATGGAGCAGCGTATATCCTAACAGGATAAGCTAACCCAGCGCACGCTAGCCACAGAGGATAACACGTCTGCGAACAGGGTTTATAACAAGGCCGAGGTTTATGTGTGAACACGACACCCGTGTTTCATGTTTCAAGAAAACACAGAAGATCGAGAGAGAGGGTCTATAAGACCGTGGTACAAGCTACACACACGAGTACTTCTGCAGGCCAACACTCCAGTGTTGTGGCTCAATGCCACTGTTTCAAATGTAACAGAACACACAACCCCCTCAGACAACGGTAAAGAGGAAAGAAAAAGCCTTTCGACGAGTGTTAGCTACAGGCCTTGCTAAGCACATATATATGTAGCGACCAGCTAAAGACTAAAAAGTCCTGCTCTCCTATCAACCCCACAACTTAGGCGAGGGTTTTACACATCGTATCCCCAACATATGCAGTGAATAAACACACAGTTTGTAACAAAAAATAGTCCCTCCTAGGAGGGACCTTTTATTATTGTAACAAAAATCATATTTGGGGCAGGGAAGGGAACAGGGGTAATCAGGGGGGGGGGAGTCACTTAGCGGCGCCTGCCGCGAACAGCGCGGTGTTTGCCCCCACGGGGAGCAGGCCCGGAGGGACGGTACTGGGGTGCCTGGTCACGACGATCCCTACCGTCACCTCCGGGCGTGGGTTGGCTGGCTGTGGCGGTCGAGGCACCCTCTCTCCTCCTGGCCTTCTTGGCCAAAGGTCCAGCAGTGGCGGCGGTGGTGGCGACGGTCGCGGGTCCCCGACGACGTGGCCTCCGTTGAACCTCACCGGCAACATCGGGTGGGGGAAAATGGGGCTGGAGCACTGCACGCTCCTCCTCCATGTCCCTGCAAGCAGCCGTCATCAGCTGCATTGCCGACCCGAAGAGCCCAGCATCGGAGAGGGGGGCCGTGAGCAAGGGAAGTATTTTCCGCTCCGGCACCCGCGCCTGCTCCAGCCAAAGGTGGCACTGGGTTAGAGTGGCCAGGGCGCGTACTTTCCCGGCGGCGATTGCCTGCAGCTGTATCAGGTGCAGGATGGCTCCAGCCGCCTGGGCGTGCAAGAACTGATGATGAGCGTCCAGCACCGCCCGCCATCATCCCTGACATGAAGCGCGCCAGCTGCGCAATGTTGGATGTCGCAGCTAGGCTCTGTGTCGAGGCGATGAATGACTGGTCACTCCAGTTGGCCAACTGCCTAGCCGATTTCCCTTGGGGAACCGGCTTCCGCAACGGCTCCCACACCACCTCAGGACAAAGGAGAGACGCCATCGGGCTATCAAGCCGAGGCACCCCTTCCTTCAGTCCCTCGATCAAACCCACCACCCGCGTGACTTGCACGTAGGCGGGGGTAAGGCCGGTGATGCGGGAGATTACCTGTCCCTGACGCACGTAGGCCTCCATTGAGGGGAAGAATGGGCAGACAACGCCTGTCTCCCTCACAGGACGACGTTGCCAGAGATGACCTATCAAGTCATCGGGGACAGGTGCAGGCAGTGGCAACGACACGCCATTAGCGGCTGCGACTGCTGCCATGAGCTCCGGGAACAAGGCACGCAATTCCCCATGCGCACCTTCCTCCACGCAGCCCGCGTCCCTCACGTACGGGAGGCTGCCACTCATTGTGGTGCCACCATCCGATGCGGTTGATAGCGGGGCATCCCGTCGGCGAGTCGGAGGTTCTAACCCAACACCGGAGGATGAGGGACCCCAAGGAGACATACCACCCCCTGCCACACCCTGAGGGGGAGAGTGATGCGTCCCCACCGGGGCGTCAAACAAGAGCGCCTCCGCTCCCACCATAAAATCCTCTGTTTCCATCGGACAAGGAGAAGCAGAAGCACCCTCGTCTGGCTCCAGCAGCTCACCAAAGCCAGGCCGTTCGCCCCTGCAGGCCACCCTCTTACGACGGGAACGAGCAGAGGTGAAGAGCTTGCGTCTCAGATCCTCCGCTACCAGAGGAGCCGTCAGCCTATCGGCCGACCGCCCCCCCGGCGGGGGAACCAGAGCTGGAACAAGGCCATCTCACAGGAGACAGCCTTGGCTCAACAGCTCCTCGGAGAGGCAAACTCTCCACCGGACGCCGATCGGGTGCGTCTGACTGCCATGACTGCGGAGTCAGCGCAGACGCACGGCGGAGGTGGCAATGGAGAACCTTTGGTGAAGGGTGACGTTGCGAGTACTCAAAACCCCCGAAGAAGACATTATAACTTAGCTTTTTTCTCTTAAATTGGTGAGGGAGAGAAAAAACAAGAAACAATGTCAACGCAGCTCCTATTCCTTTCTTCAATATTTCAGCAGTCTCAAAGTGGTGTATACAGACACTTGCCGTGGTGAAAACAAAGTATGTTAGTATGGCCACACCCCTGCTTATGTAGAGGAGCGGATGGGGGTGTGGCCAGACAGATGAGGTGTGTAAAGGTGCATGTGAAAATGTATTCAGTGCTAATACTGATATGGAGCGGAGCTATACGATATATAACTCTCAATATAAAAATATGAGAGATCAGTATGCACAAGGAGGTGCAGGTGAGGGTCTCTATACCCTAACTGGCATGATACACGTCATACGCAGGTGTTGGTGGTTAAGAGTCAGACACACTTAGTGGTCAGACATTCCTAATAGTTCTCGAATTCTATAGCTGTTAGTTCTCTAGCTGCTGACAGCAGTCCATGCCTACGATTGTGGAGCCTGATGGCCGCCGGCACGAAGGACTGGCCGAGGCGGTTGGTGGAGTGTTGGGGGGGGGGGGGGGGGGTAGGGGGGGCACTGTTACTGTAGATTTATAAACAACTGCCCACCCCACCTGGGGGTGAAATGGCATGGAAATAGGGAGTAACGAGGTTCGTACTGGTAACCAGAATGTCCCTGAGGAGTCTCACACACACCAGAGGCAGGAACACAGTTTAGCAAACCTGTCTCCCATTCACATTTATCTGTGGTGACTCACTGTAACAGTAGCCAGGTATATTTCACAAATTGAGAAAATTATATATTGGGCTGTCCCCCTTTTCTCGATCCTCCAATCACAACCGTTGCTTCCCGAAAAGTGTAACAGAGATCTGCATAGGTATAGTTTTCCTGGAAACAACAGCATGAAAAACTACTATTTAACCAATAGAAATCTTAGTTGACTAAGGCCATAACATCTCCATCAACTCATGACACTAATAATATAGTATTTACAGGGACGATGCACCAATACAATATGTTATTGTGTCCCTGATACCAATACTGGTTTTTACTGGTACCCAGGTATCGGGTCAGATTCCAGGCTTACAGCATCTCAATATCAGAGAGCTTGTCTAAAACCAGACACCAAGAGACAGAAATCAAGTACATTTACTTGACTCAACATCTTTTGGCACATAGCATGTCGGATCAGAAAAAATAATTATATCTCACTTTTGTCCCCAAACTATAATTCTCTTTCTATTCAGGCGGCTGGGTGTTGCAGCGGACATTGCGCTCGTCACCAATGCAAGAGACACCGGGTTCGAATCCGGCTGTCTGCGTTGCCTCCGGCTTGGGCTGGCCGTCATACTAACTCAATTGGCAGAGTTAGTGGGTGGGAAGTCGATGGGTGGTAATCTGGACGTTGTAAACAGCGACTCCTACAGGTCGGTTGGGGCGCCTGCACAGCAGAGACAGGAAAATGGCGGGGGCAGTGTGAGCCTCCTACACGTTACTCCTCACCAAATGAGAGTCCGCGCTGGCAGGTGAAAAGATGCTACTGGCTGCCTGCACATGTATCGGAGGGGACATGTGACAGGCTTCTATCCTCCCTACAACCGGCCAGTGGGGGGCACATGCGAGCAACGTTCAAGACAGAGGAGGGGAGAATTGGCATGGCTAAATTGGGATGGGAAAAAAAATAATAATAAAAAATAAAGTCTCTTTCTATTCAGTGTATAGTATACTATTCAGGAAAGGTCTTTTTTTTTATTCTTTGCACATAACCATAAATTCTAAAACAGTTTAGCACACTTTCATTCAGAGTTAATGAGTTGGAACATGTATTGTATAAGGGCCTAACTTGACTAAACAAAACAATAAATCTATAAAGCCCTGAGGAGGCTGAAAAACCGGCTAAAACATAAGTGGCTCGTGCTGGATACTCGTCTGGTGAAAGGATTGAATGTCCACAAGGTCCGTTCCAATAACACCCCAAATGGGTTTATTTACCACATAATTACTGAATGCACATTTGCATGTGATATGAAGTAAAAGCCAAAGGTACCTTCAAATGAACAAACAAACACTATACACTACAAACAAAACCACACAAGTGCCGTGTCGACGTGACGTGACGGTCAAAAACTGTTAGGCTCTGCCGGTAACCAAACACACCTGCTGTCATCAGTCCCGTTACCCATTAACACTTTCGTGGCCACTGGGATCCGTCTAATCTCACTCTATAAGGCCAGCTTATCATAACAACCTTTCATTGTGCGTGAGGCTGTTTGTAGAGCTAAATCTATACTTTTTATTATTGCTATCTGTCCATTGTCATTGTCAATTGACACTAAACCGTCCCTTCAATATGCCTTAAATAAAATAAAATTTCATCAATATGTTCCATTTTATAGCGTTGTGAATATGAACGTTATACCGCAATGTTCTGGGGTATTTCCTGGAAGGCGAGATACAGGGTGCTAAGTTAATAACGTTAAATCGAATAGCGTTTCGGCTATAGACAAGCTAGAGCTAAAACTCAAAATGCATATTATTGGTATCATGGTTCACCATGAATGCATGAAAGGGGGGGGGCGGGGGACGTCGTTTCTGATTATTGATTACCAATAACGGCATTAGCCTCATTCGCTGATCGGCTGGTTGGCTATCAAAGCAAGGCCCGATCGGGCTGTAATTTACGTGAAAAAGCTCTTACTGTGGGCCGGTTGGATCCCAAAAAGGATTTCCCAGTTATCGATCGCCATCTCGTAGATCGATATGTCCATTGGCTGATGCTATATTCCTTTACTGCAGGGCTATTCAACTAAATTGTTCAGGGGGCCACATTGTCAGAAACCCAAGGGGCCAGGGGCCGGACTGCCACGGTGCCTCCCCGTGCTATGAATATATGTACACTTGACACAACACGCAACCACATTTTCACAACTTTTATTTAACTACATTGCAAAAGTAGTATACTTTTCAAAAAAAGTGCTTCATTTATGTGCCACATCTGCAACATCTCCTGCAGAAAGTGCTTCATTTATGACTGTGCAACAACTGCAACATCTCCTCTTCAACATTTCAATATAAAAATAAAATAAAAAACAAACAAGTGCATGATGTGCATCTGAACATTCTAACATCAACACTTGAACAAAAAAATACATTTATAGTGCAGCTGAGCTTATGGAAAAGTGCTTCATGTCTGTGCAACAACAGCAAATCACAGCATCTTATTAGCACTTATTGTCCACTCTTAACTCTCAAACATCAGGGGGGTGGGGGGCAGACACATCTAATGAGAGCGATTGCACTTCTTTGACTGTGCAATTGCAGAGAAAGAGGGTTAATAGGAAGTGAGGGCTACCCGCAAACAGTGATGCAAATGCTCATTTGTCAAGGAGGCACGTTGCTTGTTTTAATGGCATTCATGTGAGAGAAACTGGATTCACAGGTGTATGTTGAGCCAAACATTGTTAGCACAGATATTGCCAGCGTTTTTATTTTGGGGAATGTCTTGACATGAATACACTTTATCCAAAATGTTGTGGTGGATTCATTCTCAAGTGAATGAATGAATGAATGAAAACTTTATTTAACAGATTGCAGAATGGGTACAATACAGTACGGCTCAATACATACAATTGTTAAGGGGATGCAGACCTGAGAAAGACGTTTGTCTTGTTTCCATCAAGTGCCTGCTTCAGAGCAGATGATGCTTGCATGTCAATTATTTCAAGTTGCAGGAGACCTTCATCAATGTGAAGTGATGCAAGGAACTCTTGTCCTTTTGTGGAAATAGCTCTACATTGGCAAATGGGTTGCTCACAAAATGCATCAATTCTCTGGACATGTCAAATTCATCAAATCGACTTGCAAAGTTTTCCCTCAATTTATCAATGAAATCTAGGGCTGTCTTAAATACTTCGAAGCTTCGAAGCTTCGTTCGATGGCACAAGCTTCGAACATTAAAAAAAAAATCGAAGTTTAAAAAAAAAAAATAAAAAAAAAATCTTTTTTTCATAAAAAAATAATTTTTTTTTTTTTACTTCGATGTGTGTGTGTGTGTGTGTGTGTGTGTGTGTGTGTGTGTGTGTGTGTGTGTGTGTGTGTGTGTGTGTGTGTGTGTGTGTGTGTGTGTGTGTGTGTGTGTGTGTGTGTGTGTGTGTGTGTGTGTGTGTGTGTGTGTGTGTGTGTGTGTGTGTGTGTGTGTGTGTGTGTGTGTGTGTGTGTGTGTGTGTGTGTGTGTGTGTGTGTGTGTGTGTGTGTGTGTGTGTGTGTGTGTGTGTGTGTGTGTGTGTGTGTGTGTGTGTGTGTGTGTGTGTGTGTGTGTGTGTGTGTGTGTGTGTGTGTGTGTGTGTGTGTGTGTGTGTGAACTACCCATCCCAGTTAGGACAGCCGAATCCCGTCCAATCTTTCGCCGTCGACTAAAGACTCACTTCTTCAACCACTATCTGGAATGATATAAAATAAAAAAAAATCTAACCGTGACTAACCTTACTGTCATGCACTTGTCCTAATAAACTAACCTACACTGTAACACGCAACACTTGATGAACATTGTTACTCAGCTGATAGAGTTGTACCCTTCTTGCTGTCTTGTCGTACAGAACTTGTAAGTCGCTTTGGATAAAAGCATCAGCTAAATGACTAAATGTAAGTGTGTGTGTGTGTGTGTGTGTGTGTAGGTGTGTGTGTGTGTGTGTGTGTGTGGGCGCGCCTTGTAGAATTCCACACATAAGAAAGAAAGATACTGGGATGAATAAACAAAATAGGAAATAAAATGTAGAAATGCATGCAATACATAAATAAATATGAATCTCCATATATGAAATATAACATTTAGATAAGGTGCTACTGAGATGTTTTGGTGAGTTCTTTGTTTTTTTGTGGAAGTTGCCCTTCTTAAAAATGCATGAACATTCACTGATAATTGGTCTGTAGTGGAGTCTACAAGGTCTACATTGCCGGACCATGTAGAATCCGGACCTTGTAGACTGACATAATTCTGTGCATAGTTTAGTCTACACAGGCCATATTTCAAATAATCAAAATCTTACTTCATTCATCTTAAAGGGGAACTATCTTATAAATGGAGTGTTTAGCATTGTTTCCTAGCTATGTGAACTTATATTAATATGATCTATGTCTCAAAATTCTCATATTGGCGCATTCTTCCAATTCTCCTCTCACAATATTCACCCTCACTGAACTGAGTCGTTTGAAAATGTGCCTATATGTGATGTCATATAGTCACTGCTGCATGTTAATGTTCAGGCGAAGACGACGCTCCGCAGTGGTTTAGGAGCCCAGGCTCAAAACAGCTCGAGATCTTGAGGTAGAAAAATGCTGTTTTTGAGGACTTGATTAGAAATACAAAACAATGAATAAAAAAAATATATATATTACAGAGGTGTTCCATAGACTCACAGGAATTGTGTAAAAGTGCCCAAATAGTGAAAGAAATAGTAAAATAGTTCCCCTTTAAACATTCTTGATTTGGGGGATTGGTAGTTCCCATGAAATCGGAAGTTGTTCAAACGACAACAGCGATCCACCTTGAATTAAATCACACAGCCGAGTGAAACCTTGTTGGATGCGTCACAGTCACGAAAGGGGCTACTTAATTAATTAATCCAACCCACTTTATTTATAGAGCACATTTAAAAACAACAAAGTTTACGAAAGTGCTGTACAAGTCCCACAACATAAGATAAAAAAAAAAAAAAAAAAAATATTAAAAAAAAATAGTAAAAAAAAATAGTAAAAACAAAAAAAAATATATTTTTTTTTAATTTTTTTTCGAAGCTTCGAATTAAAATCGAAGCTCGGCCCCGAAGCTTCGATTGCCAAAAAAAGCTTCGAAGGTCAGCCCTAATGAAATCTGTCATTAATTGAGTGACTTTTGGCTCAATTGTGCGTGTTAACGTTGACATGAAAGAAAAAAAAATAATAAAATAAAAAAAAAAAAATATTAAAAGATTTTTTTTTTATTTTTATTATCATGTAATCTTTGGCGGGCCGGTCAGAATCATCCCGCGGGCCGGATGTGGCCCGCGGGCCGCCAGTTGAATAGCCCTGCTTTACTGCATACTGAATTCAGCGTCCCAAAAAGTATTCCAGGCTACATGCTACAGGCATAGCTTCAGGCTAACAAAAAAGTCCACCCATGATGAAAGAAAAAAAAAACACCGGTCTGTAACAGGGAACACTGCATTATCGAGACAGCACCCTTACGAGGATCTGGCCGGTAATACAATCCCAAGAGTAGGGTAAATCTGCAGTGCCGCTCGGTGACATTGAGTAGGATATTACAATGGAATAAAAGCCAAAACAACCTTACCATGTATATATACGTGGTTGGCCCTCAAGCGTTGGATCCGAAACACGTATGTATACGTGGTTGGCCACGAATGTGTTAAGTAGCTAGGTAAATCACCTACTGGTGAGCAACGGGAACTGATGACGAACACAATTTGGCAGGCACAATGTATACAGGCAGAAATCAACATACATAAATCCAAACAAATACATAAAATATAACATATGGCAATACAACCTCTAATAATGTCGGTTTTGGCTTCTACATCTTGAATATGAATGAAATGACGTAGAGTAGGGATGGCTATTTTTCAACTGCATCGTTTCACTGTGCTGTAATTAACACGAGGATTCGCTGTCTTCCCAACTTGGCAAGAAGACATTCAAACTCGTAAACTCTTTTTTTAATCAAATCTTTTTATTTTTCCTTTTTCTTTTACATGAAATATAAAACAACACAAGACACCACACAATACAATAATAATAATAATAATAATAATAATAATAATAATAATAATAATAATAATAATAATAATAATAATAATAATAATAATAATAATAATAATAGACATGACTTCACAGGACAATAATAACTAACAATAACAATGACAGTAGAATCACAAAAATAATAAATACAGAACCTAAAAATAAAAACAAATTATATTACCACAGACACCACAAAAGACATTTCCTGCCCTACTCCCGCCCCGTCCCCCACCCCAGACCCCCCAGGAATGAATGAATGAATGAATGAATGAAAACTTTATTTAACAGATTGCAGAATGGGTACAATACAGTACGGCTCAATACACACAATTGTTAAGGGGATGCAGACCTGAGAAAGACGTTTGTCTTGTTTCCATCAGGGTCCAACACCCCGATCCCGCTCAGCTGCTATATGGTGGTCTTAACCTTCTCGGCCGCCGCGACCCACAGCTCAATGCTGCCTGTCCCACTCCAACCACACGAGCGGTCGAGATCTCCAAATAAATAACATCCAGCAATGTCAGGGACCAGTTAATTACTGTGGGTCACTCTGGTTCTTTCCATCTCATTGCAATCAGCTTTTTGGCTGCTGTAACGCCTGCCAGAATAATTTGTTTCTGATGTATGGATGTTGGTAGTGAAGATATATAGTTTAGAAGTAATGTTGCTGCCGTGAGTGGAATTGATATATTACAGATGTTTGAGAGTTTAGTTGCTATAGATTTCCAAAAATGGGCTACTGGTGGGCAATCCCAGAACATAATGCATATAGAGAGCATAAAGTGCACTGGGAATCGGAGACAAACCCTCTTGTGGTTGTCCTGTCACCGATAAGCCAGACAAAAGGGTGTGGGTGCAACGCCTGAGCCCAGGGAACACTGTGGGCCCTGAGCGCCGACCTTAGTTGTAGGTAAAGGAAGAATGATTCGCCAGGTATATCATAAAACTCTTAGGTCCTGAAACGCTCAAAGACCATTTTTATCATATATATCTTCCAGAGTATGAACTCCCCTCCTCTCCCATTGAGGAATATTAACAGGTTTGCGCCCAACAAGTAGTTGCTGGTTATGAAAAATTGGAGAGTCGAGGTGCCACGGGCATTTAACCGCACAGGACCTCTCAACATTACACCACGTTTGAATCACGTGGGATATGATCGGTCCATATCGTAATTGGCATTTTGATATCTAGGGATAGTGGAGTATAGTACATCCTGTAGTCTGTGGTGAGACCGCTGCTGCTTCTAAGGAGCGCCAAGACACAGCAATTTCAGGGTCAAGCCAGTTTATCAGGGGCCTCAGCGAGAAGGACCAGAAATATAACTTAAAATCGGGGATTGCCAAGCCCCCATCCTGTTTCCTACGTTGAGTGGTAAACTCGTAAACTCTCATTAACTGTCAAATTAAATGAATGTGTGTTTATTGTTTAAGATAAGATAAGATATTGATTTATTGATCCCCTTGGGGACATTTGGGCATCATAGCAGCATGAGGGAGAGGGAGGTACAGGTATGGGCAGGGTAATAGTAGAAAGACATACATATAGGCGAAACAATTGGATCTGAATACAAACGTATGAAAAAGAAACGGTGTAAACAATATAGTTAACTCTGAATATAAGAATATGAGAAAAATAAAGTCTAAACAAAGGTGCAGATGAGGGTCTGTATGCCCTATCATTTATATTATATGTTACAATAAATATAGGCAATAAAGAATTTGAATCTGAATATATACTATTATATGAGTAAGAGTGAAAGTAAACAGTATATATACAAGGTGCAGTATAGTGTTTCGGAATATGTGTGATATTATGTGCATAGTAAAACACCATTGTTTTTCAGTGAAGTGCCCCTTTTAAAGTTAGGAATCCAAATTGGTTTAAACAGTGAAAAGTCTTATGATGCTATTTTGTTGGAGATACAGTGTTTTCCACTGATGAGAGTCTATTTCACTCATTCTGTCACCACCACCAGAAATAACCTTTAACCTTTAAACATTGTGACCTGTGTCTTTATCCCCGTCGGTCGTAGTGTGCTGTGAAACGAGGCCATAACTCCTACTCATAGAATATGTTTAGATCCAATTCATCTGCACCTTTGTTTACACTGCTTATTTATCTCATATTTTTATATTGATGATAATAATAGTAATAATAACTTTATTTATATAGCACCTTTGGCTTTCATACATGGATTGCAGCTCAAAGTGCTTCACAGCAAATAGCATAAAATGAACATAGGCATAAAATGTGCATACAGTTGACAGAATAAAAGCAATGCATAAAGTGCAGACATAAGAATAGGTATACAAAGACAATCAAAGTAGTGCAATGTAGAAAGTACATAAGAATAGGTATGTAAGACAATCAAAGTAGTGCAATGTAGAAAGTACATAAGAATAGGCATAAAATAAGTACAATAAGTACAGTGTTGCTTGAAGGCATGTGAACCCCCCCCCCCCCCGGTACACAGCCAGTCCCCCAAACACCCCACACATCAATCCCCACCACATCCCCATCCAAGACACAAAATGCAAAATGACCGCCGTGTGAATATTGTCAATGGCATCGCTTTATGTAGCAATCAGACTGAGATTTCGCTGATGGTGTTGATTGAGAGAGGAAACCCACAGACACCTGTAGACCAGGCAGGAAGAAGCTGTAGCGTCTTTTCTCGCTCTTCAGCCTTCTCTCTACTTCACCTGCCACCTGACATGTCACCTGGCTCCGTGATATGGTAAAACAAATATATATATTATATATCACGATGATCAGATTCTGTCATCAATATATATCACAATATCTGCTTACATATGGAAAACCGCATGTACGGTGTGATGGACTGCTTTATATGTGTGACATTCCCAGTTAGTTGATATTTCAGAAATCGTTTAGCGACATCTGCTTCTTGATATTCATTTAGACATATTTAGCATAATTGTGTATCATTCTCGATACAAAAAGAAAAAATGCACAATACGACACCACAGATAGTTGATAGACAATATAGACCTGTTCGCTGTCCATGTTAGACATCAAGGGGGCAAAAAGGAACGTAAACCTGGTCAGAACAACAGGGCACACTACAATATATTTGCATTTGTTAGCCATGCTAGCGATCTAAACAATGAATCAATCCATGCCAAAGCTAGATGTGTAAAAGGTGAAAGACTCACAGTACACTCACAGCCATGCTGATTTGGCAAAATGACATCCAGCCGTTTTCGTTTGAAACAACTTTTAGTCAGGGGAGTGTCATGGTTTCTCCATAGAGCCCTATCATACTTTTTTAGCGCAGCATCTCGCGCAGGTAGGGGGCAACTTAGTCACGTGACTCAGTTGGTATCGCTGATTGGCTCGAACACGGTATGTTTGTATACAGCGAACAGGTCTATATTTCCTGGCCCTATCTGAACGTATCATGTATTTCCTACCAAATACAGCTCATTGGCTACGGTTAATCATTTAGAATAGAATAGAAATGAGGCACAGTGATGCATTGTATAGTCTGATGGCTGTTGGAATGAAGGACTTCCTGTGCCGTTCAGTGCTGCTTTTAGGTAGTGTGAGCCTGGCACTGAACATACTCCTGTCAGCCAAGTCTGTGTATAGTGGGTGGGAGGGGTTTTCCCTGATGGCCTGGAGCTTAGCAAGGCTCCTCCTCTCCGCCACCCTTGCTAGGGAGTCCAGCTCCACCCCAACCACGCTACTGGCTCGCTATTTACCAACGATAACCTGTTATTTGATCACCATCCCCGGTCGTTTGCCTACCAAGATGTCTGTGGTGGCGACATAATCGGATACTGTGAATAGAGGCCTGGGATTTTCTGCAACGTCGCTCAAAGGTGGCCTTTTAAGGTGACGGGGGAAAGAGAACACCAGGAACTGTATAACTATTCTCTTGAAAACCGACCAAGAGCAACACAGGCCTGGCCAGTTATCTGTCATTCCGTGGTCCATCGGTCGTTTGCTATAATGCGCGTTACGTCATAGCAACGCCTTTCTATTCTGCCATGTGCTGGGAGCTGTAGCTGTAGCTGAATATTAGAGTTGGCTTCTCGCCTACATATACATTATCTATAAGCATCATGCGGAAAGAGGGTATTTTTCATTGTGTAGAAATTATAGTCTAACTCAAGATACGATCAAAACTCAGAGAGAGAGAGAGAGAGAGAGAGAGAGAGAGAGAGAGAGAGAGAGAGCGCGCGCGCGTTTGGGCACCTGATCAAAGTGTGACTATGTTTCCCTTTTGGCTCTCTCATTGTACATAACCCCAACCAGTGTTATTTCAGGCTTTGCTGTCAAAATCTTTTTACTGAAAAACTCTCTTACTGAGTCGTTACTGTAACTTTAGTCACAGGAAGTCCTGTGGTATAGCAGGAAAGAAAACAGGAAGTTGATGTAGCCAAGACGCAGGTTTTGTCTACAGTGACCTCCTATCCCATTGGTCGCTGCTACGGCTGTTGTGGAATGCGAAGAGTGAAGCGGCATTCCTAAGTAACGTCACTTCATCATCGCACGGTCCGTTGGAGGGAAAGGGGGGGAATGATTGATGTTTTGTAGGACCAATCCGGGAAGTAAGAAACACAGGATGGACGATGTGAAACAACGTTCAAAGCCGCCCCTCCCCCGATCTTGTTAACACCACTAGGGTCACAGGTTTTTCCTGTGACCATTCAACCTGACAAGGATAGTTTCTGTGTCTTTGCCGACAGCGACCCAGATCTTTCAAATATCGTGGGGACGGCAGGCGTTTGGGGAGACCGTCCATCATGTAACCTCTATCCCCCCACAGCAGCAAGGAGCGTTTTCCTTCCTGTCAAAGTGACCTTGAGCGCCAGAGGCACCGCAAATGGTCGACCTTGTTCTTTGATCCATTTGATGAAATGCCCACACATACAGTCTGTGTCTCAGAGGGATATGACAAGGAGAAATATCGAATTACTTTTTATGTTTTTTTTTCCAATCGAGTGGTCTTAAAGTTCTAACGGAAAAACACACAAGGGGAAAAAAAACTCGGGCACCATTGAGTCATTGAGCCATGGATGTATTTGACCTTGTTACCTACGACCTATCTGACCTCCTAGGTAGACAGGAACTCTCAATCACAGTGCTATTACCACCTGTTGCGGCATCGGGCGGGAAAAGGTGAAAGCCAAGGTTGTGACAACAGGAAAAGCTAATATTAGATGTTTTTCACACTGCGATAGCAGCACCATTAGACGCTGGATAGATGCCCAGGTTTTCCTGTCCTAATGTGGGTTGTTTTAAAATCGGCTTCATAAATATATTTAACGGGCGGCTAAGTGGCGCAGTGGGCAGGGCGCTCGCCACTAACGCAGGAGATGCTGGGTTCGAGCCCATCTCTCGGCGTTGCTACCAGCTTGGCTGGTCGTTCATACTAACACAATTGGCAGTGTTAGGGGTGGGAAAGCTGGTGGGTGGGGATTGGACGTTGTGGACGGCGACTCCTACAGGTCGGTTGGTGCGCCTGTACAGCAGAATCGGGAAGCATCTGGGGCAGCGTGAGCCTCCCACGCGTTACTCCTCGCCACTGAGAGATCGCGCTGTACAGGTGAAAAGATGCGACGGCTGCCTCCTCGTGTACCGGAGGGGACACGTGATGCAAGGCTTGGTCCTCACTGCAGCCGACCAGTGGGAGGCATGGTCTAGCAACGTTCGAGACAGGGGAGGGTAGAATTGAAGGGAGAATTGGCGAGGCAAAATTGGGATGGGAGAAAAAATAGAAAAATAAGAAGAAAAAGTGGATACAAAATTTTATTTATATTTGACATAACGTGACCTGTATGGTTTGTGTTCTAGAGCTGCGTTTTGGGGGGAAAAGGTTATTATAGTAACCCTATACAGCTGTATAGTAAGCCTGTTGGAAATATTGATTCTTCTGTGTTTAGTTCTCTGTAACAGGGACTGATGGAGTGGTCACGGTGCAACAAGCACGGTTACCGATGACAATCGAAGTTCACAAACGGATGTTGACATCCTGCAGGCCCTACCTTAGCCCTATCTTAGCTTAGCCCTACAGTAGCCCTACCCTAGACCTACCTTAGCCCTACCATAGCCCTACCATAGCCCTACCCTAGACCTACCCTAGCCCTATCCTAGCCCTACCCTAGACCTACCTTAGCCCTACCATAGCCCTACCTTAGCCCTACGGTAGCCCTACCCTAGACCTACCTTAGACCTACCCTAGACCTACCCTAGACCTACCTTAGCCCTACCGTAGCCCTACCCTAGACTTACCTTAGCCCTACTCTAGCCCTACCCTAGCCCCACCCTAGACCTACCCTAGCACTACCCTAGCCACATTTAAACCACTGACTCAAAAGTTCACACCATTCTTCCGTCTCTTCCAGGCTCGTAAAATCAGGACCTCTGAAATGACAGCCATCAAGATTGTCAAGCTGGACCCTGGTATGTTAACAGTGCAACCTTTTGAACTAGACTCGACTTGCTTTAATCATCACACTGGCAGCAGCATGGTGGGCTGTTTGGACCGCGAGGCCTCCCCCCCGGCTACTGTTGACCTCTGACCTCAGTGTGACTGACATAAGAGTGTTTTTGTCGAGACAATTGAAAACATGCGTCTCTGATTGGTCTCTTTCCTCTCCGCTCAGGTGATGACATCACGTCCATTCAGCAGGAGATTACCATGATGAAGGAGTGCAAGCACAAAAACATTGTGGCCTATTTTGGCAGCTATCACAGGTGCGGTATTCTCCCCAGCTTGTCTGACTCCAGATCTGTTTGGCAGCTATCACAGGTGCGGTATTCTCCCCAGCTCGTCTGACTCCAGATCTGTGGAATTCGTTGGCTTGTTGGTGGACTTGGATATGTGGAATTCCCGCTTTTATATCTCAGACCCCTCACATCAAGAATGCCGCATTCCCCTCCTACTCCCTGTCAAAAACGGTTTATATAAATATATAATCACTGCTGACGAGGGGATCTTTTTCTTTTCATGTTTTTACTTGAATTGAAAGTTGACATGCTTCTCTATTTTGTGAGCAAGTTTCATGACTGTGACACCCAATGAAAACACAACGTATTACTTCAAAAGTAATTCACAGTTCACAGTTGTTTCCTATGAATTCCTGAAAAGTTGACCCCTGATAGGATTTTGTTCAGCAGCAACAATATATATTCTCTGTCTCAGTTTGTATCTTTCATAAAAATGTTTTCCACTTTTTATTCTCTCTGCGTTTCACCCTCGCACTGTACTGAACTGCTACAAATACCACATCAGGTGATGCTGTGACGTCGTGAGCTTGGAATGATAAGGTTCCAGCTACTTTGAGAGTAGTTTTGACATATTGAGCTTGAATGTTTTCACACCCCATACAAACAAAACTATATATTTTTTTTTTTCATATGTTATTCTCCTCTCCTTTGCCTTCTTGTACTTTTTTCCTTTTTTTCTTGTTATTGGCTCTTGTTGATGTGTTTTGAACATCTATCCGTGTCTATCTTCCATTTTTCGTTTTAGTGTTTGCCTTATGTCTGTTCTTGTTTTGTGTTTCTTTTCTTGACCATGTTTACAGTACATGTATTTCGTTCATATTTGATTATGGATCTCCTCTCTGGTAAACAAGAATAACCTGAAGACTCTACAGGAGCACTCATTCAAGGGTACTACGACTATGCTTGCACCTCATGGTACCAAAGCACCTCAAAGGCGCTAAAAACAAAATTACAAACATCACAAAACAAACTGGTCAGACTACTGCTTGACCTTACTCCTAGAACCCACCTCACCCCTGTCCACTTTGACAACCTAGGATGGCTTAGAGTAGACGACAGAGTACAGCAACTTGCAATGGGCCTGGTCTACAAGATACACTACACGACTAAGGTACCCATGTACATGTCAAAATACTTCCCAAAGGTCAGTGAATACCACGACCACAACACCAGAGGGAGCTCCACAAATCATGTTAAACCCGGATTCGGCTCAAACAAGGGACTAAACACGTTTTGCAATTATGCCACATCAATGTGGAACGCCCTACCCACAGCTGTAAAGGAATGTAAATCACTACCCACTTTCAAAACCACTCTCAAAGAGCACCTACGGGAGACTGCAATTCGAAACTGGCCCCTGTAAATGTCCTAACCCAACCCCCTCCAATGTACAGTAAATGTCCTAACCCAATAATACACGAGACCCTCTTCTTGGGACCAAGTAAGGTTTCGTCGATAATCCAATGTACAGTTACCCACCCCGCCTACCCAACCCCCACCCCACCCACCCAACCTCCTCCAATGTACAGTTTCTTCATCAAATGTATATACTCTCTTTTTGTATCACAAACAATACTGTATTTGTCATCATTTGTCATCATTTATTTATTCGTACATGGAATTACCACAGTCCAACAGTACATATTCATATAATTCACCTTGTATGTCATATATGTTATGATGAATTGAAAATGGGGGACCCTGATGTAAACAAGACGAAGGTCTTTCTCAGGTCTGCATCCCCTTAACAATTGTGTGTATTGAGCTGTACTGTATTGTACCCATTCTGCAATCTGTTAATAAAATGTTCAATCAACCAATCAAACATTGATGGGACGGGAGTGGAACTTTGTACAAGCCCTTTGGACTTCGTTCCCTCCTAGCACTGTTTTTAAATAATGTGCTAAATAAATAAACTAAACTAAAGACACAATGGGAGTTTATTTACTTTGTGACACAATAGCCAAACAAATGCACTAGGCATCAATATCTTATGCCAAATTATTAGGGCTTATTACAAAACCGATTAAAAAGAAATAACTGTATTTATCAATTAACAAGTCAGAGTCCTCGTCTGTACCTTTCGAGTCCGAATGCAAGTCCAAGTCGATTCACGATTCCTGAAAATCAGTCCAGGACTCCAGTACTACAACACTGCAAACAGACATGTGGAACAGACGGATAACGTTCTGTGTTCCCCCTCTATAGGAACACCAAGCTGTGGATCTGCATGGAGTTCTGTGGTGGAGGTTCACTGCAGGACATTTATCACGGTGAGAGAACACATATAAACCAGTGGTTCCCAAAGTCGGGGTCGCGACCCAAAGGTGGGCCGCGAGCAGCCACGGGAGGGCCGCGAGATGATTTCCATAAAAAAAAAAATTTTTTTTTTTTTTTTTTTTTTTTTTGTCAGGCCACTGAACTTAGAAGCAGGCCAGGACGCGTTTTCCTTAATGCCAAGCATGCAGTGCAAAAATGCTTCCGCATTCGTCACCGCACGCCAGTGCGGTAAAGCGCCCTTCTTTTCAGACAAATGCTACCGTGCGTGCACCGGCGGCGGCGTGCTCGCTCAGGTGCGTGCGTGCGCCGGCGCGGGCACCGGAGCTCAATATATATAAGTCACCGCCCCTTATTCAGTATCTAGCAATAGCTCAATTGGCAAGGCCACATGGCTGTGGATCCTATGGCTCGTTTGCTGGCGAGTTCGAATCCCATCGAAAATATTTTTTAACGTGATTTTTTTTTAACGTGTATTCTTTCGCCGGTTAAGGTTAGGCATGGTTAAGGTTAAGGTTAAGGTTAGGCATTGTTTCGGAGTTGGTTAAGGTTAGAACGGTTAAGTTTAGGCGCTGTTAAGGAGCTGGTTAAGGTTAGAGTTTGTCAAAGAGAATGGCAATATAATTTCTATGGTTAAGGTTAGGCATGGTTAAGGTTAAGGTTAGGCATTGTTTCGGAGTTGGTTAAGGTTAGAACGGTTAAGTTTAGGCGTTGTTAAGGAGCTGGTTAAGGTTAGAGTTTGTCAAAGAGAATGGCAATAGACAGCCTATTTCCGCGCGACCTGGGCGCTGGGCGGCGGAAAATGAAAGGCGCATTACTGCACGCCACTACGGTAAATTTTTGCACTGCTTGCTTGGCATAAAGCTACACGCGGCCAGGACAGTGTTTCTAGTTGTATTCTAAAATTCTATTCTATTGTATTCTAAAATGTGACTATATGGTTTTATATTAACTTAATAAATAAACAAAAGCGAAAAATCTACTTATTTCAACGAACATTTCAAACTAAATAACAGATTATGCACATAAAACGCTGAAAACAACCGAAGCAACAATAGTATTTTAATGAGGCTATTATTATTATCATTATTATTTTGCAACAAGTTAGCCCTCTCATAAATAGCACATATAAATGAATAACTAACTAACTTGAACTAACTTAATAGGATTGAAGTGATATTTGGCTTAATAAATCGGTCGCCTGGCAAAAAAAAAGAAAAGAAAAAAGCCTGACGATGTGCATTGGGCCGCGGCTCTCTGACGCCTTATTTTCTGGGTCCCGGCCTGAAAAGTTTGCGAACCCCTGATATAAACAACACATAAACAACACATATAAACAACACAACATATATAAACAACACATAAACAACACATAAACAACACATATAAACAACACATAAACAACACATAAATATATATAAACACATATAAACAACACATATAAACACATAAACAACACATATAAACAACACATATAAACATATAAACATTCCATTCCATTTCCCTTCATGATACACAATGTGACGAGACTAGTGTCTGGACCCATGTGTGGGGCGACAGTGGAGGAGGTAGAGCAGTCGTCTGGTAATCCGGAGGTTCCCGGTTTGATTCCCCGCTCCTCCCGGGCAGTGTGTGTCGAAGTGTCCTTGAGCAAGACACTTAAGCCCTAATTGCTCCTGATGTGCAGGTTGACACCTTGCATGGTCCATTTACCATTATGTGTTGTGTTTTACATGTTTTCTCCCACAACCCTCACTCAGCGCCAGCCTCAGTCAGCCAGTCGGTACCTGTACACTCACGTAGGCTGGTGGCCCTCCCAGTCCAGCGGTACCTGGAGGAATGTGATTGTGTCGAAAGAATGTGTGCAAAACTGCTTTTGGAACGTGTGTGAGATTATGTCAAAAATAAATCAACACTGTTTTTTTTTTGGCGAAGTACCCCCTTTTTAAATGTTTTACATTTTTGCACTGTGGTCGGTCTATCTTTAGATCTACACCCGTAGGCCCATTCCTTTTCACCCCTCTGTCTGTACGAGCCATTAATCAAAGTGTTCTCCACAGTGACGGGCCCGTTGAAGGAGAAACAGACCGCGTACGTCTGCAGAGAAACCCTCCAGGTGAGACGCGTCCGGAGGACCCGGTTCACAGTGCAGGACCGGGAGATACGCTGCTGTAACACGAGTGGAGAACGGCAGCCATTTTAAAGGAACACGCCAACATTTAGGTAAATTAGCTTATCGTCTTCTCCAGAAAGAGACAAGAAGATAGATAACAGGTTCCTCTCTGTGCGTTCAGTAGAAAGCTATCTGGCTGCACGTTAGCCTAGCTTAGCACAATGAATGGAAGCGGACAGTGCCGGTTAGCCTAGGCATTGTCCAACTAACACCTCTCCCGAAGGCTACGCGGCACTGTCCGCTTCCATTCATTGTGCTAAGCTAGGCTAACATGCAGCCAGATAGCTTTCTACTGAACGCACAGAGAGGAAACTGGTATCTATCTTCTTGTCTCTCTCTGGAGAAGACGGTAAGCTAATTTCGCCAAATGTTGGCATGTTCCTTTAAGAATTCCCATATGTTCTTTTTCGCGCCCCAAGACAGTTCCGTCTGTATTTATGAACAAGCACCACTTTCTCCCGAAGCTAGAAATCAAAGAGAGCAATCAGTGACTGGGATGTAAAATCTGCTCCAGAGACGACGAACGGGGCTCTGATTTTATAATACAAGGCTGTAAAATGTTTGTGTGAGCTCTTACACCCAAATGAGGTTCACATTCTAGCATTGCTAGCAGGTCAGAACCAGAGTTAAAACCTCATTTGGGGTTAAGAGCTCACATAAACATTCATGGCCTCACAACGTCAGAGCCCTGTTCGCTGTCTATGGAGCAGCCCCGGATTTGACATCCCTTCGATTGGAGGGTTCTTTCCATAGAAATCTCTCATTTCTAGCTTTAGGAGAGAGTGGTGCTTGTTCACACGTTCAGTTGTACTGACTGCACCGCCCCCCAGGGCGCAGGAGGGACATCATTTGAATTCTTAAAATGGGTGGTGTGGAAGAATCTCTCCCAACTCTTTCATTCCTTTGTCTGATCAAGACAATAGCCCACTCGCCAAGGCCCTCCCCCCGCCCCACACACACACACAGCCATACTTCATACACCACACTCCTCTCAGCCATAATTGACTCATCTGTATTGTTAATAGGTTCATATTGTCCACGTGCATAATTGATTGATTCAGCTCCACGGCAGTGGTATTTCCCTTTTATACTGCCATGCATATGTTTGTGTTTCTTTGAAGCAATGTCATATTTACAAAACTAAATAAGCAGTCTACAAAAAAGGTTTTTCCAATACCATCATCAACAGTATATATATATATATATGTGTCTTTAAATTTTTTTTTAATTTTCTGCGGCCGGGTAGCACAGCAGACTAAGCATCTGTCTACCACCACAGAAACACTGGTATCGAATCCGGCTGTCAGCGGTGCCTCCGGCTTGGCTGGTCGTCATACTGGCACAATTGGCAGTGTCAGCGGGAGGGAAGCCGGTGGGTGGTAATCTGGTCGTTGTAAACAGCGACTCCTACACGTCGTTCAGGGCGCCTGCACAGCGAGGGAGGGAAATGGTGAAGGTAGTGTGACCTCCCACGCGTTACAGTTCACCAATGAGAGTCCTCGCTGCCAGGTGAAAAGAGGCTGCTGGCTGTTTCCTATGTATCGGAGGAAGCATGTGATAGACTTCAGGGCTCCCTAGACCGACCAGTGGGGGCACATGCGAGCAACGACCAGGAAGGGGAGGGGGGAATTGGCATAATGACTAAATTGGGATGGGAGGAAAATACAGAAAAATAGGAGGAGAAAAAGTGGATACATTTTATTTTTTTATTAACCTAATATTAGATTTGCACATTGCAGCAGCAGTAACATAAATCATTTGAACGGGAAATAGCACCAAGCAGACAATTGTATTACTAGATAATAGACAACAAATGTATGTCATATCATTATCATTTGTATTGGAAAACTGAATACAGTCAATTACCATCATACTGTCAAAACAAACTAATGATCCGTCGCTATTAACAAGATGAGGTCACTTCCTGTCAGCGGCCTGGTTCCTGCCGCCTCACGCTGCAGATGGAAGAATGAATCACTTGTTGTTTTGCTTTCCTTCTAACCACAGAAGAAGAAGATAGTATTTAGCAGCCAGACTAAATACAGTGATAGATGCTACTGGAGCCTAAATACAGCGTTCACAACATTACAGCGCCTGCCTTTGCTATAGTTACGCTCAACGACGGCTTTAGTTGTTATCGACTGTGACCTTCTGTACTTCACAAGGTCCTGTGGGATTATTCAGAATCAGAAACACTTTATTTTGCCAAATGCAACAGATGTTAACTCACCGTACAGGAGGCCTTCAGCGGCTCGCAGGTTTCACAGTACAGACACACAGCCTGACAGACACACAGCCTGACAGACACACAGCCTGACAGACACACAGCCTGACAGACACACAGCCTGACAGACACACAGCCT
Source organism: Notolepis coatsorum (assembly GCF_963971535.1). Classification (NCBI taxonomy): domain Eukaryota; kingdom Metazoa; phylum Chordata; class Actinopteri; order Aulopiformes; family Paralepididae; genus Notolepis; species Notolepis coatsorum. Next base: position 100,655,558 of record NC_140165.1, read on the forward strand.
GACAGACACACAGCATGACAGACACACGTGGGACAGTTCACACAGTGCACAAGAACAACAGACATCAGACATACTGTATCACTCTCCATATATATACCTATCACTCTATACATATACATATCAATCTCCATATATATACCTATCACTCTATACATATACATTATGTTGTTTTCTTTGTTTGTTTCTTCCCTCAGGGTTTGCATCACCTGCATGAGACCGGTAAAATGCACAGAGACATTAAGGTAAAAAAAAGTCTGTTTGCTATCGTATAATTATGGTCCCATGTTGTTGTTGTTGTTGTTGTTGTTGTTGTTGTCTGATGTATCTTTTGGTGTGTGTGTGTGTGTGTGTGTGTGTGTGTGTGTATGTATGCTCATGACAGGGAGCCAACATCCTTTTGACAGAGCGAGGAGACGTGAAACTGGGTCAGTAGTGACATCTATATCATCTACTTGTGCACACACACACACATGTACACGTATACATACACACACACACACACATACACTATTACACATGTGCTTGCACGTTCACACACACACACACACACACACACTCACACTCACACTCACACACACACACACACTCATAATTACACACACACACATCTGCAATACCTATTTAACTACTTCCTGACTTAATTTAGTTTGCTAAAAATAGATAATTATCTATAATATATATTGAATTCCACGCGTCATGCCTCCTTCTGCTATTACACTCTCTATCTGCTATGACAATCCTCCCTTCTTCATGCCCCCCGCAGCTGATTTTGGCGTGGCAGCGGAGATCAGCGCCTCTGTAGCCAAAAGGAAGTCCTTCATAGGAACACCCTACTGGTGAGAGAAAAGACCCCCCTGCACTCTGTTCTGCACTCCCTTTCTGATACACGGAGACCTTGACAACACACCGCCTCCCCACACACACACGTACTCCATGGTTCTTAAAGGAACACGTACTCCATGGTTCTTTTTTTTTTTATCCACTTTTTCTCCCATTTTCTATATATTTTCTCCCATCCCAATTTTCGTATCATCCAATTCAACCCTCCCCTGTCACGAACGCTGTTTCTTGCCTCCCACAAGCCGGCTGCAATGTGGACTAAGTCATACATAGCACAAGTCCCCTCCGGTACATGAGGTAACAGCAGTCGCATCTTTTCACCTGCGCAGCTCGATCTCTCAGTGGCGAGGAGTAACGCGTGGGAGGCTCACGCTGCCCCCAACACTTCCTGATTCTACTGGGCAGGCGCACCAACCGACCTGTAGGAGTCGCTGTCCACAACGCCCGATCCCCACCCATCAGTTTCCCACCCCCTAATACGGCCAATGTGTATTAGTATGAACGACCAGCTAAACTGAAAGCAATGTGGAGCGCTGGGCTCGAACAGGCGAGCCCAGCGTCTCCGCATTCGTGGCGAGCGCCTTGCCCACTACGCCACGTAGCCGCCCGTACTCCATGGTTCTTAAAGGAACACGTACTCCATGGTTCTTAAAGGAACACGTACTCCATGCCTGTGGTTCTTAAAGGAACACGTACTCCATGCCTGTGGTTCTTAAAGGAACACGTACTCGTACTCCATGCCTGTGGTTCTTAAAGGAACACGTACTCCATGCCTGTGGTTCTTAACACTAGTACAGCCATGGAGAAAATGTCACTGATTCCCGCCGGAATGGGTCAGATGACCCGACAGCTTATATGAGAAATATGAGAGAAATAAACAGTGTAAACTATATAATTACCTCTTAATATAAAAATATGAGGTTTACCACAGGTTTGAGTGACAATTTTTTTTTAACCCTTTCTCTGCCACGCTTATGTACATCCTTATACCATCCTCTGCCAGCTCTATTTGTCTATGGAGAAGTTCCCCTTCTTTGCAGGGCTATAACTTTTTTAATTGTATTGCTAAATTGACATTACTATGGCCCATTCAACGTCAATTATCTATCGTTTAGGATGTAGCAACGTTCTACTTTTTCATTCACATATTCATACTAAAATACGGTCTAAAGTATAAATATGTTTTTATCGTTTTCTGCAGCATTCTGCAGAACGTGATTTATAGCCCTAAATGCATTATATTGATGATCAAATACAGTTTGATAGCGATCGGCGCCAGATAAAAATTTTCAAATGTACGTGCTTCTAGAAGTTACTACTCATCATCTGATGTTGACCGGATGGGGGGGGGGGGGGGGGGGTCGTTTATAATTCCGTGGCCAACGTTAGATGATTCATGTAGTGTGGGTGATATGATCATCAGAGCAGTTTGTATCGAACACGGTAATAATAAACGCTGAAACTTACCCCAGTCTCCTCGGGCCGTTGGGCGATGGGCGTGGAGCAAAAAGATTGCTATTATGGGATGTTGAAATATGCTATCCATTTCCAGGTTGTATAATAGTATATACGTCCAAATCATGTTGTTTATCGAGTTATTGGCAACGGATCGCTATCCATTGTGTCGAGCTCGAGTCCCGTGAGTGATAGCGAGTGGTCGGACCGAATATGGATGAGCACCAGTTTCCGGTTTGCTGTTTGGGCGATCGGCCACCAGATGGCGCTCTTGAACCGTTGGAGAGTTGAGAGGAGATCAACAGGGGATCTCAAGACTCCGCGGGTGAAATATGATTGCCATCACAGATTTTTTAAATATTGATCTCAATGACGTGTTACGGCGTCATTGGCAGATTACGCATGGCGGAGAATGACGTGTTACGGCGTCCTTGGCGATTAAAGGGTTAATGTAAAAATAATAATAATAAATAATACATTTTATTTTGATGGAAGAGCTACACATTGACGGGGCAAACAGCCACATGCGGCTCGCGAGCCACGGGTTGGCCACCCCTGCGCTAGACGCTCGCAAAGTGCTGTGACTTTACGTTCTAATTACATTTTCCTGAAGTCATTTAGAAATTTCAGAAACCGTGCCAGATAAAACAGGTACTTTTAGGAAAAGTCATTGAGTGACAGCTGGAGCTCGACCGAGTGACGAGGATACATTTATTGAAAATGCCTAGGGGTCATTTGACCCCTTGTCGGCTGTGCTAGTTAAACTCCATTTCTGTGGTTCTTAAAGGAACACACCAACATATTTCCCATAATGTTGGCGTGTTCCTTTAATCTGGGGTCCAGGGAAATGTTTTAGACTGTGCATTCTGATCATAGGTTTCACTCTCTGAATATACAGTAGACTGTTTCAGGGTTTCAAAACAACAACACAATATATTATGTACCCATGTGCGACTTATACTGGCCCTTAGAAACAGACAATATGATAGTTTGGATGAAATGGCTGCTACACACCCTGGACGTTACCGATGGTGTCCAGTTAAATATTTAGAATCACGGTTGTTTCTTTAGAAAAGTGGCAGACTTTGATTTTCTATTTGCTATAAAGTTATGAGGACCCTGAACGGCATGACCAGTGTGTGGAACTCCAACCTCCCCCGACAAATCAAACTCAGCTTCTTTTATGCAACAGTGGAGTCTGTTCTCCTATATGGCAGTGAATGCTGGACCCTGAAGCCCACCCTGCAGAAGTCCCTAGATGGGTGCTACACCAGAATGATGCGTGTAGCACTTAACATCAACAAGGATGAGCATGTCACCAATGCAAATTTGTATGGGGGGGGGCGCTAAGGGTGAGAGAGAAAGTAGCAGTCAGGAGAATGAGGCTCGCAGGTCACTGCCAGAGACACCAAGAACTGCCAGCCAGCAAACTTGTGCTGTGGGAGCCAACATACGAGGACGTCCCACACTAACATACGTGGACGTACTCAAGAAAGATGCAGGAGCAGAAAGTACCGGCGAGCTAGCCGTATGCATGGAGGATCAGGATGACTGGAAGCACGGATGGAGGGCCCGTCCGAGGACGACCTAGATCAGATAGGAGGGAACAACCTACAGTATCACCTACTATATGACTGAGACTATACTGAGATTCAAGACTTGAAGGAACACGGCAACATTATGCGTAATGCGCTTACCGTCTTCTCCAAAGTCAGACGAGAAGATAAGACACCAATTTCCTCTCTGTTCGTTCAGTAGAAAGCTATCCAGCTGCAAGCTAGCCTAGCTTAGCACAAACGAACAGAAGTGGATAGAGATCGGCTAGCCTAGCTGTTGGCTAAAATCACCTCTCCCGGAATTTTAAGCATTTATCTCTATCTATCTATCTATCTATCTATCTATCTATCTATCTATCTATCTATCTATCTATCTATCTATCTATCTATCTATCTATCTATCTATCTATCTATCTATCTATCTATCTATCTATCTATCTATCTATCTATCTATCTCCTGTCTGACTCTGGAGACTATGGTAATCGTGTTTCCCATAATGTTCCTTTAAGTTTAACATTATTTAGCAACTGAAAACACAATTAAAACAGCGTGAAGACTGTTATTCAATTCTGCACTAATGATCCTATCCAACAGGGTCCCCAGGATTGTGGTATGAGTATGTGTTTGAGGGTCCTTGACATTAATTGATTGATTGATTGATTGATTGATTGATTGATTGATTGATGTCTTTATTGATGCAATAAAACAAGGATTGCGCAAAACAATACAAAGAATATTTATGAAAAGGATAAAAAACACAATAAAGCCCTAGAGCGTGTTTCCATTGTGGTCCTTTAAAACAATGAAAAGCTTTGGGAAGCCCTACTCTCCTGCCCATACTACTTGTGTTTCCCTCCCTTGTCCTTGGCTGATATCGTCCGTGTCAGGATGGCTCCGGAGGTCGCAGCCGTGGAGAAGAAGGGAGGATACAACCACCTGTGTGACATCTGGGCAGTGGGCATCACCGCCATCGAGCTGGCCGAGCTCCAGCCGCCCATGTTTGACCTCCACCCCATGAGGTGAGACGCCACAGCTGTGAGTCGGTACAGACCACCGCCGACGCGGAAGGATTGCAGCTCACAGTGCTTCACAGCAAATAGCATAAAATGAACATAGGCATACAATTAGCATACAGTTGACAGAATACAAGCAATTAGGGCTGTCCCCGACTAAGGATTTGGATGGTCGACTAAGATTGGCCAAAATGTGCCGTTAGACGACTATTGGTCGACTAAAAAAAATATATAAAAAAATAAATAAAATTATTTATTAAATTTTTTTTTTATCATTCCATTTGGGCTGTGGGGGGTGCTTAATGTCTGAAGGAGTCGACTGAAGGCTTCTTGTCCTCTGCAAAAGCATGCAATTGGTCCACTGATGGATACATCTTGATATTTGTCTAGTCTAGTGTGTTCATTAGATGGGTGAAATCCTCTTTCAGTGCCTCTGTGCCTGTTTTCGTAGGCAGTTAGGGTGCTTTCTCACTCACCATCGGGGTCGAATCAGCTCCGTTCCGTCTCGTTCCGTCTTTGGGTGCGAACTCCCCCCCCTCTCCCCCCTCTAGATTGTGTACACACTTCAGTCTTGGTTCGCTCCGGGTTTTGTTTACGGTTTGCGTTTTGAGCGTGTAAGCTTGCCGTAGGCGATGATGTCACGCTCGAACGTCAACAAAGGAAGGAAGAGTTTAACACACAGTGGTGGAGACTGGATGCTGATATAAAAGAAACAAATTACCAATAAATATGAAGTTATATTTGAACCTCTGTTGTCAAGCCTTGTCAATATAACCCACCCCCTTTTCTCACGAATGGAACTGGTGTTGTGGAGTCCGCTTTTGAGCGTTTTCCAGGGCTAACGCTAGTTAGCTTAGCCTATTACTAGTAACATTGCTCACATCAATTATATTGAATGTCATTGATCTACCGGTCGATCACGGCCGACTGGTTGGGCACCACTGGTCTATAGAAATAAATGCATTAGAACAAGAAAGTATAGTAGACATAGCAATGGCAAACGCTAACGCTAAGCTAACGGCTAACGCTAGTTAGCTTAGCCTATTACTAGTAACATTGCTCGCATCAATTATATTGAATGTCATTGATCTACTGATCGACCACGGCCGACTGGTTGGGCTCCACTGGTCTAATAGAAATAAATGCATTCGAACAAGAAACCAATGTATAGACATAGCAATGGCAAACAAAATTGCCAGGCCTAATGCGAGCCAGGGAAGTGTTGTGCTTTGTAACGTGGCTTCATGTTTTCATCCACTGAGCTGTGAGGCTCCACATGCTTATTTTGGTTGAGGTCTGAACTCGCAAATTGCCCATAAATATCGTTTTTGTGGGTATTGTCCAGTTGTTGCTGTGTGTTTTTATCTGCCCAAAATTCAAGCAAGCATGAAGCATTACAGTAACGACGCTGTGTGTGTCAGCAAGTTGATACAGAAGCCTCCCGTGTTTTGGTACAAGCTTGTACACCACGCCCCCGTTCCCACTGGCACGCACCCGGAACCACCTATTTCAGCGGTCCAGGTTCAGCGCCCTCGGGGACGAATCAGCGGGGGACGGGGACGGGGGGCAGCGTTCTCACTCAGACGGACACACCCTTTTCTGGTGCGACCCGGCGCTGATTCGACCCCGAATGGTGAGTGAGAAAGGGCCCTTAGCCTCTGGTATGCGTGCCATTAGCGTTAGCCACGCTTCTAGGCCTCTTTTCTTTTGGAAAGAATGATAAAAAATGAAATAAAAAAGAAATAATTTAATATTTAATTTAAAAAAAAAATTAATTATATTCGACTAAGAGGTTGGCCAGTCGACTACGGCTCCTTTCGACCGATTAGTCGACTAATCGATTAATAGGGGTCAGCCCTACAAGCAATGCATAAAGTGTAGACATAAGAATAGGTATAGAAGACAATAAAAGTAGTGCAATGTAGAAAGTGCAGACATAAGAATAGGTATAAAAGACAATAAAAGTAGTGCAATGTAGAAAGTGCAGACATAAGAATAGGCATAAAATAAGTACAGTGTTGCTCGAAGGCATGTGGATGAAGACACACTCGTCGTTGGAACAAAAAAAATTATGTGAGCGGATTTCGGGCGTCAGATATCTCTCTACCCAAGCAGAGACAAGGGACGCATACTGCCAACTATCCAATCAGAATGGTGTTTGACTATCGATGTGTTTGCTACTTGTTTGGGACTGGATTGGGCCATGTGCACATGTACACAGATATTTCTAAAAGCGCATTTTTCCCCGTCCATACAACACCGCAAAGACGCTCACAGGCCGCAGGGATCTCTCATGGTCCTTTTTTTGCGTTTTCAGAAATATCCATATACATGTGGACAGGGGCCATTGGTCATGACGTTAGCGTTTTCCAAAAGCTCCATTTTAGCTCTGTTTCACCCATCCACACATATACAGGCAACGCAGAGTTTTAATACATCTACACCCAGGAAGGTGTTTTTAAAAACAGTTTTCAGTGACCTAAAACTCAATTTCATAGCCTTTTAGATTTCCAAGAACTGTTTTATTTTTTGTACAATGTTGGCCGCAGATTTGTATGATGTAGTTTAATCAAAGTAAAATGCCATAATTACACACGTAATAGTTGTAGTTATAGCCAAAACAAGGACATAGGCTTTCAAAATCAGCCTTTTACCAATAACACACCAAAGAAATTACATTTGAATAGAGGTGCTGAGAAGTGATTGTTTTGGGGAATGGCACATTATGTCACGCACGTAGTCTTGGAGAAGTAATGGAATTTAATTAGTAATAATGTGTGGGAACCCAGTGAGGACAGCATTAGGAATTGTATTCAGCTAAAACCTTTGGTCCACTCTTATAAAAAAGTACCATTTCAGTTTGATGGTACCTTCAGTCTTACCATGGTACCAGAAATTGTATCAATAATAGAGTAGATTGTCCACACGGTATTCACAAGAAACAGTCTATTCACAAGCTAAGCTACGATTAGCTACACTAAGCTACCGGTTAGCTACGCTAAGATACATGTTGCTCCGTTCTCTGTCAGACACCAAGAGGCCACACTCTCAGGTGTACCACTCTCTCATCCCCCCCGCCCCTCACCCATGGACCCACCAACCCAAGGGCACCATGGTCATGAGTGATTGACAGCTAAACGCCCCCACTCAGTACCCACAACCCCACACATGAACAGTTGGTCCTAACTAGGGTTGCTACAATACCACGGCACTGCCATGGTAGAAGTCATGTATTGTCATAGTACCACTTTTGTACTTAAATAATACCATGGTATATTCTAATTCAAACCATAATCTTTTGGCAGTGGTGGGAGATGTACACAGTTCCTTTACTTAAGTAAAAGTAGAAATACTCAGATAAATGAGTGCTCTGGTAAAAGTAAAAGTCCTCCATTCAGATTCTACTTAAGTAAAAGTAGAGAAGTATTTGCTATTGAATGTACTTAAGTATCTAAAGTAAAAGTATACATTCTACATGACGTTTGTGTATCCATTGACCTCTATTGTTACGATGGTGCCGCTTTGCTGGCATGATGTGGTGGAACTCAGTTTGCAGTGTAGAACGGAGAGATAAACAGGATACAGGAGACGGCGTAGTGGTGAATAATAAGGCTTTTACTTAGAACAGAAAACAACAAACACGACTGACAACAACGGTAACAATTAACACTTTGATCGCCATGGGTTAAATTCATAATTTACCATCCCTCGCCAGCTCTATTTGTCTATGGAGAAGTTCCCCTTCTTTGCAGGGCTATAACTTTTTAAATTCTATTGCTAAATTGCCATTATTATGGCCCATTCAATGTCCTATATGTATTGTTCAGGGTGTAGCAACGTTAAACTTTTTCATTCACATATTCATACTAAAATATGGTCTAAAGTATAAGTATGTTTTTATCGTTTTCTGCAGCTTTCTCCAGGGCCCCGTTCCCCGTACCTGGATAACTGAGTTAGCCGGATAACTTTCGGTTAAGTCTGACTTAAGCCGGACTTTCCGGCTCCCCGTACCTGGATTTTCCAAATCACCATGACAACAGATCCAAAAGTTTGAGCCTGGTCGAAAGCAGGGTTTAAGTTCAAGTTAGCCGGATCAACCATCGCCACGCCCCCGCAAAGGAGTGACAGCGCGTTTCCTGAAATTATTCCCACAGTCTAGGATCTGCGTTATACCATTCTGAATTACGTTTTTGTGCTCCATTCTTCCAGAGGGGTCTTTTGAAATGTAAAATAGACCCAAAATGCTGATACTAAATTCACTTTGTCCTAAATAATGCACGTTATATATACCGTGGCGCTCGCTCGGTGCGATGTACACATTATGTGGTTATTCTAACAACGCGCAGCATTGCAAATGTGAATCCCGCGGGGATATTTTTAATGATTGAAACCTATCGCTCGTTTGGCTCTGATTCCTTTCATATTCTCCGCTGTGGATGTTTAATGGAGCGCCTGGATTGTGTTTCATTCAAGCATAAAATTGAAGTGTCTATGCGTGGATTGTGGATCTTGTCTCGTTCATTAATGTATAAACAATGAATTTATCCCATCTGGCACAGTGGCACAGCGGTAGTGCTCAATCCTGCCAACCCAGCGACCGGTGTTCGAAACCCCGTGTTTCCAATATAATTTTTTGGAATATAATATTAATGATTATACGCCAAAGTAGCCTAGTTTCAAGTTAAAATATTATAAATCTACATGCATTGAGGATGTCATTCTTTATATAGCTCTCAACGTGCACCAAATTGAATTATTCCTACATCGCGAAAAGAAGGGGGAGACTAGGTTTCGAACCCCGGTCGTCTGCGTGAAAGTCAAAAGAAGAACCCGTTACACCACAGTGGAGATAAGTAAAAGATCGACTATACATCAATCAATGGGAAGAGAGCCGTATCGTTATTTTGTATAACAGTTTAACTAATTATTTTCGCTAGCAAGATCTCATTTGATTATTCAATCCAGCAGGCAAGTTTAAAGAAATATAATCTGATTGATTGAGGTAATGAGGGACTTAAAATTAGCCTATAGATAACGCATTTAACTTGTCGGCGAGGCGATTGAGCCGTACTGCAATATGTTACTAAAGTTTTAAATCAATTAATCAATCAATGCCGCTAGAGAATCAGGATCTCTGCTCTCGACACTTGCTGCCTTCTCGGCTGAGGCGGGCACGCGCACTAATCCTGGGTCTCAAGTCTGGCTTGAGTTAACGAGACTGAATCCACCTTCGAGGAACAGGAAAATCCCGGCTTCAAACATCGGGTTAACTGAATCTGGATAATGACATCTTGATCGACTTAGTTGAACCAGGTACGGGGAACGGGGCCCAGAACTTGATTTATAGCCCCAAATGCATTATATTGATGATGAAATACAGTTTGATAGCAATCGGCGCGAGATAAAAAATGTCAACTGGACGTGGTTCTAGAAGTTACTACGTGTCATCTGATGATGACCGGATGGGCGGGGGATCGTTTATAATTCCGTGGGCAGCGTTAGATGATTCATCCAGAGTGGGTCATATGTTCATCATAGCAGTTTATATGGAACACGTTAGAATATAACGCTGAATCTTACCGTGGCTTCCTCGCGCCGCTGGCAGATGAGCGTGGAACAGAATTTTTTCTATTATGGGATGGAGAAATGCCCGATCCATTTCCAGGTTGTATAATAGTATATACGTCCAAATCATGTTGTTTTTTCGAGTTATTTGCACTGATCGATGTTCACTGTGTCAAGACGGAATCTCTCTAACGATAGCGAGTGCCCGGACCACATATGGATGAGCACTACCGGTTCAAAGGCTCATTTCCCGTTGGCGATCTGCCGATCGGCCACCAGATGGCGCTCTTGAACCGCTAGAGAGTAGAGTGGAGCTTTGCAGTGTGTCTCAGGGCTCCGGAGGGGAAATATGATTTCGGTCACAGATTTTTGAAATATTGACATCAAAGACGAGTTACAGCGTCTTCGGCAGAATGAGCATGGCTAGGAATGACGTCTTAACTCGTCCCCGGCGATCATAGTGTTAAACAATGAACCAGCAAGTGTCTGCTGGCCCACAACACCTAATATACAAACACTAATTAGAGACGGAGGGTAATTACAAACAGGACACAGGTGTGGTAGACAGAAACAGAACACAGAGCACACTGGGAAAAACAATAATAATTGAACAAACTGAGACCAACAAGACTAAAACATATTTACAAAACACAGACAGGGGAACACAAGTCTAACAAAGTGGAGACAACAACGACAACACAGACAATAAACATAATAAACATAAATGGCAGTAAATAATATTAATCAGGTGAGTGAGCTGATGCCAGATCTGCCAGATCTGGATCAGCCCACCGGTTGGCAATGTTGTATTATGAAGGGGTGTATGGAAGGGGAGTTGAGACGGTCCGACACCTGGACCAGTCGAACCGGGAGAAGGGTTGCAGTCCGGTCCCGCAGGACCGGGGGAAGTGTTACACTCTATAGGTTATGTTAAAGAGGTATGTGGTCCAGTTATATATCATACTGGCTTTCGCGTCTCGGCGTTCAAACGTGCGTTCATTCTCAGCACTATTATAACGGCGTTCAAAGGTGTGCCAGATTTCATATGCATTTCAGCCGAAAACCCAGTTAAAACACACGTAAACAGGCTTCAAAAGTATGCGGAAAACCACCCGATCTGGCAACGCACCTGTCACCCCCTGGCTACGTCATCAGACTCCTCCTCACAACAAACAGTGGAACAGCGGAATCTGCGAGCAGAATGAATGAATGAATGAATGAAAACTTTATTTAACAGATTGCAGAATGGGTACAATACAGTACTGCTCAATACATACAATTGTTAAGGGGATGCAGACCTGAGAAAGACGTTTGTCTTGTTTCCATCAGGGTCCCCCATTTTCAATTCATATAGACATATATGACATACATGACATACAGATAGTCAGTACTGCTACATCTATACATTTATGACATACCAGATTTGCAAATACAGTACTGTTTGTGATACAGAAGGAGTCAAGAAAAGGGAGTATATACATTTGACGTAGAAACTGTACATTGGAGGAGGTTGGGTGGGGGGGGTTGGGTACATTGGGATATTGACAACCATACTGGGTAATTTACATTGGAGGTGGTTGGGGGGGGGGGGGGGGGGGGCGGGGGGCACACTGTATAAACAAGTAACACTGTACATTGAGGGGGGGGGGGGGGGAGACACTGTACAGACAAACACAATTGTACATTGAACTATTGACAGAACCATACTAGGTAAATGACTGTACATTGGAGGGGGTTGGGTTAGGATATTTACAGGGGCCAGTGTTGAATTGCAGTCTCCCGTAGGCGTCCCTTGAGAGAGGTTTTGAAAGTGGGTAGTGATCCACATTCCTTTACAGCTTTGGGTAGGGCGTTCCACATTGATGTGGCATAATTGCGAAACGTGTTTAGTCCCTTATTTGAGCCGAATCTGGGTTTAACATGATTTGTGGCGCTCCCTCTGGTGTTGTGATCGTGGTATTCACTGACCTTTGGGAAGTATTTTGACATGTACATGGGTACCTTGGTCGTGTAGTGTATCTTGTAGACCAGGCCCATTGCAAGTTGTTGTACTCTGTCGTCTACTCTAAGCCATCCTAGGTTGTCAAAGTGGGCAGGGGTGAGGTGGGTTCTAGGAGTAAGGTCAAGCAGTAGTCTGACCAGTTTGTTTTGAGATGTTTGTAATTTTGTTTTTAGCGCCTTTGAGGTGCTTTGGTACCATGAGGTGCAAGCATAGTCGTAGTACCCCTGAATGAGTGCTCCTGCCAGAGTCTTCAGGGTGTTCTTGTTTACCAGAGAGGAGATCCGGTACAAGAATCGAGTTCGTTGGTTGACTTTTTTTATTACATTGGATGCCATTTTGTCACAGGAGAGATTAGCCTCTAGGATGGAACCCAGGTAGGTAATTTCATCTTTCCTTGTGACAATATTGTCACCCACTGTAACTGAGAAGCCGTCGGTCTTGCTGAGTTTGTTATTTGAACCGAAGAGAATGGACTCTGTTTTGCCCATGTGTAATGATAGTTTGTTATCAGCGAGCCATATGCAGATTCTGCCTAGTTCCGAGCTGAGGGTTTTTTCAACCTGTAACTTGTTCTTGTCAGAGACCAGCAGGGCTGAGTCGTCCGCAAACAGGAACAAGTTGCAGTCACAAGCTGACGACATGTCATTTGCATAAATTAGGAACAGTAGCGGTCCTGCTACTGAGCTGCAGCAGCACTCGCTCAGAGTCAGACTCTACCTCTACGACGTCGGCGTATGAGCATTTAAAAGAGTTTAACGTTAAAGTCAGTACTGACTCAGACGGAAAAAATCTAACGTTTGTCTGTAAACTTTGTCCACCCGGTTTGAAGAAGCAAGTCCGCACATCGACGACGTCGACAGCAAACCTTAAAGTTTAAACGGCACATTGAGAATAAGCAAACGTCCTGTTTTTGTTTTCATAATAAAGACAATTCAAGCTAAGTTTTTTCTCATGTTTTTGAAAATATACTGTAGAGATGAAAGCTGCAGCTGCTACTAGTGTGGACTGAATAGGCGACAGCAAAGCGTTATGGAAATGCAAATGCCAGTATTCCGATTGCTGTCTGTGGTTCAATAATTTTTACAAATAATAGCTCGCAGCCAGCAACGTATTGAAAAAAAGAACTATAAAAATTATAAAAAAAAATAACTATAAACTATAAATTAGTTCTTTTTTGAAACCATGAACTTTAGTTCAAATTTTTGAATTATGAACTATGAACTGAACTAGTTCATTCTTAAAATTGTGAACTGTGAACTGAACTAGTTCATGTAGAAAGTGAACTTTCCCAACACTGGTAGCATACTACAAGAACCTAGGGGTCCACAAAGACGACTTCAAACTGGAAATGGTAACAACAGATGAGGTACTCAAAAAACTGAGCGCCCTCCAACCGAACAAGGCCACTGGCCATGACAACATCCCCTCCAAATTCCTCAGAGACTCAGCAGCCGCCATCACCCCAGTCATCACACACATAATAAACCTCTCCATAAAACAGGGACACGTCCCCAAGGACTTCAAAATTTCGAGAGTAACACCCCTGCACAAAAAGGGCAGTAAATTAGACCCAGGCAACTACCGCCCTGTTTCTATCCTTACCTCCATCTCGAAAGTCATGGAAAAAATAGTATACGAACAGGTAGAAAAGTACCTTGCGGAAAAAAATTTAATCTACGAATTCCAATCTGGCTTCAGAACATCCCACTCCACTGACACATGCCTTCTCTATTTAAACGACCAAATCAAACAAGAGGTGGACGCGGGCAAATACTGCGGCATGGTCATGCTGGACCTACAAAAGGCCTTCGCCACTGTCAATCACTCCATTCTGATTGACAAGCTAAAAGCAATTGGTTTTGATAGTCTATCAGTGAGCTGGATGCAATCCTACCTGGAGGGGAGAGAACAGATGGTGGAGGTAAACGGTACCCTATCCCCCCCCCCTCACAGTGAGCTGTGGTGTTCCACAAGGAAGCATACTAGGACCGCTACTGTTCCTAATTTATGCAAATGACATGTCGTCAGCTTGTGACTGCAACTTGTTCCTGTTTGCGGACGACTCAGCCCTGCTGGTCTCTGACAAGAACAAGTTACAGATTGAAAAAACCCTCAGCTCAGAACTAGGCAAAATCTGCATATGGCTCGCTGACAAACTATCATTAAGGGCGGCTAGGTGGTGTAGTGGGCAAGGCGCTCGCCATCAACGCTGGAGACGCTGGGTTCGAATCCAGCTCTCGGCATTGCTATCAGCTTGGCTGGTCGTTCATACTAACACAATTGGCAGTGTTAGTGGTGGGAAAGCTGATGGGTGGGTCCTGGGCGTTGTGGACAGCGACCCCTACAGTTCGGTCGGGGCGCCTGCACAGCGAGGGTAGGATCTGGAGGGAGGTAGTGTGACCTTCCACACGTTACACTCTCCCGGTGAGAATCTGCGCTGCCAGGCTGGCTGCCGGCTGGCTGCACATGCGTCGGAGGAAAGCATGTGACAGTCTCCGGCCTCCCGGACAAACAGTAGGGGGGAGTGCGCAACAACCAGGAAGGGGGTTGGGAATTGGCATATATAATTGGCAATAATGGGAGAAAAAATCGAAAAAAAGGAGGGGGGGGAAAAGATAATATAAAAAAATAAATAAAAAAAAATCATTACACATGGGCAAAACAGAGTCCATTCTCTTCGGTTCAAATAACAAACTCAGCAAGACCGACGGCTTCTCAGTTACAGTGGGTGACAATATTGTCACAAGGAAAGAAGAAATTACCTACCTGGGTTCCATCCTAGAGGCAAATCTTTCCTGTGACAAAATGGCATCCAATGTAATAAAAAAAGTCAACCAACAAACTCGATTCTTGTACCGGATCTCCTCACTGGTAAACAAGAATACCCTGAAGACTCTGGCAGGAGTACTCAATCAAGGGTACTACGACTATTGATTGATTGATTGATTGAAAAGTTTATTAACAGATTGCAGAATGGGTACAGTACAGTACAGCTCAATACATACAATTGTTAAGAGGATGCAGACCTGAGAAAGACTTTCGTCTTGTTTCCATCAGGGTCCCCCATTTTCAATTCATCATATGAATTGCATCATATGCTTGCACCTCATGGTACCAAAGCACCTCAAAGGCGCTAAAAACAAAATTACAAACATCTCAAAACAAACTGGTCAGACTACTGCTTGACCTTACTCCTAGAACCCACCTCACCCCTGCCCACTTTGACAACCTAGGATGGCTTAGAGTATACGACAGAGTACAGCAACTTGCAATGGGCCTGGTCTACAAGATACACTACACGACCAAGGTACCCATGTACATGTCAAAATACTTCCCAAAGGTCAGTGAATACCACGATCACAACACCAGAGGGAGCTCCACAAATCATGTTAAACCCAGATTCGGCTCAAACAAGGGACTAAACACGTTTCGCAATTATGCCACATCAATGTGGAACTCCCTACCCAAAGCTGTAAAGGAATGTGAATCACTACCCACTTTCAAAACCACTCTCAAAGAACACCTACGGGAGACTGCAATTCGAAACTGTCGAACAATTCGTAAATGTCCTAACCCAACCCTTTCCAATGTACAGTAAATGACCAAGTTTGTTTTTGTCAATATTCCAATGTACAGTTTTGCTTGTACAGTTGTACATTGTCCCCCACCCACCCACCCCTCCTACCCAACCCCCCCCCCCCCCACCCCACCCACCCAACCACCTCCAATGTACAGTCCCCCCCCCCACCCCCCCACCCACCCAACCCCACCCCACCTACCCAACCTCCTCCAATGTACAGTTTCTATGTCAAATGTATATACTCTCTTTTCTGGACTCTTTTTGTATCACAAACAGTACTGTATTTGCAAATCTGGTATGTCATAAATGTATAGATGTAGCAGTACTGTATATCTGTATGTCGTGTATGTCATATATGTTATGATGAATTGAAAATGGGGGACCCTGATGTAAACAAGACGAAAGTCTTTATCTGGTCTGCACCCCCTTAACAATTGTATGTATTGAGCTGTACTGTACTGTACCCATTCTGCAATCTGTTAATAAAGTTTTCAATCAATCAATCAATCAATCAATCAATAGAAGAATCATAAACAAATACTGGTGGTGTCAAAGTATACAAAGGTGAACGAAAGAGACTTTTGGTGTAACATGTGTCTGCCTGCTGTGTGGTTTTATCCTCACACAGCCACAGTATGTAAACGGCCTTGGTGTCCTGGTGACATTTAAAACTCTGTTTCAGAGCGCTGATGTTGATGTCCAAGAGCAGCTTCCAGCCTCCCAGACTCAAGGACAAGACAAAGTGGTGAGATTAGCTGTCTGGGATTTATACTGGTTGGATGTTTAAAAGAAACCCCCGCATATTTTCTGTGTTTATAATCTTATTTTCTCTCTCCCTCTGTCTGCCTGTCTGTGTGTGTCTCTCTCTCCCTGTCCCCCCTCCTCTCTCTCCCTGTCCCCCCTCCTCTCTCTCCCTTCCTGCCCCCCCCTCTCTCCCTTCCTGCCCCCCCCCTCTCTCACTCTGTCTCTCTCTAACCCTCTCAATCCTTTTCCCTCTTTCTCTATCTTTCTGTCTGTCTGTCTGCTTGTCTGTGTGTATCTTCCTGCCCTCCTCTCTCTAACCCTCTCTATCTGTTTCACTCTCTCTTTCTCCCTGTCTCTCTAACCCTCTATCCTTCTCTCTCTCTCTCTCTCTCTCTCTCTCTCTCTCTCTCTCTCTCTCTCTCTCTCTCTCTCTCTCTCTCTCTCTCTCTCTCTCTCTCTCTCTCTCTCTCTCTCTCTCTGTCTGTCTGTCTGTCTGTCTGTCTGTCTGTCTGTCTGTCTGTCTGTCTGTCTGTCTGTCTGTCTGTCTGTCTGTCTGTCTGCCTGTCTGGATGTCTCTCCCTGCCCCCCCTCTCTCTCACTCTCTGTCTCTCTCTAACCCTCTCTATCCTTTCCATATCTCTGTCTCTCTCTTTCTATCCATCTCTCTAACCCTTTCTCTTTCCCTCTCCCCCTTTCTCCCTGTATCTCTAACCCTATCACTCTCTTTCCCTCTCTCTCTTTCTCCCTGTCTCTCTAACCCCTTCTCTCTCTCTCTTTCCCTCTCTCTCTTTCTCTCTGTCTCTCTAACCGTCTCTCTCTTGCTCTGTCTGTCTGCCTGTCTGTGTGTGTGTCTCTCTCTCTGCCTCTCTAACCCTCTCTCTCTAACCCTCTCTCTCCCTCTCTCTTTCTCCCTGTCTCTCTAACCCTCTCTCTCTCTAACCCTCTCTCTCTCTCTGCAGGTCAGCAGGGTTCCAGAGCTTTGTAAAGATGTCTCTCATTAAAAACCCTCGTAAGAGGCCGTCAGCGGAGACCCTGCTCCAGGTGCACAGCCTTCTCTCTACGCAGCATCATTAAAAGAACACTCCA
>NC_140165.1:100678399-100695899 GCF_963971535.1 Notolepis coatsorum
ATGTTCAAATCGCATCCTAACTACTCTTTCTAAAATGATGTAGTTTGTCAATCTAACACTACTTTGGGAAGGTAGTTTAACTAAAACCAAACTACAATGCAGGAAATGGTTAGTGAATTATGATTGTGATTGTGAACAGTGTGGGTGTGTTTGATTACGTGGCCAGGGTGGGCCAGTCCTCGCTTAGGCATACGGATGGAACAGGGATTCCAAGGTGGAATCATGGAAAATGCTATTTCTGAAATAACAACAGTACTACTTCAATTAGAATTTAGTGGGTGGTGGAATTTAGTTAAACCACCACCCGACTACTACTAAATATAATCAAGATAAGATAAGATATTCCTTTATTCATCCCCTTGGGGAAATTAAACTAGTAGTTTAATATCAACAAGACTGATGGCCAGAGTAGGAGCATGAGAGAACTTGTGTAGCCTCTGTACTAAACTGTTTTGCTGGGTCAAAGTGTGTTCAAACGGACCGCCTGAGGCCCAACCTACCGGGGCGTTAACTCATCCTTGACATTGTAATGGGGACCGTGCTCAGAAAGAGAGGGTCTGTGCCCCAGAGCCGGGCCACGCTGCCCGCCAATCAATTTACTAGAAGGAAACTGACTGGATGAATTGACCCGTTTTGTGGATTCCTGGCTCTAATGTTGAGTTAATTGTAATCCAAAAATACTCAAATGTACTATATACATATCACTCTCAATATATACATATAACTCTCTATATATACATATCACTATATACATATCACTCCATATATATACATATCGCTCTCCATATACAGTATATACATATGACTCTCAATACATATACATATCACTCTCAATACATATCACTATATATATATACTGTACATATCACTATATACATATACATATCACTCCATATATATACATATCACTCCATATATATACATATTACTCTATATATACATATCACTCTCCGTATATACACATAGCACTATACATATCACTCCATATATATATACATATCACTCCATATATATACATATTACTCTATATATACATATCACTCTCCGTATATACACATAGCACTATACATATCACTCCATATATATATACATATCACTCCATATATATATACATATCACTCCATATATATACATATTACTCTATATATACATATCACTCTCCATATATATACATATCACTCTCCGTATATATACACATAGCACTATACATATCACTCCATATATATGATGATGTGTGTGTGATGTCACGTTTTGTATGATGCATGTGTTAAGCATCACATTCCCCCACCCCCCTACAAGGACCACAATGGAAATAAGCTCTGAGCTTTTTTGTGTTACATCCTTGGCAGTATATCCCGACTGTGCTCTTCTGTCACATGTTTATTTTTTATATTGTCAAATAAAGTCATTCATTCATTCATTCATACATATCACTCTCCGTATATATACACATAGCACTATACATATCACTCCATATACATATCACTGCATATATATACATATCAATCTCCATATATATACATATCAATCTCCATATATATACATATCACCCTATACATATCACTCTATACATATCACTCTCCATGTATATACATATCACTCTACATATACATATTACTCTCCATGTATATACATATACATATCACTGTTCAGTAATATGCTGGATAGGTTGTAATAATAAACATTTTCGCCTTTTTTTAGTTGATCAGGTGAAGTTTGGGCCCCCAAGGAGGAAGGTCACAGAGCCGTACCCCGACCTGGTAAGAGACCAGCCTAGCACACGATAAGTCATCATTCCTATCTACTAACTGTGATGAATTGATGAAGAATGTGACGAAGGGCTTCTATTCTGGCCATGCTTCAGCAGGGCTCCTACGACGACGACTGGAGCCTCTCTGGAGACGAAGACGACTCACCGTAAGATCCTCCTCCTCGTCACTTTCTACCTCTGAAGAGATAGAAACAGAAACGTCATGACAGTCGTTGTGAAATGCATCTCAAGATAAATACGAGGTGTCTCAGAAGCTAACATCAGGACAGTAGATGTCTCAGAAGCTAACAGTAGATGTCTCAGAAGCTAACAGTAGATGTCTCAGAAGCTAACAGTAGATGTCTCAGAAGCTAACAGTAGATGTCTCAGAAGCTAACGAGGACCGTAGATGATGACAGAACGTCTGTGTGTATTAATAGTGTCAGGTTGCTAATAGAATAGGTTTGTGTGTGTGTGTGTGTGTGTGTGTGTGTGTGTGTGTGTGTGTGTGTGTACACTTGTATTTCTATACTACAGGGGACACTGACCTGTTTACACACTCACGCAATGGGTACCAAAACATTATGGGGACAAATTTGGGTGTCCCCATAACACAAATTAGGGTATGATTAGGGTTATGGTTATGATTATAGGTTATGGTTAGGGATAAGGTTAGGGTTAGTTACAGAATGCATGCAAGTCTATGTAATGTCCCCATATTTCACATAAACAAACGTGTGTGTGTGCGGCACGTTCACCGAGAGAGCAGCCGTCCCAAGTTCCCACTCTCTCCCACTGTCCCTGAACACACAGCAGTCCCTCATGGTTCGTTCTCACCCAATGCGGCCGAGTCTGGCAGCGCGGCCGCTTTCCTTCCATTTCGGACGTAAAGGAGCGGTTGTACCGCATACTGCATACGCTCCTCTACATTGGAAATGAACTGAACGCAGCCGTGCCGCTGGACTCGGCAGGGAGGTGGTGGGAACGGCCCTTTAGACGGATAACCATCGGGTCTTCCTGTTGCAGGAGCCTGTTGGAATGTGTGGAGCAAGCTCTGCAGTTGAGGTAGGCCACAACCCCCCCCCCACCCGCCTCCCCCCCGCGCTGCCAATCAGCTCCATTGTGTCTTCCCCCCCCCCCCCCCCCCCCGCTCCTTCACCCACTCATCCCCTGTTGTTTCTCAGAATGAGCCGCTTGCGGAGTGTCATGTAAATGCAGGCTTATTGCAGCTCTTTGTGAGCTAATCGGTGGGTGTGTGCGCCGCGCTGCCGTCTGCTTAGCTAATCTACTCCGACCGCAGCATGAATTGTATTGAAGATCATTGCCTTGTTTCAACACGACCCCACGACTGGTTGTAGTCCTTGGCTTTGTGTTTTTTTTTTTTTTTGCTGCTTTTGTGATTTTGTGGGGCGTTTGTTTTTGTGTTGTCCATACCTTATCCCGGTGGTTCTCAACCGTTGATATGCGCTAGGCCGCCGGCCCGGCACCCATGTGATACGTTTTGGTCTCGGGGACCCCCAATCTGAGCCTGTTGTAAGATACAGTATGATTTTGTCCAGAATACCATAGATGCCTATAATGTAGGTGGGGAATATTGGAAAGAGTGAAACCTATGGTGAAAATAGTTACTCTTATTATATTCTTATTATATAGGATGAAATACTGAAATTAAAATATTCACCATCTTCTGGGGACCCCCCCCCCCCAAGGACCCCTTGAGTGTCTCTCTGGGCCCCTCGTTGAGAACCACTGTCCTGACCCCTGACCCCTGCCTCAGCATCCAGCTTTGTCATAATAATAACAACGTTGATTCTGAAGATGAGCGGTTGACTTGGCAATAATCCTTAAAGGGGAACAAGACTTGAATTCAGAATATAATTTCCATGTCAGAGGAAATGTCAGTCGATATTTGTGAACATGAGCTATTCTCTCCTAATGCCAGAAACCAGATAATCAAAAATCAAAAGGTGTGATGTCATCAAGTATTAAGTTGATTTTGTGGACCTACAGAACGTTTGTAATACCCAAATGAGTGTTATTCTATAGCAGTGTTCTCAGAGTTTTGGCACTCTGGTTTTTGTTCATGTTCACTAATATTTATGGACTGTAATATTATGTATTACTATTCTAATATATTATATTTATGTAATAGGAATAACATGTACAAATTCTGAAAATGGGCGTAGTTCCCCTTTAACACTTTTAGGTGTGTGATCACTGAACATTCTAATGCTGATGTCACGCCACTGAAAACTATAGAGTTCTAGATTTATAAAACAAAAGTAAACATTAATAAAAAACTAAAACTAAAAAACTCACACCCTAAAAGGTAAAACGAGAGTGTTTTATTATATCATCCATCCATCTGCTCGGTTGATAAGGATGCAGCTGTTTTTCCGTTTCTTCCAGAAGTTTAACCATCAGGAGAGCGCCATCTACTGACGTGAGTGGGAACAGCATGCACAAAGAAACCTGTTGAAACACGCATTGAAAGGATTTATCACCTCAACGCTCTTTTTACTGAAAGATTAACGTCCTTGTTTTCACGCTCTCTCTGGATGATGTGCGTTTGTCTCAGGGAGGTAAAGGGGGAAGGAAGAGTGGCTTGTTCAGCCCTTCCACCTCATCCCTGCCCGCCTTCAGCTCCATCACGCCCAGCACAGACGATGAGGACCTGACCTTACGACCCAGCTGCACACTGGGCCCCGACTCCACCATCGTGCCCGACTCCTCCTCCACCTCCTCCACCTCAGGTACAACGCTCAGTGTGCCCCATATACTGAGACCCATCATTTTTACTGATAAGATAAGATATTCCTTTATTGAAATTCGGGCATCTTAGCAGCATGGGGGGGGGGGGGGGGATACAGCAGGTATGGGCAGGGTAATAGTAGAAAATATTAGATCCGTAAAGTTATTAGATCTGAATATAAAAAATTTAGAAAAATAAACAGTGTAAACAATATAATTAACTGAATATAAAAATATGAGAAAAAATAAAGTGCAGATGATGTATGCATTATCGGTTATATTATACCTTACAATAAATATATGTAATAAAGAATTTAAATTGTATATGCACTAAACTGCAGCTACTAAGTTCTTACTGTCTGCTCCTACAGGCTTAGCCAGGTGTTCAGCCACGCAGGACATCAGGCAGCGCTGCAGTGACCCCTGTCTGCCTGGAGAAGACACTGCAGAGAAGACACCTGGGGTCGCCACCCCTCCGAGGAAGGACACGCCTCTCTCACCTGAGTGGAGTACGCTGAGGAAAAACACTGAGGACTCTGTGAGTTCCAACAGATCATTAAAAGAACATTATGAACACCATATCAAGGGTAACTGACCTCAAGCAATCCTGAGCTTGGGATTGGTCAATAGAGTACCTCAGACGCAGAACCATATAATTCTGTTTTAGATTTTCAATTAACAATGTTTTCAAACTTCATTATCTAAAGATGGTGTGTATATGTCTCCACGTGCATGTGTCCATCTGTGTGTGTATATGTCTCCACGTGCATGTGTCCATCTGTGTGTGTATATGTCTCCATGTGCATGTGTCCATCTGTGTGTGTGTATATGTCTCCATGTGCTGTGCATGTGTCCATCTGTGTGTGTGTATATGTCTCCACGTGCATGTGTCCATCTGTGTGTGTGTATATGTCTCCATGTGCATGTGTCCATCTGTGTGTGTATATGTGTCCATCTGTGTGTGTATATGTCTCCATGTGCATGTGTCCATCTGTGTGTGTATATGTCTCCATGTGCATGTGTCCATCTGTGTGTGTGTATATGTCTCCATGTGCATGTGTCCATCTGTGTGTGTGTGTATATGTCTCCATGTGTGTGTCCATCTGTGTGTGTGTGTATATGTCTCCATGTGCATGTGTCCATCTGTGTGTGTATATGTCTCCACGTGCATGTGTCCATCTGTGTGTGTATATGTCTCCATGTGCATGTGTCCATCTGTGTGTGTATATGTCTCCATGTGCATGTGTCCATCTGTGTGTGTATATGTCTCCATGTGTGTGTCCATCTGTGTGTGTATATGTCTCCATGTGCATGTGTCCATCTGTGTGTGTATATGTCTCCATGTGCATGTGTCCATCTGTGTGTGTGTGTATATGTCTCCACGTGCGTGTGTCCATCTGTGTGTGTATATGTCTCCATGTGTGTGTCCATCTGTGTGTGTGTATATGTCTCCATGTGCATGTGTCCATCTGTGTGTGTGTGTATATGTCTCCATGTGCATGTGTCCATCTGTGTGTGTATATGTCTCCATGTGTGTGTGTCCATCTGTGTGTGTGTGTATATGTCTCCATGTGTGTGTGTCCATCTGTGTGTGTGTGTATATGTCTCCATGTGTGTGTGTCCATCTGTGTGTGTTGTATTGTGTTCACTGATAGTTAAAGACAGTAGAGGTTGAGCCATTTATTATCTAAAGATGGTAAGTTAGAGTGTTTCATCCATTCATAGTTAAAGCCAATAGAGGTTAGAGGTTGAGTAGTTTCTTGTGACTACAACGCATTCACACTCCACACTGATTTACATGAACCCTTTCACTACCACACTACCAAAGGGTTAACCCTTTCACAACTACACTACAGAAGGTTAACCCTTTCACTACCTACCACACTACAGATGGTTGTAGTGAGTGTGGTAGTGAAAGGTTAACCTTCTGTAGTGTGGTAGTGAAAGGTAGTGAAAGGGTTAACTTCACAACTGCAAACATATGGGCTGCCTGTCCAGAATAAGTCACAATGGACTTATATGGCTCTTCAGCGCAAGGGTTCAATTATACAACAAACTCTGTGACTGGCTGAGAAGCTTTCTGTGAGCACTGGGACATGATCTTGTAAATGTATCACTCTGCATTAGATTTGACACATCTTGCATGTATTGTATTTGTTTTGTTTACTGTTGTTTTGACCGTTCCAAGAACTCTTTATATGTCGGCGGAGCTGAAGGTACACAATCACTGGCTGGATCAGAATATTGAGGACTGGACATTGTAACGTTGATGTTACAATGGCTACCAATCATTTGAGAATTCAAAAATATGATATATATTTGTCTCATTACTTAATTTACCTGGATGGACTATAGGGACTATAGACCTGTTCGCTGTTTACAAACATACCGTGTTCGAATACCAACTGAGTCACGGTGGGTAGCGCAGCGGACTAAGCGTCTGTCTACCACCGCAGAGACAGTGGGATCGAATCCAGCTGCGGTACCTCCGGCTTGGTCGGCCGTCCATACTGACACAATTGCCAGTGTCAGCGGGTGGGAAAGCCGGTGGGGTGGGTCCTGGTCGTTGTAAAACAGCGACTCCTACAGTTCGGTCGGGGCGCCTGCACAGCGAGGGAAGGATCTGGGGGAGGTAGTGTGACCCTTCCACACGTTAAACTCCCCCAGTGAGAGTCCGCGATGCTTTTTGATTTAATTTTATTACGGATCCCCATTAGCTGGTGCCATGGCAACCAGCTAATCTTCCTGGGGTCCACACAAAAAAACATACAAAACAATTATTGCAAAACAGAATTATTAAAAGCCAGTACTCAACATACAATACACAATAAAACTAACAATTAAGATGGCTAAAATTACATGCAAGCAAAGAAACAGAAAACAAAAAACAAAACAACACAAAATACAAAATACAGTGTTGAATACAATTTAAGATTGTTTTTAAAATTGAGTATTTTTTAGAATTGCTTTTAGAATGCTCATCAATGTTACTAATTATTAAAAGCCAGTACTCAACATACAATACACAATGAAACTAACAATTAAGATGGCTAAAATTACATGCAAGCAAATAAACAGAAAACAAAAAAACAAAACAAATTACAAAATACAGTGTTAAATACAATTTAAGATTGTTTTTAAAATTGAATATTTTTAAGAATTGCTTTTAGAATGCTCATCAGTGTTACTAAAACATCAATTTCACCATACCTTTAAAAAGAAAAGAAAACACAAAGTAATCAGAAGAAGTTTTGGATAACATGGCTGCAGCTACACTCATGCATGACATATATTAATCTCCTTCCGGATTATGGCTCCTTTGAGTCTCTTTTTGAAACTGTCCTTGTTTTCCGTCCGTATAATATGTAATGGGATCCTATTCCAGTATGTTATGGCTCTATATATTGCAGTTTTCTTTAGAGCGTTGGTTCTAGGCAGAGGTAGGGTGAAGCGACTACTTGAAGCATGTCTGGTATTATGGTCATGTCTATCATTGGTGGATAAAAGCATAGAATACAATTGAGTGGGTTTACCCAAGGGTACAAATGTTCTTTAAAAACCTAATCAAACTGCATGCTAGTCTCTCCTCCACCCTCATCCACGACAGTCTAGCATGCATTCCCTCCACACTATTCCTTATAGAGCAGTGAAGAGTGAGTCGGGCAGCTCTATTTTGAGTGAGCTGGAGTTTACTAAGCTCTTGCTTTGATGCGCTAGACCAAATTGCTGGGCAGTAGTCAAGATGGGACAAGACTAAAGATTGTACTACCATTTTAATTGTTGTATTCGTTAGGAGGTAGGCATTTCTTCTTATTATGGAGATGTTTCTACTCATCCTGGTAACCATGTTATTAATCTGGGTAGACCAAAGTAGTGCCTCGTCAATAGTTACACCCAACAATTTGGCCTCCTTCACTTGTTCAATACCAGCGTCTTGTAATGAGAGACTCAGTCTATGCTCCGACCTTAAGGCATATTTAGAGCCGAGTATAAGACATTTTGTTTTTGCTACATTTAGTTTTAGTCTGTTTTCAGTTATCCAATTCAAAATCATAAATAATTCACTCTGAAGTATCTTATTCACTTGTTCTCTGTGCTCTCAGCGGATGCATATATAGTTGTATCATCAGCATAAATCGCTGTACCTGCACTTGGCATATCATTTACAAATATAGAGTAAAGGAGGGGTCCAAGACAACTTCCTTGGGGAATACCACACTGGAGTGTTACCATATTTGACATGGAACCATTAAATATAACACATTGTTGTCTATTAGACAAGTAGCTTCTCATCCATTCCATGGCAGTGTCTTCAAACCCATATGTGTGTAATTTCAATAATAATAGGTCATGATCTATGATGTCGAAAGCCGCACTGAAATCCAAGAGCTCTGTACCCACTACTAACTTCCTATCAATCAGCTGTAGCCAGCTATCTGTAAGAGATGTTAAAGCAGTTCCTGTAGAGTATCCTGCTTTGTATGCATGCTGGAAATCAGAATTAATGTTGTTTTCATTGAAATACTTTTGAATCTGCTTGAACACAATTCCTTCCAATAACTTACCTATTACTGGTAAAATACTAATGGGCCTACTGTTTGAACCTGTAAATGGCTCTTTACAGTTCTTTGGTAGTGGAGTTACTTTGGCTATTTTCCAAGGCTGAGGAAAGACCCTCTCTTCAAAACATAAATTAAATATATGTGATAGTGGCTTAGCCACAAATTTTGCAGACATTTGTAGCAGTTTGCCATTCAGATTATCAACACCGCAAGGTTTATCTGGTGCTATGAGGAGCTTTTCAATATCATTTGGACTTGTGCTCCTGAATTTAAATCGGCATTTCTTGTCATACATTATGTAACTGAGGGGTACAATTCCCTGACTGTATTGTTAGATATGATACTTACTACCACTACCTCTTGTACTTTAGACTCTGACCACCCAGTACTAGGCATAAATAATTATGGTAAACACTCCCACGTAGATGAAACGATCCAACACAAATGTACCAAGTCGAAAGTCTGCGTTTAATAATAATTAATACATAGCAAAAGGTATGTAGAGCAATCACTTAATTACATTTATGATTTGAAATAGGATGCACTTTTATGGCAAATGAGTATTCGTTGGTATATCAATAGAGAACGTCCAATCTCTGGTGGCGCAGGCGGTAAATATACAACCTGGAATATTTAAGGAATAATAGCAATGATACTTTAATGATTATAGAACTGGATACACTAGGGGGGAATTCCGGTCGATTGTAAGACAACTGGAGAAGGGGGGGGGGGGTAGAGTCTGGCTGTATCCGTCTGGCCGAGGGTATCCTGGGAGAACCCACGGTTGTGCGGCTCGGTGCCTCAGCGATCCTCGATCCACAGATGAAAGCAGTCGGACTCTCTGTGGGCCGGCTTCCTCCGGTCCACGATGGAGAGACGTGAAGCGACCTCGTCGTGTAGAGCGTCTCCTCACCTGTCGTCCTCTCCGGGGGGGGGTTTTCCAACACACGGCAGTGTTGGTCTTTATCCATAGAATAATCACTGTATACAAAGCATAATCCGTGCCTGGGAAGGCGGGCTGTCGTCGGTAGAATAATCCGGTATGCAGGTCCACTCGCTCGTCGGCTCTGGGGCTCCTCGGGTGCAGCCTCACATGGGGTCGGCCACCCTGAATAAGCAGCCAGTTCTCTGCCCGAAACGATGGGGTACTGACTACGATAGTATTCTCACCGCACGAAGCACTACATATGAATAGACTATTATTAGCTTAATAGACTACGTCCAACTCGACGATATAGTGCCAAATATGACTATTCAAATATTAATATACACGATGTCTCAATACCGATGGTAGGCCGAACTTGGCCTTACTCCCACACGTGGCGTCGCGGGGAGGCTTTACGTCTGTCACTCTATTGGAGGGTAAGAAACTGGACTAAAAAGAAAGTCCTACTTTAGTAGCGCAGTATATATACGCACTATGAACAAATAGTACCGTTAGTGGTGCGGTAGCCAGATTCCTACGCGGAACTAGGACTTGTTCGTACATGTTGAGCGGTACGTTTGAACTGGGTCTGGGGGGTATGGCAGCCTGGCACCAAGGTCTCGACCAATAGTAGAATGGAGACTATTATGGGATGTTCAGTAGGCTAGAATGGATATTCAATGCATATTGTACAAGGAATATACAAGGGATATCAAGGAATATTAGAGAATATACAAATACAATTAAATATATATATATAATAAATATATATATTCGGTTTAATCTGGCCCTTCACAACAGCCACCCCCTGATTGGTCCCAGACCTAATCAGTTAAGCAGAGACAGATTAATCGCGTTGTCTATTTACACATAAGGGTTTGCTGTAGGGGTCAGTCAACTTCACAAAGTCATAGGGTTATAGGGTCATGGTCATCATCGATTGTGTCTGGGAGTCGGGGCAGTTCTATGAGCCTCGCCACGGGACGGGTGTAAGTGCGACCCTGGACAAGCACTTCAGCTGCTCGGACCTTGCCGTCGGCACCGGTGATCACTTTGCTTACGCGGCCGGCCGGCCACATAGCTCTGGGCAGTGATTGATCAATAATCATGACGACTGTTCCTTCCGTCAAATTGTCTCTCTCCTTTACCCACTTCTGGCGGGTCTGTAGAGACGGTAGGTAGTGCAGTAGGAATGTCCTTTGTTGTGCACTCTCTATGGTAGTGCAATCATCTATGTTGGGGTCTGCGGAGATAACAGTGCTCAATCCACAGAACACAGGCTTCTTATTCTCAGCCTCCTCCTGACTGGCTTCCCTCGGGATAGGCGTGTGCCACTCTCCTTCCGGGAGCTTTAGGAATGCTGGGCCGTCACTGTAGACATTGCGACGGGTGAGGTCATCTAGGGGCATTCCCCGGGTGATGACGTCAGCTGGGTTCTGTTTTGTATCAACGTAGCGCCACTCTGTTTCTCCGGTTAACTCTTCGGTTAAGTCTTGAATCTCGGTGACTCTGACTCCCACGAAGACTTTGTACTTGCATGAGTCCGATTTGATCCAGGCGAGTACTGTCGTGGAATCTGACCACAGGATTGTTCTAGACACCGGTATGGTGAGCTCACGTTGGATGAGCGTGGCTAGGTGCGCTCCGGCTAGGGCTGCGCAGAGCTCTAGACGTGGGATAGATTGTTGCTTGCGTGGGGCTATTCTCGAGCGGGCGAGGACAAATGCTGTGTAGATCTCTCCCCCCTCTTCTTGGGCCCGCAAGTAGGCTACTGATCCGTATGCGACCTCTGAGGCGTCACTGAAGACGTGTAAGTCCATTTTACATGTCTCTGGCCTCACCGTGGGTGGGAAGTAGCTTCGGCGCATATTAACGCCTGGGAGTGAGTGGAGCTCCATCTCCCACTCTCTCCAGGTGGATGCAAGGTGTGCGGTGATGGCCACCTTTTCCTGGCGGAAGCGGAGTAGAACGCCGAGTAGGGAGGGGCCGAGTGTGGGACCGGGCAGTAACTCTTTATTCAGATTTTGGGATCTGATCTGGTAGCTGCAGTTAAATACTATGCGGTCTTTACCGTTGTGATGGACCTTGTGGTGAGGCACGTACCACGATTCAGTGGTCTGGTCAGCCTCTTTAATGTCCATCTTTGTGACGTGTCCCGCTGTGATGAGCTTCTCAATCTCAGCGCGGTATACACTCTCTTGGGCGGGGTTCTTGGCTAAGCGCCGCTCCGTGTTCAGCAGGTACCGTTCTGTGGCGTCTGTCTTGGCGTGGAAAGTAGGCATTCCTTCTCGCCGCAGGAGTGGCGTGGCGTATCTCAACACGCCATTGACCGGGACTCTCTTGGTCCCTGTCTCAAGGAGGTGAATGGCGTAAATGTCATCTTTAGAGCAAATGTCTTTCTTTCCGTTCTTAAAGGGCATTTGTTCCAAGGTCCATAACCGCTCTACGTGTTGCAGGAGTGCGGTTTCTCCCTCTGTGACTCGGGAGTGGAGACATCTAGTG
The DNA here is from genome assembly GCF_963971535.1 of Notolepis coatsorum. Classification (NCBI taxonomy): domain Eukaryota; kingdom Metazoa; phylum Chordata; class Actinopteri; order Aulopiformes; family Paralepididae; genus Notolepis; species Notolepis coatsorum. Next base: position 100,690,890 of record NC_140165.1, read on the forward strand.
GCTGTACTTCGGTTGAGAGATTTGGCGAGCGGGCCTTGGAGAGTCCATCCCAAACGGGTCTCGACTGCTGCAGGACAGCCTCGGGGTCCGGTATGAACCCGGTCTATCGGGACAATGAGGTCTGCATGGTCGGAGCCTATCAACAGGGTCGGCATAGCATTGTCTATGAGCGGGATCGGTAACTTGCGCAGATGTGCATATTTCTCCATCAGCTTGGCGACGGGGTATGTGTACCGCGACAGTCCTATTTCTTGGCTGGTGAAAGCGTCTGTAATCTGGTACCGTCGCTCAGGCTGGCCGCTTGCTGCGATAGAGAATGAGACATTCTCGCCCTTTATCGTCTTCAAATCTCGTCTTATTGTCCGAATTGTCATTTGGGTTTCGCTTCCCCGCAGCCCTAGCTGGGCCGCAGCGGAGGCGAGCAGAAGGGTCTTCTCTGACCCGTCATCGAGGACGGCGTAAGTGTCCAGGACTTTATTCTGGTAGCTTAGTGTCACACGCACTACTTTTAGGAGTACTCGGGCTCCACTGCTGCTGGCGGGATCGATGTACATGACGCTCGCTTTGCTGCTGGATGGTGCGGGTGAAGGGCGCCGTCTGTTACTGTCGTGAAGTATGTCCAGATGGGCTCCATCGCACTTGGTGCACCTTTTCTTTAAGCGGCATTCGGCTGCCATGTGTGAGCGCGCACAGCGAAAACAGCGCTTGTTGGACTTTATCCATTGACTTGCTTCCTCCGCGTTCAGCTTGGGGAAGGAGTCACATTGCGCTAGCCAGTGTTCTTTCTCACAGTAGGGGCACACTATCTTCCACTTCTCCGTTCTGGAGGGGGTACTGTGGCTCCTGCTGCTCGGTACTGACTCCGATTGGTGCATCACAGTCACCGATCTTCTTCCATCATTTAGTCGTCTGGTTCCTTCTCTGGAGCCAGGGGTGCTCCGTCCGAATGTATCTAGCCGTAGGCTGCTGACTTCTCTCGCCAGGAAGTCTGCTAGATCGAGGAGGTTCGGTTCGGGGCCATTCGGGTCTCGGTGGTCTCTCTGCCGCCTAAAACGCTCCTGTCGAGCGGGCGGCAGCTTCTCCAAGATCCTTTCCACATTTGAGTTGGCGTAAAGTTCATGCCTCCCCTTCTCTCTCTGCGCTCCCAACATCCCTACCAGGGACTGCACTCTGATGGACAGGTCGTCCAGTGCTCGATTGTCTATTGCTGGGGGTAAGCGGTCGATGTGTCGGATCTCCTGGATCACGTAATCCCATATGCGCCCATACCTCTGGTCCAATGCTACCAGCGCTGCTGTGTATGGGGTGGTGGAAGTCGCGTAGGCGAGCGCTATATTATGTGCGCGGGGTACCTTTAAGTGCTTCAGTAGGATGGCGTATTTATGGCGTTCATCCAATACATCCACCAACATGGTCTCCAGACACATGCGGAGTTCTGTATACTGGGCCCGGTTCTCTTGGGTGAAGTCGGGTACCATAGGCGTGCCAATGTATGACGCTGACTGTGGATACATCGGCGAGCGTTGGGGGAGAGGCCTCCTAGGCGAGTCTCCTCCCGCTCCTTGGTATGGGCTGGTACCGGCAGTGTACCATGGCCCGCTTGTCCAGGTGCTGTTCCTCGGTGCGGGTCGTGCGTCGTGCTCACCCGGGTATAGAGTCGGGGGTCTGTAGCGCAGCTCTGCGGGAGTATAGCCTGGGCTGTACCGGACCTCCTGGTCCGGTAGAGTACTGTGCTGTCGTCGGGCGTGGTTCTCCTCCTCTTCCTCTTCGTCTTCAGTTAGGTCATCCAGTGCTTGTAGTCTCTGGTTTAGCCTCTCCACAGGATATGCTGCTCCTTCCCGGTTGCTAGGTCTCGCTTGGACCGGTGGGGGGAGGTGGTCTGTGGGGGGTATAGACCTCGTCTGTTGGTCAAGTTCAGGGTTGTTTACTCGGCTAGGGGATGCCGCCCTGGAGGTGTGTCTAGACGAGTTCCTGGAGCCTCTGGCGGAGGGAGAGGGTGTTGTCCGTCTGATCAGCTGTTCTATTAGTTGCGCTTGCTGTTTGTCGCGCTCTGCGTCCCGTAGAGCACCAGCAGCTGCTCGCTGGCTGTCTGCTCGGTCTCGGGCCACATTCTCTTCCCTCTGAATGCGTCTTATTTCTAGACGTATATGCTCTTCTTCGCTCCGCTGCTGGATCTGCAGTCGGTCGCGTTCAGCAGCGGCGTTCAGGCTGATGAGGAAGGCCTGCTGTAGGGTCCTCTCTGCCTCGCTGGGAGAAGGCGGTTGTATAGGGGAGCCTTCCCTCGGGGTACTCCTTGCGGAGCCTTGGAGCTCTATCTCCACGGTGCTCTCCCCTTCTTCTTTCGTGCCGAGTTCTCTCTCGGTAGCGTTGTATTCCTCCCGGGACTCATCGGGGACTACTTCTTCAGTACTGGCGGGGTGTGAAGTCATGTCTGGTTCCCACTGGTCCCCACCGTGAACTTGGTCAGTCACATTAGAACCCGTAGGGGCCTCTATGGTCGGGGTAGTCTGGGCGTTGGGGTTAGACATACTTTTACTTTCTAGTTTTACCGCGTTTACTGTTAGTAGAAGACTAGGTTGTTGACTGACAGCGTAAGCCTCTAAGTACTGAGGGAGCCGTCGTTCGCGCTGCGGGCGTTGGTTAGGAGGATCGTTTCGTGGAGTGTTCATCATAGGCCATTTCAATATTAATAACACTATATTAATATTACACTAATTACCCTCCGGCTCGAAGGACCAATTGTAACTGAGGGGTACAATTCCCTGACTGTATTGTTAGATATGATACTTACTACCACTACCTCTTGTACTTTAGACTCTGGCCACCCAGTACTAGGCATAAATAATTATGGTAAACACTCCCACGTAGATGAAACGATCCAACACAAATGTACCAAGTCGAAAGTCTGCGTTTAATAATAATTAATACATAGCAAAAGGTATGTAGAGCAATCACTTAATTACATTTATGATTTGAAATAGGATGCACTTTTATGGCAAATGAGTATTCGTTGGTATATCAATAGAGAACGTCCAATCTCTGGTGGCGCAGGCGGTAAATATACAACCTGGAATATTTAAGGAATAATAGCAATGATACTTTAATGATTATAGAACTGGATACACTAGGGGGGAATTCCGGTCGCTTGTAAGACAACTGGAGAAGGGGGGGGGGGTAGAGTCTGGCTGTATCCGTCTGGCCGAGGGTATCCTGGGAGAACCCACGGTTGTGCGGCTCGGTGCCTCAGCGATCCTCGATCCACAGATGAAAGCAGTCGGACTCTCTGTGGGCCGGCTTCCTCCGGTCCACGATGGAGAGACGTGAAGCGACCTCGTCGTGTAGAGCGTCTCCTCACCTGTCGTCCTCTCCGGGGGGGGGTTTTCCAACACACGGCAGTGTTGGTCTTTATCCATAGAATAATCACTGTATACAAAGCATAATCCGTGCCTGGGAAGGCGGGCTGTCGTCGGTAGAATAATCCGGTATGCAGGTCCACTCGCTCGTCGGCTCTGGGGCTCCTCGGGTGCAGCCTCACATGGGGTCGGCCACCCTGAATAAGCAGCCAGTTCTCTGCCCGAAACGATGGGGTACTGACTACGATAGTATTCTCACCGCACGAAGCACTACATATGAATAGACTATTATTAGCTTAATAGACTACGTCCAACTCGACGATATAGTGCCAAATATGACTATTCAAATATTAATATACACGATGTCTCAATACCGATGGTAGGCCGAACTTGGCCTTACTCCCACACGTGGCGTCGCGGGGAGGCTTTACGTCTGTCACTCTATTGGAGGGTAAGAAACTGGACTAAAAAGAAAGTCCTACTTTAGTAGCGCAGTATATATACGCACTATGAACAAATAGTACCGTTAGTGGTGCGGTAGCCAGATTCCTACGCGGAACTAGGACTTGTTCGTACATGTTGAGCGGTACGTTTGAACTGGGTCTGGGGGGTATGGCAGCCTGGCACCAAGGTCTCGACCAATAGTAGAATGGAGACTATTATGGGATGTTCAGTAGGCTAGAATGGATATTCAATGCATATTGTACAAGGAATATACAAGGGATATCAAGGAATATTAGAGAATATACAAATACAATTAAATATATATATATAATAAATATATATATTCGGTTTAATCTGGCCCTTCACAACACATTATATGTTTTTTAATTACAGAGTCTGACAGCTTACCACTCTCTTACCACCAGGTGAAAAGAAGCGGTGGGCTGGCTACACATGTGTCGGAGGAAGCATGTGATAGTCGCCACCCTCCCAGACTGACGGTAGGGGGCAGGGTGCGCAACGACCAGGAAGGGGATTGGGAATTGGCATAACGACTAACATTGGGATGGGAGAAAAACGGAAAAAGAAGGGGGGGAAAGATAATACAAAAAAAAATAAAAGAAGTACAACGGGGCTCTATGGAGAAACCATGACACTCCCCTGACTAAAAGTTGTTTCAAACGAAATCGTCTGGATGTCATTTTGCCAAATCAGCATGACTGTGAGTCTTTCACCTTTTACATATCTAGCATAGGCATGGATTTATTGTTTAGATCGCTAGCATGGCTAACAAATGCAAATATATTGTAGTCTGCCCCGTTATTCTGACCAGGATTACGTTCCTGCTGCCCCCTTGATGTGCTTGCACACTGAGTCTGACGTATACAGCGAACAGGTCTATTAAACAAGGTTTTTGTGGATTGGTTAACCTGCTAACCTGTTAAACTGACTCCTTTTTGGATCCTTTAAAAAAAACTCAAACTATAACAAGATCCTGTTCTGTAATAGATTTTGAAATGACACCGTTATTATCACCCCCCCCCCCCTTTGTGTTGTTGTGTGTAACCGTTTTAATTTCTAGAGAGCTTCCTGTCATGGACTCCCTCCCACCCCTCAAGTCCATGTAAGTGTGGAGCCCTTAACTGCATGTCACCCAGCACACCAACGCTCTCATAACTAATACATAAACATCCTAAAGGCACTCATATATGCA